>NC_066582.1:163236963-163578838 GCF_024323335.1 Lathyrus oleraceus
ATCGTTCCAATTCCAACTTTATTATTCCAATAATAATAATCCAATAATATTCCAATTATTTAATTAAATTAATAAATATACTAATAATAATATATATGAATGGTTTATCTTTTGTTTTGAAAAATAATACCCTCTCATTCATATTATCATCATAATATACTATTAAACTTAAATTAAATAATTATCATATTTTATCGGGGTGTTACAACTCTCCCCCACTAAAAGAGTTTTCGTCCTCGAAAACATACCTCAAGCGAATAACTCTGGATAAGACTTCTTCATCTGACTCTCAAGTTCCCAAGTCACATTGCCACCTGCTGGTCCTCCCCAAGCTACCTTTACCAAAGCAATCTCTTTACCCCGCAACTGCTTCAACTCTCGATCCTCGATCCTCATAGGTGATGTTTCAACAGTCAGGTTATCTCTCACCTGTACATCATCTACTTGGACCACATGCGACGGGTCAGGAATGTACCTCCGCAACTGAGACACATGAAAAACCTCATGCAAATTTGCAAGTGACGGCGGTAAAGCGATACAATAGGCTACCTCCCCTATCCTCTCCAAAATCTGATAAGGACCAATAAATCGAGGTGTCAACTTCTTCGACTTCAAAGCTCGACCAACCCCAGTTATCGGAGTAACACGAAGAAACACATGATCTCCCTCTTGAAACTCAAGTGACTTCCTCCTCTTGTCGTGATAACTCTTCTGACGACTCTGAGCAATCCTCATCTTCTCCTGAATCATCTTAATCTTTTCCGTAGTTTGTTGAACAATCTCCGGTCCAACCACAACACTCTCACCGGACTCATACCAACATAAAGGTGTCCGACATCTCCTACCATACAAAGCTTCAAATGGTGCCATACCAATGCTCGAATGAAAACTATTGTTGTAGGTAAACTCAATCAAAGGTAAATAACAATCCCAAGCACCTCCTTTTTCCAAAACACAAGCCCTCAAAAGATCCTCCAGTGACTGAATCGTCCTCTCAGTCTGACCATCAGTCTGCGGATGATATGCAGAACTCAATCCCAGCTTAGTTCCCAAAGCCCTCTGCAAACCTTCCCAGAACTTCGATGTAAATCTAGGATCTCTGTCCGAAACAATACTTGACGGAATACCATGCAAACTTACAATTTTCTCAATATACAACTCAGCTAATCTCTCTAACGGATAATCCATTCTGATCGGAATGAAATGAGCCGATTTTGTCAATCTGTCAACAATCACCCAAATAGCTTCAAAATTCTTAATTGTCCTCGGTAAACCAGAAACAAAATCCATACTGATACTATCCCACTTCCACTCTGGAATAGCCAACGGTTGCATTAGCCCAGACGGCTTCTGATGCTTAATCTTTGACTTCTGACAAGTCAAACAAGAATAAACAAAACTCGCAATTTCTCTTTTCATTCCCGGCCACCAAAATAACTTTTTCAAATCATGATGCATCTTCGTAGCCCCAGGATGAATACTCAGGCCACTACGATGTCCTTCCTCAAGAATACTCTTCTTAAGTTCGGTAACATCCGGAATACACACCCGATTACCAAATTTCAAAACACCATTCTCATCAACTCTAAATTCACCACCTTGACCTTGATTCACTAGAGTCAACTTATCAACCAAAAGCACATCGGATTTCTGACGCTCTCTAATCTCATCCAGAATACCACTCGTTAACTTCAACATTCCCAATTTAACACTATTGTGAGTACTCTCACACACAAAACTCAAGTCTCTAAACTGCTCAATTAAATCCAATTCCTTAACCATTAACATAGACATATGCAATGATTTCCGACTCAATGCATCAGCCACTACGTTTGCTTTACCCGGATGGTAATTCAAACCAAAGTCATAATCCTTCAGAAACTCTAACCATCTCCTCTGTCTCATATTCAGCTCTTTCTGATAAAACAAATACTTTAAACCTTTATGGTCACTGAAAACCTCAAATCTTGACCCGTACAAGTAATGCCTCCATAACTTCAGAACAAATACCACAGCTGCCAACTCTAAATCGTGTGTCGGATAGTTCCTCTCATGAACCTTCAGTTGTCTCGAAGCATAAGCTACAACCTGCTTATTCTGCATCAAAACACCACCCAAACCCAACAATGAAGCATCACAGTAAACCTCAAATGGTTCCGACGGACTTGGTAATATCAGAATAGGAGCAGTAGTTAACCTTGTCTTTAACTCTTGGAAACCTTCTTCACATTTTGAGTCCCAAACAAACGCTTGTCCCTTTCTAGTCAACATCGTCAACGGTAACGCCAACTTAGAAAATCCCTCAATGAATTTCCTATAATAACCTGCAAGTCCAAGAAAACTCCTTATCTCAGAAACTGACTTCGGAGCTTCCCACTTAGATACCGCTTCTATCTTAGAAGGATCAACAGCAACACCACCTCTTGAAACCACATGACCAAGAAAACTAACCTCTTCTAACCAGAATTCACACTTGGACAGTTTAGCAAATAACTTCTTTTCTCGTAGAACTCCTAAAACCACTCTCAAATGTTCAGCATGCTCTTTTTCAGATTTCGAATACACCAAAATATCGTCAATAAACACCACAACAAACTTGTCTAGGTACGGATGGAAAATCCTATTCATATACTCCATAAATACCCCAGGCGCATTAGTCACACCAAAAGGCATTACAGAATACTCATAATGTCCATACCTTGTTCTGAAAGCAGTCTTCTGAATATCCTCAGTTTTCACACGTATCTGATGATACCCCGATCTCAAATCTATTTTGCTGAACACACTCGCACCAACCAACTGATCCATCAAATCATCAATCCTCGGCAAAGGATACCGATTCTTGATCGTCACTTTATTCAGTTGCCTGTAGTCCACACACAACCTCATAGTACCTTCTTTCTTCTTAACCAATAACACTGGTGCGCCCCACGGTGACACACTCGGACGAATAAATTTCTTATCCAACAGATCTTCCAGCTGACTCTTCAATTCAGTTAACTCAACAGCAGACATACGGTACAGAGCCATCGATATCGGACTAGTACCAGGTACCAAATCAATCGAGAACTCAACTTCACGCTCTGGCGGTAATTCATTCACTTCTTCAGGAAACACATCAGGAAAATCACACACCACGGCTAGATCGCAAATCACCAGTTTATCTTTAGCCTCCAAAGTCGCTAACAGCATAAACAACTCTGCCCCATCTGCTACTGCCTCATTCACCTGCCTTGCTGATAGAAACAAACTCTTTCCTTCCTCAATCTCAGGAAAGATTACAGTCTTATCAAAACAGTTGATATAAACTCGGTTAAACACCAACCAGTTCATACCCAGGATAACATCAATCTGCACTAGTGGAAGACACACGAGGTCCATCCCAAAGTCTCTACCAAAAATACTCAAAGGACAATTTAAAAAAACTGAAGTAGTAGTCACTGAACCCTTCACAGGAGTATCAATCACCATACTCCCATGCATCTCAGATATCTCTAATTTAAGTTTCACAGCACAATCCAAAGATATAAAGGAATGAGTCGCACCTGTGTCAATAATAGCTACAAGAGGAAAGCCATTACTATAACACGTACCTCGGATCAAACGATCATCTGCAGAAGTCTCAGAACCCGATAAAGCAAAGACCTTGCCTCCCGACTGGTTCTCTTTCTTCGGCTTAGGACACTGTGGACTGATATGACCCACCTCTCCACAGTTGAAACAAGTCATAGTCTTCAACCGGCACTCTGCAGCCAAGTGACCGCCCTTGCCACACTTGAAACACTTCTTCTCAGTACTGGTACACTCATGGATACGATGTCCAACCTGACCACATCTGTAACACTTAGCAGGGGTACTGGAGTCTCCCCCACTAGGTCTCTTCATCCCACTCTGTCTCTGGAAACCTTTGCCAGCTGCATACGGTTTCCCACGATCATTCTGATTCTTGCCTTTCCTATCAATCCTCTGCTGATAGCTCTCTGCTCTGGCCTTGGTATCCTGTTCAAAAATCCTGCAACAGTCAACCAAGTCAGAAAGCACTCTAATCCGCTGATACCCAATAGCCTGCTTGATCTCGGGACGTAACCCGTTCTCAAACTTCACACATTTTGAAAATTCCCCAGTAGCCTCATCATAGGGAGTGTAATACTTCGACAGCTCTGTGAACTTAACAGCATACTCAGTAACAGACCGGTTGCCCTGCTTCAATTCTAAGAACTCTATCTCTTTCTTTCCTCTGACATCCTCTGGAAAGTACTTCCTCAGGAATCTCTCTCTGAACACCGCCCAAGTGATCTCAGCACTCCCAGCAACTTCCAACTTAGTGCGGGCAGCAACCCACCAATCATCTGCTTCCTCTGACAGCATATGCGTACCGAACCTGACCTTCTGGTTATCAGCACACTCAGTCACTCGGAAGATCCTCTCGATCTCCTTCAACCACTTCTGAGCACCATCTGGATCGTATGCTCCCTTAAACATTGGAGGATTGTTCTTCTGGAACTCACTCAGCTGACGAGCAGCTCCCAATCCCACAACATTCGGATTCCCTCCAAGTACTCCAGCTAGCATACCCAGAGCCTCAGCAATCGCAGCATCGTCTCTACCTCTTCCAACCATTTCTATTCTGAGTTAATCCAACAAGCTAAAACAATAAGTACTGATAGGGTTACACAACACCTATCACATACAGGGAAACAGAATAATTACGACTCGACTCGACCGACTATGCTCTAATACCACTAATGTAACACCCTTCTAAAATACCCCAATAATTAATTAAAACAACAAAATATGAATCAGAGTAGATATGCAATTTCAGGGTGTCACACTTGACACTTCACACCATTCACCAAAATAACTTGTCATGCTCATTTATTAATCAAAATAAAACATTGCACAATTCGCAGCGGATAGAAATCTAACAACATGCAAACCATGTAACACATTACATGTAAAATTGTTCAACAACCAAAAATGAAAACAAAGTAAAACATCCCGTCCTGATGTTACATATACCAGAGCATGACCCACTAAGGAACTACACTAGACTCCAAGCACTAGCTTCTACTCAATCACTGCTCGTTACCTGAAACATAGTTGTAAGGGTGAGTTCCTCAATCGATATAATAAGCATTATAAAATATCATGTAATGCTAAGTAAATTAACACATTCATCACCCTAATCATATCACACATTCAGCAACGGCAACATCAACTCATAATCATACTCAACAAAAACACAAAACACACGTATAATATTGGAATACATCCATTCATATTATACGACATACATACATTATGAAATGAGACTCCATGCATGCGGTACCGACTATTCGTGAACACATAGTTCAACCTCACCGATCAAACCCAGATACGGCTACCAAGCTCACTAGTCCCACTCATTTGAGACCTAGTGACTCACTCACTAATTCCTCACCATGGGAATTAGCTACCACCATAAAGGCTATGCTATGCACGCTAAATCACCTAGCATGCAAACATCAACAACAATCCACAATGGACATATGCTCACACTCTAAGCCATAACCAGTCCATCCACAATTGCATACATAATAGATATATTCACAGCATTATGCATACCATCATACATCATCAACATATTTATCACCGAATCATATCATGTCATGCCAAAATAATAAATCACAATATTAGCACACTCTACTAATACCTATACTGCTCAAAACAACGGGAAATGATCCCTACTATATCATACATCAGCTAAATTACATCACTCAGCTGAAACAACCAAAACTGCACAACAACAGCTCAGAAAAAAATCAAACTTCTGCCCATACACGTATGCCTCATGCCCATACGCGTATGGCACATTTCCTAGCCAAGCCCATACGCGTATGGCCTGTCTCATATGCGTATGATACGCGTACCACTTCTCCCATACGCGTACCAACAGAGGCAAAACTACGTTAGAACATCATCTTCTTCATTCATACGCGTATGGCCTCACCCCATACGCGTACCACTCACAGGCCACGCGTAAGTACACGTAGATGGCGCGTATCAGCACCAGTCTCCTCCTCTCCAGGCCATCTCATACGCGTATGGCCTAGTGTCATACGCGTATGACCAGAAACCAAAATTCCAGATCTGCTATGTGTTCTTCTCTACTACGAGATTTCTCAAATCCAACCTCCCACGGTCCAATTTTTACACAGCATTCGTTCATATTATCTAACACAGATCATACCCATTCAATTTCACAATTTCTAACCTTATTACATCTAATTCCTATGAATTTTCTTCAATTATAAACCCATATCTCATTCATCCATAAGTTCACAATTTGCAGCATTCATCATCCTAATTAGAGTCAATTCAATGGCTTATTACTACCCATTACATGTTAACCCATAATGCCCATTAAACGACGATAAACCCCCCTTACCTGAGTTAATCCGGCAAATCCTTTAACTTCAAGCTTTTCCCTTCTTCAACCCTTTTTCTCTTGCTCTTCCTTTTTGCCCTTTTTCCACTTTTTAGTCGCTTCTCCGTTTTCACGTGTAAAAACCTTTTTTTTTTCTAAATGGGACTCTTTACTGATTCCGAAAATCGTTCCAATTCCAACTTTATTATTCCAATAATAATAATCCAATAATATTCCAATTATTTAATTAAATTAATAAATATACTAATAATAATATATATGAATGGTTTATCTTTTGTTTTGAAAAATAATACCCTCTCATTCATATTATCATCATAATATACTATTAAACTTAAATTAAATAATTATCATATTTTATCGGGGTGTTACACAAACCAAGATTGATAAAGACATACCTGATATCTCTCATATGATGATAAGTGTTTGGCTTTTTAGGATCTCACCAGGACGGGTTAAGCTGACTTGTTCGATCATACCTCTGAGTTCAAAGCTCATGCTCGTGGTTCTGATGTTAATCTTAACCAGTGCGTCCAATCATAAACAACAGTATCTACAGTCAGGGGACTGAAAGAGAGGACGCCCAAGTAGTTGGTGTAAGTGATCAAGAAAACCAATAACCAGACATAGTCATATATCTAACGAAATAAACAGGAAAATGGAGGTAAACAAAATCAAATTCATTAGATTAAGCCAACCCATAATAGGTGATTAATCCAAGCAAAAGAAAATAAAAACTGAATAAACCAAAAAGAACAATACACAAAGAAATTTCAAACCTCCCTTGGGTTGCCTCCCAAGCAGCGCTTCGTTTAACGTCGCATGGCTCGACGGGACGCCTCATACTCAGATGAGTTTAACAGTTTCAATTGGTCCCCCTTCACCGGGATCATATGGTTTCAACCTCTGACCATTAACCTTGAAGGTGTCGCCATTCTTCTCATTTAAAACACCAATACCACTTTTATGTTTCTTCAGTACCTTTTCATCTTCTAATTCTGGTGAAGCTCTCAGATCCTCCCACCTGCGTGGGTTGTATTTCATCCAAGGGGTTTGTGTATCCAGCATAGCAAACACTTCTTTTTCTTTTTCCTCATCCTTCTCCTCCATCTCTCTGACTGACAGACTAAGAACTCTTTCTAACGGTAATTCAGGAAACTTTCTTTGAATTGTGCTAGTTACAATTTGATCAATCACTTCCACGGAGTGGTTTGTACACATATTCTCTTTATGTTTCATAGTATCTCGGACATCAATTCTGAGCTCTTTATCATACACCTTTAGGGTCATGATACCTTCCTCCATATCTATATTGCATCTCCCTGTTTCTAAGAAAGGTCTGCCCAGAATCAGAGGTATCTCTTCATCTTCTGGCATTTCCAAAATTACAAAATCAACAGGAAAAACAAATTTATCAACTTTGACCAGAACATCCTCAACTACCCCAAAAGGTCTCTTCACTGAGTGGTCAGCAAATTGAAGTGTCATTCTGGTATCTTGAACATTTCCAATTCCTAGCTTCCTGTAAATAGACAAAGGCATAAGGCTAACACTAGCCCCCAAATCAATCAGTGCCCTTTTAAAAGACCTGTCTCCAATGGTACACGGGATGGTCACAAAACCTCTATCTGGCTTCTTTACTGGAATTTTCATACCCTGCAAAATAGCACTACAAGTTTCAGTCAGTATAACAGGGTCAGTGTCAGTGGTGCGCTTCTTGGAGATGATGTCTTTCATGAATTTCGCATAGGTAGGCATCTGCTCGAGTGCCTCAGAGAATGGAATATTGATTTCTAATTTCCTGAACAACTCCATGAATTTCTGAAAATTTTTCTCATCTTGCTTCTTCTTTTTGTTTCTTTGTGGGAATGGAAGCTTAATGATGGGTTTTGGTTCAGGGAGCTTTTCTTGTACCACCGGCGGTATTACAATTTCTTCCTCAGATGGTGTCTTGTTTTCTAAGATTTCCAGGTCCACTTCAAGCACCTGATCTTCTTCTTCATCCTTCTTCTTACGATCTTCAACATATCTTCCGCTTCTTGTTGTTACCGCACTCACATTATGGTGCTCCCTCGGATTTGTCACTGTTGCACTAGGTAATGCGCCCGGTGTTTGAAAATTTGTTATCTGTTGTGCTATCTGACCCAATTGAATCTCCAGATTTTTAATGGATGCATTGGTGCTCTTCTGATTATTCCTGGTCTCCTCCTGAAATTGCATATTCTGAGTTGCCATCTTCTCTATAGCAATCTCCCAATCCGCTTTCTTCGGTATTTGTTGCTGATAAGGTTGTTGTTGCGATTGATATTGTGGTTGGTAAGGTGGTTGTTGTTGTGGAGGTCCTTGATTCTGAATATTACCTTGCTGATCTTTCCAAGAGAAATTAGGATGATTTTTCCACCCCGGATTATATGTATTTGAGTAGGGATTATTCTGCCTCAGGTAATTTATAGCTTGCACTTGTTCTGCGGTTGCAACACAATGCATGGTAAAGTGTGGTCCACTACAAATCTCACAAATCATGGTCGGAACCGGTTGAACTTGAGCAACAGTCTGGGTACATAAATTCATAGCTTTCAATCTTCTTTCAACCTCAGCAGCAATCTGGTCTTCCATTTGCACTACCTGATTTGCTAATTTCAAGTCAATCTTTCCCTCTGGCTGATTCACAGTACGGTCATATAATTCCAAATGCTCATTTGCTGCTATAGCTTTGATGATCTTTTTGATACCGGTTGCTGTTGAAAAATTAGATGAGCCACCAGCAGCTGTATCAATGAGTTGCTTAGTTTTCATCTTCAGCCCGTTTACAAAATTCTGCATTTGTTCAGTTTCATCCAGATTATGTGTAGGACATGCAACTAAACATCTCTTGAATCTTTTGTATGCATCTCCAAGTGTCTCTCCGTCTTTCTGTTTAAAATTCACAATGTCATACCTCTTACGGATATACACAGAAGCAGGAAAATACTCGTTCAAGAATGTTGTTTCCATTTGTTGCCAAGTAGTAATGCTTCCTGCGGGTAGGGAATAGAACCATTCCTCAGCGTCCTCAGATAACGTGAATGGGAACATGACCAATCTCTTTGCCTCTTCAGAATGCCCATCAATTTTTAATGATGTAGTCATAGTCAGAAACCTCTGCAGATGCTTGTTTGCATCCTCATTGATCTTTCCTTCAAAAGGTTTGCTTTCTAACTGGCGGATAGTTGAGGGGTGTAACTGGAAGTGAGCAACATTAACAGGTTGATTAACAATGGTCAACCGCACTGCTGGGTTATTCTGTCTGCCATAATCACCTAAAAGTCTTTCCGCTAGAGGTGGGTCTGCGACCATGTTAACAGTGTCCGGATGCGAATCTGTGTCTGACTCAGATTTTTCGGAGTGAACAGAGACTGGTGTGACAGGTGTGGCCGGTCCTTCGGTGTCAGAGTTTGCCAGTTTCTTTCTTCTAGCTTCTCTGAGCTTTGCGCGCAATGTTCTCTCTGGTTCTGCGTCAAAATGAAAATCAGCTGAGGCTTTACCTCGCATACACAGATTAGACAGAAGTTAGTTATAATAATAATGAAAATAAAATTAACTATAAATAAAATTTTGGATGCAGAGCAACAAAATTCTAATTGAAAATAAATTAATAAACTCTACTATCTTTGGCAGTCCCCGGCAACGGCGCCAAAAACTTGATGGGAAAATAGCAAGTGTACTATTTTTCTCACTGTAGTAATAAAAGGGAAATTCCCCGTTTGTCGATCTCAAGGACTGCTTGACGATACAGAGTTTATCGATTGTTTCAATTAGACAAAAGCCTTTGGTTTTTATGTTGTGAGTAATTATACTACCAATTGCAAATAAATAAAACAAGTAAAAAGGTTGAACAAGAGACAAATGAGAGAAGATTGCTAGGGTTCGGTGAATGAAACTTCCTGTAACAGATATAATTTATGAAGGCTTAGACAATATTCCTGTCCAACTAATTCCGGTCCTCAAGGGTATCTATTCCTAATTCCTTAGTGAAAAGACCTTTGATTATGTAACCTAATTACTATGTCCATAAATAATTAAGTTCATACTCAAGCATTCAAATATCAAGAATTACCGGTCAGATAGAAAATCCCTAGTCCTAGGTTATTTTTACTATCCAAAGTTCTTATCCAGATCAATGAATAATCGCTGTCCAGCTTAAACTATTCATATTAATCATCATTCGTTGGTCCGACGAATAAAGCATAAAGAACAGTAATAAGAACAAATCAATGGAAAAGAAGAAATACTCAATGCATTCATAAACATCAAATCTGTCACATTCAGAATCAGGGTCACCCCCCTAGCAATGGGGGGTTTAGCTACTCATAATCGAAATAAAAACAAATATTAACATTGTTGTCATTACAGAATTTCGTGAGGAATCAATCTTCAATCGTCGGAAAACTCTTGAACATATGAATCCTCTGATAAACGTGGAGTCTCCAGGTCTCAAACGCGTCTCTCTTTCTCTCAAAAATCGTCCAACCCTTGAAAAATCGTTTTCTCCCCTCTAAATAGCTATTCAGTTGGGCTTTTCCTGATTCTGGGCTTGATACGCGTATTGCCCAGTCTCATACGCGTATTGCCCAGTCTGGTACGCGTATTGCACGTAAGACAGCCTCTGATACGCGTATTGCCCAGTCTGATACGCGTATTGCCCAGTCTGGTACGCGTATCACCAATTTGGTACGCGTATCACCAGAAGCTTGTCTTTTTGCTTGATTTTCAACCCCTTTGGTCATTTGCGTATGCTACGCGTACTGGGAAGGTCCATACGCGTATCATGTAAGGCCATACGCGTATGGACAGCAAGTTCTCCAAGAATTGATCTTTTCTTCCGTTTTCTTGCTCGGGCTTAATTTCGCATCTGACGTTTGATTCCCTGAGCTTCTAGACTAGTTTTTTACCTGACTTATTTACGGTTAAATAGTGGAATGTCTAGCATAAATGGTGACTGATCAGCAATCTATACCTAGGAACTCCTAGATAGAAACCACCAGTTTCCGTTCCTATCACTACAATTACAATGTAATTCTAAACAGATTGAGCTTGCTTCACAACTTCGTTCAAGACCAGAACAACTCTTACCTACAGGCTTGGAGTCACAAATAATCTCATGCTTTGAGCATTGAGAAACACATGGTAACCTTCCCACAGGTTGGGAGGTTTACCTCACACACACCCCTAATTTTACATTATTTGAGGCTTATCAAAACTAGGTTACAATATGCTATTTATAACCTAAGCACCCAACTGGATTTGGGCCTTCAGAAATCGCAGCAAACTTCTTCTTTGCTGTTACAAAGTCAGCAGAAAACTTCTGCTTGAATCAAGGTCTTCAATCTTTTCGTTCCTAAAATATCTCCATACATATCTCCATATTTATAACTTGTCTATTTTGATTGAGTCTTTAAGACCTCCACAAGGAAGTTAGGATATTCACCAAATATCCTCACTAATCCCTGAATATATGCCTGAATTAACTAATTCAGTTTTCTACACATATGTGATGTCACAGTCACTATGTCGTGACATCGTACATGACATGTTGGTCTAGATGTGGAACTTCTTCAACCCAACATATTAAAACAACAGAGGTGATTCCATTATTTGTTTTACAAAATTAATGCCAATCACAATGGATAGTAGCGCCTTCCATACATCATCAAATTCGTGTGAAGGAAGAGGATATTCATTCGGACTCATGAGGATCACTATGAGTTTTTGGTAATGTCGTTTGGCCTCACCAATGCTTCTGCAACCTTTCAATCGGTGATGAATGCAATTTTCAAGCCCTTTCTAAGGAAGTTTGTCCTGGTTTTTTTATGATATCCTTGTATACAGTAGTAGTTGGGTTGATCATTTGCAACACTTGGAGGTGGTTTTTAATATTCTGAAGCAGTCCTGATCCATGGCATTCATAAATGTTACCGCTGGGCTGCTTTATTAAACATGTATTTTGATTATGTTCATATCCATATGATTTCATTTTTACTGATCTTTATGCCTTATTATTTAATCTTTGAATTAAATTTGTGCATAAATTAAAATTGATTTATAATGTTATTATTTTGTTAAGCAATTCTATAAGAGATCTTATTTATTTAATTTTGTTCTCTCATATAATTGAGTTACTATGTCTAGTGATTGTTATAATTTTGATTAATTTGGATTAGCCACAACATCCTTAAATTAATTGAGATTATTTTTTTTAAAGTTTTGAGATCACATAAATTATTAAACATAAAATTGTAATTAATTATACGTGGTATAATGAATTTTATCCTACAATTTTTTTTATTATATTTGTATGATTAATTGGGATAAAATGTCAAAATATTTTCATAACTTGCCCGTAGGAATTATGAATTGGTACATACTTTGATAATTTTATCATAAAGTATTAATTTTGGATAGAAAAACAAAATTATATCATGCACGTAAAGTGTGAGGTTTGAAAAATCTATCGCAATTTTTTTAAAATCTTATTACATTAAAATTTAGCCCACAGGTAATTTTTATGTTGCAAGATTTATTTTATGGTATGTTTATATTGATAATACATACAATTTGGATAATATTTATTCCTCAAATTTTGACATCAATTTTGTTTATCTTTTTAGCTTCTCAACCTGCTAATTTTTCTGATATCCGATGTGATATTCCCGAGCTCAGAGGAGATAACTATAAGGTGTGAAAGAAAAGAATTCTCCTCCATCTAGGATAGATGGACATATCTTATGCTATTAGCAAAGACGAACCACCTACAATTACAGACGAAAGTACTCCAGCTGCAATCACATTATATGAGCGGTGGGAGAGATCCAATCGACTCAGTGTGATGTTCATTAAGACTAAGGTCACGGGTGGAATACGTGGTTCTGTCGATCAACATGAGAATGTCTGTGATTTGCTGAAAGCCATTGACGATCAATTCGTCACTTCTGAAAAGGATTTGGCAAGCACATTAATTATGAAATTTTCCTCCTACCCACTCATCAATGTGAAAGGTGTGTGTGAGCACATAATGAAAATGCGTGATATTTCAGCTCAACTTAAGAAACTTGAGGTTGATATGTATGACTCCTTCCTGGTGCACTATATTCTGAACTCTCTTCCATCTGAGTATGGGTCTTTCAAGATCTCTTACAATACACATAAAGATAAATAGTCAATCAATGAATTAATGACCATGTGTGTTCAAGAAGAAGAAAGACTTGTAATGGAACAGAGTGAGCGTGCATTGCTGACAAGCACTCGCGGGAAGAACAAAGCTTTCAAAACTGACAAGTCACAAGCCAATCAGAAAGGGAAATTCAAAATACCTCCACAAGGTGATATCAAGAAAGAAGCAAAGTGTTACTTCTATAAAAAGGGAGGACACATGAAGAAGGAATGCCATGGATTCAAAGAATGGCTTGAGAAGAAAGGTAATTTATTCTCATTTGTTTGTTATGAATCTACTATGACCGATGTTAATATTAACACCTGGTGGATTGATTCTGGATCAACAATCCATATAACAAATTCCTTACAGGGTATGCAAAACCTAAGGAAGCCAGTGGGAAGTGAGTGGACTGTCCTATCAAGAAGCGGGATGGGCTCACATGTGGAAGCTATTGGAACTTGCAATTTAATTTTGAATAATGGTTTTGTTTTGAAATTAGAAAGGACCTTTTATGTACCAAGTTTCTCACGAAACTTGACTTCAGTTTCTAGACTTGTACCTTTTGGATATTCCTTTAATTTTAAAGACACCTTGTTTGAATTATTTTATAATTCGGAATGTGTTGGGAATGATATATTGTCTTATGGTCTTTATCGTATTAATTTACAAATCGAATCCATTTATAGTTCAATGCATGTTCAAACTGGCACTAAGCGGTGTAATATTAATGAGAATTCTTCTATGTTATGGCATCGGAGATTAGGACATATCTCCATAGAGAGAATTAAAAGGTTAGTAAAAGATGGGGTACTTAATACTCTAGATTTTGCTGACTTTGAAACTTGTGTTGACTGCATTAAGGGAAAGCAGACCAACATGTCTAAGAAAGGTGCCAATAGGAGTTCAAGTATATTAGAAATAATTCATACAGACATATGCTGTCCTGATATGGATGCACATGGTCAGAAATATTTCATCACTTTCATAGACGATTACTCACGATATATGAATATTTGTTTGCTTAACAATAAATATGAAGCATTGGATGCCTTCAAAGTCTTTAAGGCTGAAGTTGAGAACTAGTGTGGAAAACAAATAAAGATAGTGAGATCAGATCGGGGTGGTGAATACTATGGTAGATACACTGAGAGTGGACAAGCACTTGGTCCATTTGCTAAGTTTCTTCAAGAACATGGGATTGTTGCCCAATACACCATGCCCGGTTCTCCGAACCAAAATGGTGTTGCAGAAAGAAGAAACCGAACATTATTGAACATGGTGTGGAGTATGCTTAGCAACTCTAATCTTCCTAAATCATTGTGGAATGAATCACTAAAGACGACTGTGTATATTCTAAACCGGGTTCCATCCAAGGATGTCCCAAAGACATCACTTGAGTTATTTAAAGGATGAAAGCCGAGTTTACGACATATGCGCGTTTGGGGATGTCCGTCTGAGGTGAGGATTTATAACCCACAAGAAAAGAAACTAGATCCGAGGACCATTAGTGGGTATTTCATTGGATATGCCAAAAGGTCTAAAGGTTATAGATTTTATTTTCCATCTCATACAACTAGGATTGTGGAGTCAAGAAATGTAAAGTTTCTTGAAAATCATTTGACTAGTGGGAGCGATCAAATCAAAAATTCAATTTTTGTGCATGATCATATAGAGTATGAACCTTCCACTTCAAGTAATAGATTGGTTACTATTTACAACATCCCTCAAGTTCAAATGGATGTTGATCAACCAATCATCGAGACTCCACAAGCTATTGATGATCCAGTAAATCAAGTTGGTCATCAAGATGATGAACAATCAGTTGAACAACAAGATCCACAAGAAAATGGTGATCAAACATTAATAAGATCTACTAGGACAAGAAAATAGGCTATTCCTAATGATTACATTATGTATCTATAAGAATTTGGCTATAATGTTGGAGTTGAGAATAATCCTGAGAGCTTTAGACAAGCCATGAGTTGCAAAGAGTCAAATTTGTGGTATGATGCCATGAATGATGAAATGAATTCCATGAAAAAAAATGACGTATGGGATCTAGTAGAGTTACCTAATGAGGCAAAAGCCATTGGTTATAAATGGGTCTTTAAAACCAAGAAAGATTCATTAGGCAACATTGAGAGATACAAGGCCAGACTCGTTGCTAAGGGATTTACTCAAAAGGAGGGAATCGATTACATTGATACTTTTTCTCCTGTATCTAAGAAAGATTCTCTACGTGTCATCTTGGCATTAGTTGCACATTTTGACCTTGAGTTGCATCAAGTGGATGTGAAAATAGCCTTTCTTAATGGTGATTTAGAGGAGGAGGTTTATATGAAACAACCTGAAGGTTTCTCTTCTAATAGTGGTGAGCATTTGGTTTGCAAGCTTAAGAGATCCATATATGGGTTAAAATAAGCCTATCGTCAATGGTATCTTAAATTCCATGAAACGATATCCTCATTTGGGTTTATTGAAAACCCCATGGATCAATGTATATACCAGAAGGTCAGTGGGAGTATAATTTGTTTTCTCATTTTGTATGTGGATGACATACTACTTGCAACCAATGATAAAGGTTTTCTACATGAGGTGAAACAATTCCTCTCTAAAAACTTTGATATGAAGGATATGGGTGAGGCATCTTATGTCATTGGCATTAAGATCCACAGAGATAGCCTTCGAGGAATTTTGGGTATATCACAAGAAACCTACATCAATAAAGTTTTAGAGAGATTTAGAATGAAAGATTGTTCACAAAGTGTTGCACCCATTGTCAAGGGAGATAGATTTAATTGGAATCAATGCCCTAAGAATGATTTTGAGTGGGAACAAATGAAGAACATTCCATATGCTTCTGTTGTTGGAAGGCTTATGTATGCTCAAGTATGCACAAGGCCCGACATTGCATTTGCTGTTGGAATCTTAGGAAGATATCAGAGTAATCCAGGTATGGATCATTGGAAAGCTGCAAAGGTGTTGAGATATCTTAAAGGAACAAAAGATTACATGCTAATGTATAGGCAGACGGACAATCTTGATGTGCTCGGCTATTCAGACTCTGACTTTGCTGGTTGCGTTAATTCTCGCAAATCAACATCAAGATATATTTTTATGATGGCTGATGGAGCTATTTCATGGAGAAGTACTAAGAAAACCTTGGTTGCTACTTCTACTATGGAAGTCGAGTTTGTCTCCTGTTTTGAGGCTACTTCTCATGGTGTATGGCTTAAGAGTTTTATTTCTGGGCTTAGAATCATGGATTCTATTTCTAAACCTCTGAAGATTTTTTGCGATAATTCAGCAGCTGTCTTTATGGCTAAGAACAATAAAAGTGGAAGTCGAAGCAAGCACATCGACATAAAGTATTTAGCCATTAGAGAAAGAGTTAAAGATAAAATAGTAGTTATTAATCATATTAGTACTGATTTAATGATCGCTGATCCTTTGACTAAGGGCATGCCACCAATAAAATTTAAGGATCATGTAGAGAACATGGGATTTGGGTCCTCCTTATGATTGTATACATACAGTTTATTAATAAAACTCTTATATTGTGATGTTTTCTCATTTTCATGCGCACATCAGTTTGAGAAAATATGTTACATTTGGACCAAGAGTAAACATTGGTTTATTCATCAAGTTAGTTACCACATTACAGATACTTGAAAATAGACATGTTGTAATACATAGATGAGACTACTTGCTTTAAGAGGGACTATCTCTATGATTCACATATTTATTTCTTGAGTAAGTTTTCCATGACTCATTTATGCCAATAATCAGTTCTATGGACCAAGTGGGAGAATGTAACAGTTTCTTATTTTTACTATAATAATTATTAATAATAAAAAACCAATTTTAATGTGGTCCATAGTTTTGAGATTTTGGTTCTGAAAAGGGTATGATTTATTTTGGTTTTAATGTAATCGATATGACCATTTAATTGGATGGTAATGAGTTTTAATGGTTTTAAATTCTTGATGGTAGAATCAAGTCTATAAATAGTCTTTGGTCCCCAAAGCTTTTTCTGATCAGAAAAGAAATATACCATCTATATTGAGAGAGCAAGAGCTTGGAAGAATCAAAGGCAGTGCACTCACAACACTACAACAATGACTGGAGGTAAAACCTCTTATTCTATTTCCACATTTTGTTTTATTGATCTTGTTGTTCTTTTGTTATCAGGAACATATGATCAATATGTATATTAATCTAACAACTTCATCTCTCTCTTTTCTGTCAAATCCAAATTAGGGAATTCCTTTTTCATTCACTGTTGGTTGCGTGCGTCCAGATATTCACCTTATTCACTATGTTGAAACTCATATTATCATCCCAATAAAATTAAATCTCGAGAAAGTATGCAAAATCAATGTTATTTTAACTTGGTTATTAGCTAACAAAGTTGAGAAAAATGGGCAAGTGGAGTGAACTATATTATGAGGGAAATTATGGGAAATGGGAATATATGGTTACCATATGTTGATCTGATAAAGAATTTTTTAAAACACATTTGCTTCAACCTTGAGGAGGAAGATCCACTTTGAAACTCAACAAGGAAAATGAAACATGCCTAAGAGAAGATGAAAATGGTCATCAACAATGGAGTGGTGGTTCTAAAACCTTCCAAAGCAAATGGAGTTGATCAAAGTCAACAAGTTCCACCTCAGCCGCTGTCATACCCTAATTTTGTCTTACATTTATCTTTGTTCTTGCATTGCATCCATTGAATTTTAAGGTCTATGTCAATATTTCTGGCCTAATCATTCTCATTCCATCTACATTGCATTTTGCATATCTTGTTATGTTAGAACCATGTTCAAAAATAAATGTCACAGGTTCATTAGGTTATTCACTTGCCATCCTATATTTGCATATTGAAGTCATCATTTGGTTCATTTCATTAGGTTATTCACTTGCCATCCTACATTTGCATATCAAAGTCATTTGGTTCATTTCATTTTGTCATTTTGTTTTAGCATGGAGCATGTTATTAAATCAATAGTCAATCCATGTTGATCATTACATCTTTTTCCATGTCACACTCCCATAACATCATCAACTTTTTTTCATTGCATGAACATTTCTTCAATGCATTTGACCAAAGGTGATTTAAGTAAGATCATAAGATTTGGAAATGAATTTTGAAATAAAAAGCCAAGTGAATTTGAAAAGAACAAAGATAATAAATTTCATTTTTCACATTGCATAACCATTTCACATCATCAATATTTTGCAAAAGCCAAAGTGATAATTGAGAAAAATTGAAACAAGTGAAGTTGGGTTGAATTTCTTTGTTTCAATTAATTTAAGTCACATGTATAATACACTTGCATTGCATAACTTTTTCCATCCCCGCTCTACTATCATCTACATACAAACATAGCAAAACTGAAAATAACAATTGAATTTGAAAATCTAACTTGCTCTGTTATAAGGCCCACTGAGTTTTATGCATCCTCACCATAATCATTCATATATAACCATAGCTTTACATGAAATCCAAAATAAAAAGAGTTGAAAACAAACTTAATTTGAGGGACACGTTTTACGTCATTGCATGGCTATCAGTACAACACACATACACACTAATTAAAATGAAAAAGAAAATTAAGTTTGCACTTGCAGTGACGAGTTTTGCCACACCAAGCATTGCAACCATTCATCCAACATACATACTCCTGCATCATAAAATCATACAAATTAAAAAAAAAATGTTGGGAAAAAAAGGCACAACGCTTGCAGACTCATCACATACATCATGAACATCCATCCCATACAACTCATTTACTCATCCAATTCTCAAATATTCCCCACCACCCTTAACCAATCCCTGCGCAGTTAATAGCAGTAACAGGAGCAAGAAGATGGAGACGGAGGGAGAATCAAGCTAGCAGACAGGAGGAGAAAGAAGAACAGAGGAGCTTACCTGAAGCCTCGAAATCACCACTGAAACCCTAGCAGGAAAATTTCCAGCGAGGGGCTTTTTAATTGCTTTCCATGTTATTTCTTTCATTACTTTGCACATTTGTTGTTAATTTTCTCTCTATTTTTGTATTATTGATGTAACCGTGATAAATAAGGAAGAAATATGGGGGCTAGGGTTAAATTGGGGGAAAGGGTAATTGGCGTGTATGTTTGAGATTTTGTTTAAACTGACACTGTATTCGGATTCGAGGTGAATATTTGAGGAAAGTTTATGTTTGAAGTTTTTGCAATTGAGTTGATGTTGGAAATTCTGGAAAAATATTATGAACATCATTTTGTTCATGCGTTTTTGCTTGTTTGATCTACTTTGAAAGAAAAATACGCGTTTAGTTTGTTCGTAGGAGATAAGATGGATATCGTGTGATCATAGGAGAGAGAGAGAGAGAGGAGATGTAATTTTGATTTCTCACGTGATGCTACCCTTTTTGTGTTCAACACAATCTTTCTTCCTTGGCCACACGTGGGCTAGCAGGTGAGCCATCAGATCGTTTGACCCGATCTACATTGACGAGGTATCACATGGGTGCCCTCATCTATCTTAATACGCCCATGTGTGTCTCCTCCCTTTCATCTTGTATTAGCTTGATCTGGTTTAGGCGGTTGAATCAACATATGTTGACTCCCTCACCTCTGAGCTGGGCTTGCAACACCCTAATTGGGCCTTTCCCTTCTTGGGCCTGCGCTGCAGCACCCCTTCCTTTTCTAATTGCTATTCTTCTTTCTTTTTTGGTTGCGTTTTGTAGTGGGCCTTTGGCACACACTCTCTTGGCTTGCATATACTCTTCACATTTCTTGCAACCCACCCCACTTTATTTATTTTTCTTTCACCATTTATTAATTTTTATTAATTAATTCTAATTGATTAAATAAATACTTGGTAACTAAAATAAATATTTAAAAATTTAAAAATATTGATCCAAAGTCAAGTGGTCTTTTCAAACATTCGTCGTCCGCTTAAAACTTTCTAAAATGATTCATACCAAACTTCTTTCACAATCACAATCTTGAGCGATCTCATTTTTATTACAAATCGGATGAAAAAGAAATGATTGGGTATATACCACTTTCTTATATGAATACTTGGATACGAGCCACATAGCTCGACCATTTGAGTATTCGTCTTCCATTCAAAAAACCTTAATCATATCTAACCATTTCATAATTAATTGGGTGAAAAAGTAACGGTTTGGTGTATACCACTATTTTCTCCGATTACTTGGATACGAGTTGTATAGCTCAACCATCATAACATTCGTCATCCACTCAAAAAAATCTATATCAATCAAATTTATCTTTTCTCGCCCCCGCACGATCAAATACCTTTTCAAAAATGAAAAATGTTTAGTCTATTCTACCGCGATACAAACAAACTCTTAAGACTCCAATTGCGAGCATACAAGCAACGTTTAACCGTTAGAATGCGACCTAAACATTTGTTCACTAAATTCAACTAACCAATACTCATTTGTTGCCAAGAACTACGTAGTTTTGAGTTCCCTATCGCACCTGGTGATACGTAGGAGTGAGATTCAAAGTCTTTTTAAGAACTATAACTAAAAACCCAAAAACATATTTGTCTTGTAAGAACTACATAGTTTTGAATTTCTCATCGTATCCGAGGATATGTAAGAGCAAGACTTGGAATCTTGTCAAGCATCATAATAAAAAACATTTTTGCGACTTTGTTTTTTTTCTATTAAACTTTCAATAACTAGAAGAAAACAAATTACCTAAGCTAATATTCTATTCGCAAATCTAAATAAATGATTCTCGTTGAGTACACAGGATGTGAGGGGTCCTAAAACCTTCCCCTCATATAATCGACTCCCGAACTTGAATTTGGTTGTTCGACCATTTTATTTTTATTTTAAGGGTTTTATCCATATTTTCCCTTTCCTTCTAGAATAAATAAATTTCGGTGGAGACTCTACTATCATCTCGAGCGTGCGAGCACTCGAGGTATTTTTCGCATCGCGACAACTAGCGACTCTGCTAGGGATACACTTCAGCTAGAGAGTCAAGCATAATTTACTTTGATTTGTAATGAACATTAGCTTTCTTTACTTATTTTCTTTTCTTTCTTTTCTATATCTCCTTTGTGTTACTACTGCTATCTTCTATTGGTTCTCACGGTACTCTAGGGATTCTCTAATTATTGGCATTGTGTGAGATAGGCTCTACACTAGAGTCTGAGAAAGAACTTAGGATTAAGTTGGAGGTTGTAGATCATTGGTCCACGAGATGTATCCCTCGTTGTAGATTAAAAAATAATTTTTTTATGCATTCATGCATTCTCAGTTCATCAACATGCATATCATCTTTAAAAAACAAAAACTTATTGAAGTTCTTGTATCAGATATGAGATGTCGAAGGTAATGTCACGTCACTAATATCTGAATAATACAAACAGGATAAAGATAAAGAATAGTAATGCAAGAGACACAAGCAATTGTTAACCCAGTTCGGTGGAACTCACCTACGTCTAGGGGCTACCAAGCCAGGAAGGAAATCAACTAAATAGAATCAGTTCAAAGACTCTCAGTAAACTACACAAGTTACAGTCTTTTTCACATAATCTCTACCCGTATGACTTCTACCTAAGAACTCTTAGATATGAGATCCCACTCACTGCCCCTCAATCACACCAGTGATATTAAACAAGAATTGCTTATGAAAAGAAGACACTCTTCAAAGACACACACTTGATCTTACTTAGAAGCTTCAATCAAGTAGACACACACTCATGCTTAAAAGCTTAGAGTGACAAATTACAACTCAAAAATCAGACCAATTCAATCATCTATGGATGAATTGAATGACTTACAAGTCACACGACCACACAAGACTTAAACCCTTATTCTCTCTCAATATTTCGCTCTATATTTCTTGTGTATCAAATCAGGTTTTCCATGTCCTTTTTATAGAAGTATTCAGCTGGGCTTGGACATCATAAAACCCTAAAACTATTTTCCATTCAAATCTTCTTATGATAGTTGATTAGATCTCTTTGGAAAATAAGTTAAATCACGTTGTAATCCTTGATTGATTGCGTTTGCAATTAACTCATCAATCAAACATAGATTGCCATTAAAAGCGCAATCACATAACACATAACATTCAGACTGAATATTCTGTGTACAAATGTCATGACATCGGGTCTGACATCCTGGAACAATCCTGCATAATTCCATTTTAAATATCCAGCAGGTACATTATATCAGATGTCATGACATCGGGTATGACATCCTGAAACAATCCTACACAATTATATTTTAAACCTCCAGCAGGTACAAGATATCTTAAGTTAAGACATCACATGTAACATCTTGTGAACATTCTTTGTTTTACCAAAATTGCTGCCAACACTTAGAACCAACAAACTCCCCCTTTGACAAATTTTGGCAAAAATATATATCAGTCCATTTTGTTCACAAGAAAAACACATCAGCAGTTAAACAGCATAACAACGTTTAAGCAGCAACATAAGCAAACAGAATTACTAGCTATAATAGCAGCTAGTAAAACACACATAAACATGGGTACTTCTTCTCCCCCTAAGTCTGTTTAATACAGACATCTCCTTCAACAACAATAACACCTGTAACAATCAGAATATCCTTTTGACATCTCCTTCAACATCTGTAACATTCAAAATCACATTCTGACATCTCCTTTAACATCACCTGTACAACCACCTGTACTACACAGAACATTCTTCTGTTCACCATCAGACATCTCCTTCAACATCACAAAACAGAATATCATAGAACATTATTATGTTCAACATCATCAGCTGTTAACCTGTTTAGCCTAGCTAGCTACAACAACACTGCAGATCTCCACATCCACAGATTTAACTGCAGCTCTCCACATAATAACTTCTCCCCCTTTTTAGTCAAAATAGACCAAAGTGACCAATTAGACAAAATAAATGTCAATTAGTCTAGTAGAAAATATCACAAGGGATGTTATAACATATTAAATGTTAAAACATAAATGTCAGGTGGTACAAACCATAATTATACACAGCTGCAATAGCTGAGATAATCAGAAATCCATGGAACTCATAAAGAGCCCAAATATTACATCATGGCATCAAAAAGGACTGCCAAAACTTACAAACATTAAACAGAAAAACAACAAATCATCCAAGCATCCAAAACAACCAAAACAGCATCCAGAACAACATCCAGAACACACAGTCTTCATAGAAGGGGGGACCATCACCACAACTTAGTCTGAGGAAGTATCATCTTCTTCACCTTCAGATTCAGAACTGCCACTAGATTGATCTTGAGAATTTGACCTTTCACTTGAGGTATGGGCATCTGACTCCTTGGCTTCACCAACCTTATTCATCTCTTCTTGCTCCAAGCTACTAATGAGAACCTCTAAAGCCTCTTTCCTAGCCTTGGCAACCCTAATCCCAGTTTCCAGCTCCTTACAAGTTTCCTTCAATTGAGCAATCAAGCCACCTTGAGAGGCTGACTCCTTCCTTGCATATGTCATGACAATATCATTGACATGGCTTCCTTCAAATAACTTGTAGTGAATGGACAATGGAGCGTGTGAAAATGGTATAGATACTAGTTCCAATACTAGGTAATGATTTACCATAAATGAGGCACTTTCTTTTAAGTGGGCCGACAATATTTTTATTACCTTTTCCACTCCACTTTAATTGCTATAACTTCTCATGAATACAAATCCCCAATTTCCCTCTTAAACATTCAAACTGATTAACATCCCAAGCCTTTGTAAATTTGTTAGCTAATTGCATTTCATGCTTCAGTGCTATGATTTTCTCTTCCATAAATTCTCTAATAAAGTGTTGACAAATATCAATGTGCTTAGTCTTACTCTACTGAATAGGATTTTTGGAAATAGTTATAGCACACAGGTTGTCATAGTACAATTTCATGACATCTTGTGTAACATTGCATTCATTCAACATTTGTTTCAACCAACCCCGTTGAGAACAACTACTTCCAACTGCTATGTATTCAGCTTGATATATAGCACAAACACCATTTTCATCTTTCAAATGTGTAGGAGCAGGTGTCCTTTTATGACTTGCATTTTCCATGCCAACCTTCTTAACATTGTTCTTGGCATATTTGCTTTGAGATAGAAAAATAGACTCTTCTATCTGCTTGACTTGTAGCCCAAGTTCAACAAGGCTCATCTTAACCTTAGACTGCATTTGTCTAACAACATGTTCTACCATCTGATCTGACCTCCCACCAAACCCAATATTATCCACATCTATTTGAGCCACCATGAGCTTTTCTCCTTCATTTTTCACAGATAGGGTCTTGTTAATACCTCCCCTCTTGTATCCATTCAAGAAGGCATTCATTTGAAACAATTTGAACTTCAGAATACATGCCACTCCATGCAATAATCTAGTGGACTCAAGGCGAGCTATGACATTTGTTCTTTCAGGTCTAGGAACTAGTTCCCATACTTCATTCCTCTTGAATTGACCTAACTCCTTCTATATGGCATTGATCCAGAACTCATCAGTCAATGCTTCCTTGACATTCCTAGGCTTAATCTTGGACACAAAGCATCCATGTGAGATCACTTCCCTTGATCTAGTTGTGACCATTTTATTTGGATCTCTTCTAATGAGATCTTTGGGATGATCCTTCTGAACTCTTATGGAGGGTCCCTTGTTGATTTTGTCAGGTTCAGCTTGAGGAGGTTCATTCTCCTTGTCTGAGAAATCAGATGGGGGATCATTCAGAGATGTCTCAACATCGTCTGTGACATCAGTCTATTGGTCATCAACCACAACATTAATAGATTCCATCATTACTTTAGTTCTGGAATTAAAGACTCTATATGCTCTACTGTAGCCCAGAAATAATCCTTCATTACTTTTGGGATTCATATTCCTTCTTTGTTCACTTCTAATTTTGATAACTTGACTTTCCTTTTCTCTTTGAAGTTTTAGACAAAGATCTTTGAAGACTTCAAACACATTAGATTTGTTTCTTATAAAGTTGATCCAGGTGTATCTGGAGAAGTCATCCACCACTACATATGCATACTTCTTCCCACCAAGGCTTTCCACCTGCATGGGTCCCATCAAATCCATATGGAGGAGTTCCAAACCTTTGGAAGTGGTGTCATGCCTGAGTTTCTGGTGTGACATCCTTGTCTGACATTTCCCATAGACTTTTCTTTCATCAATCTTCAAGTTGGGAATTCTTCTAACAGCTTTAACATATATAATCATCTTCATACCTTCAAGATGCATATGGCTCAATCTTTGATGCCATGTCTTCACTCCTTCTTCTTTGACTAAGGTACACTTTGAAGAATAACCAATTTGAGAACTCCACATGTAACAATTGTCTTTGGACCTGACTCCTTTCATGATCACTTCACTTTCTTTGTTAGTAATCAGACATTCAGTTTTAGTGAAGTTAACATTTAGACCTTGGTCACACAGTTGACTGATGCTTATTAGATTTGCAGTCAAGCCCTTGACAAGTAGGACATTGTCAAGATCAGGAACTCCAGGGCATTCAAGCTTATCAATCCCCTTGATTTCACCCTTTTCTCCATCACCAAAGGTTACATAGCTCGTGGCATGAGGATGAAGGCCAATTAGCAGGTTTTTATTTCCAGTCATGTGTCTGGAGCACCCACTGTCAAAATACCAATCTTCTTTGGCTGAAACTCTGAAGGAAGTGTGAGCTATTAGACTTGTAACATTAGTCTTAGGAACCCATTGATTTTTTTTGACAGGCCTGTGATGTTTGGGTCTAGGTTGATGGTGAGTCTGATGATGAACAAGGCTAGGATAACCATACAGCTTATAGCAGAAGGGCTTTGTGTGGCCAAATTTTCCACAGTAATGGCATCTCCATCTTTGGTGTTTCCCTTTCTGTTGTATTCCCTTACGATGTTATGACATATGATGCGACATCTCAGGTTTGCTTTTAATATGGCTGCACTTAAGTTTGGATTTAGGTTTACCACCCGTGTAACTGCACTCAGGCTTAGATTCGTTGAACCCAATGCCAAATTTGTCTCCTATTATTTGTCCAGTCTGGAGAATATTGTCTAAGGAGTCAGATCCATTGTTTAACATTCTTATATACTTGGTCATCTCTTCCAGTTTAGAATTCCAGAAAACAACTTCAGTCTTTAACTTGGATATGGTTTCCACATGTTCTGCCTTCTCATTCTCCAGTTGTGCTATCACTTTCTTCTGGCTATCAACTTGTTGACTCTCATCTAGTTTGGCATTCAGTAACATTGCTTCAGTTTTTAATTTAGAGATGGTTTCCAAGTGTTCAACCTTCTCATTCTCAAGTTGAGTTATCGCCTTCTTCTGGTTTTCAGCCTGTTTACACACTTTTGCACTGCTGTGACATAACTTTCTGTAGGTAGTGGCCAACTCTTCAAAGGTTACTTCATCATCACTTGAGTCTTCATCAGAACCCCATCTTCCAGTCAAGGCAGTCACCAGATTCGTAGACTCTTCTGTTTCACTTTCATCAGACCAAGTGGCAGCAAGACTCCTCTTTTGTTTCTTGAGGTAGGTGAAGGTGAGAAAAACAAGAAAGGGGGGGTTTGAATTGTTTTGAAAAATAAGCGGTTTTCAAACTGAAAATCACACAAGGATTTTATACTGGTTCGCTTATAACACAAAGCTACTCCAGTCCACCCGGCCAAGGTGATTTCGCCTTCAACAAGGACTTAATCCACTAATCTTGAAAGATTACAAACAACACCTAAGAGAGAAGAAAATCTCTTAGTCTTCTCAAGTCTACAGACCACACAAATTCACTTGAGGAAATCAAACAAATAAAAGATACAAGATATGTAATCTAGAGTGCTTCTAAGAAAGCAAGTATTACAAACTTAAGAACAGATTTTTCACTTAATAAGCAAAAGCTTAGTGAAATTCTTTGAGAGCAAAGATGATTTTCTTGAGCGTGAAATAATTCAGTATAGTTTTGGCTAGTTGATTTTTTTTTTTTTTTTTGCTGAATGTTGATTGCAGCTCTATTTATATATAAGTTGAACTAGTGGTTGAACTGGTGGATATTAGAAGGAGTTTACTCCATTTCATAAATAGCTTTTGCAGTTTAACTTTTCATCTTTGAAGTGACTACTTACCACAAGTAGTATCTTCTCTCTTGGAAGTGGAGATTAACGTCTCTTTCTCAATTAGGAAATCCATTTGAAAATCTTTACTTGTCTTCAACGTTACTCTTTCATGATTAGCAAATCCATAATCAGAGTATTTGTGTTTCTGGAGAACCTTGGAATCTTGCTTCTGATGTTGATCTAAATAGATTCTTCAGAAAGCGTTGTTCAGAGTCAGAGGTTCTAGGACTTACTTCCTTTTAAGATGCTTCTGATACTTGTTGTTTAGTTCAGAGTTTGACTTTCTTGAACTTGTTTCTTCTTCAGAGCTTCTGATCATTTGATAATATGCTTCTGATCTGGTACTCTATCTGATGATGTCATCAGAGTCCTGCACACTTAGAAACTTTTCGTTAGGGTGCCATTTTTGGTTTCATCCTTTGTTATCATCAAAATCAAGGAATCTGTTGTATCACAATTTTTGTTCTTACAGTAGGTTCCACATTCAGTTCTAATGTGTCCATACCCATCACATTCATGGCACTGAAATCCTTTTCCCTCTTTGGGCTTTTCATCTGACCTTGCTCTTCTTCCAGCATTGTTGGATTTACTAATGCCAGATGAGATGTTCTTGACATTTGCCTTGGATCTTACATCCATCATTTTCAGAAGTCTGTTGAACTGTCTTCCCAACATTGCTACATCATTTGTCAGGTCTTCATCAACATCCTGACCACTTTCCTCCTTTTCCTCCTTAGTGTTTGACATGAAGGCTATGCTTTTGGCTTTCTTTTCAGATCCATCACACATTCCCATCTCAAATGTTTGGAGGGAACCAATTAGCTCATCAACTCTCGTATTGGAGATGTCTTGAGACTCTTCTATGGCTGTCACCTTCATAGCAAATCTCTTAGGGAGTGACCTGAGTATTTTCCTTACTAATTTTTCATCTGACATCTTCTCTCCCAGGGCTCCTGAGGCATTAGCAATTTCAAGGATACTCATATGAAATTCATGAATATTTTCATCTTCTTTCATCCTTAAATTTTCAAACTTGGTGGTGAGCAGCTACAGTCTAGACATCTTCACTCTAGAGGTGCCTTCATGAGTGGTTTTGAGAATGTCCCAAGCATCTTTAGCCACCTCACAGTTGTTTATCAATCTAAAGATATTCTTGTCTACTCCATTGAATATAACATTCAATGCTTTAGAATTTCCAAGGGCTAGATCATCCTCCTCCTTGGTCCATTGTTCTTCAGCTTTTTATCAGTTGTAGCTTCTCCTTCCTTAGCAACTAATGGATGTTCCCAGCCTGTTAACACAACCTTCCAAGCCTTATTATCCAGAGATTTTAGGAAGGCTACCATTCGAGGTTTCCAGTATCAAAGTTGGATCCATCCAAAATAGGTGGCCTGTGAACAGATCCTCCATCTCTCTCCATAGTACCAGAAAGTATCGTCCCTAGATCTCACCCAGAACTAGAGCGGGATGCCTGCTCTGATACCAATTGAAATTCTGGTATCAGATATGAGATGCTGAAGGTAATGTCACGACACTAATATCTGAATAATACAAACATGATAAAGATAAAGAATAGTAATGCAAGAGACACAAGCAATTGTTAACCCAGTTCGGTGCAACTCACCTACGTCTGGGGGCTACCAAGCCAGGAAGGAAATCCACTAAATAGAATCAGTTCAAAGACTCTTAGTAAACTACACAAGTTATAGTCTTTTTCACATAATCTCTACCCGTATGACTTCTACCTAAGAACTCTTAGATATTAGATCCCACTCACTCCCCCTCAATCACACTAGTGATATTAAACAAGAATTGCTTATGAAAAGAAGACACTCTTCAAAGACACACACTTGATCTTACTTAGAAGCTTTAATCAAGTAGACACACACTCATGCTTAAAAGCTTGGAGTGACAAATTACAACTCAAAAATCAGACCAATTCAATCATCTATGGATGAATTGAATGGCTTATAAGTCACACGACCACACAAGACTTAAACCCTTATTCTCTCTCAATATTTCGCTCTGTATTTCTTGTGTATCAAATCAGGTTTTCCATGTCCTTTTTATAGAAGCGTTCAACTGGGCTTGGACATCATAAAAGCCTAAAACTATTTTCCATTCAAATCTTCTTATGACAGTTGGTTAGATCTCTTTGGAAAATAATTTAAATCACGTTGTAATCATTGATTGATTGCGTTTGCAATTAACTCATCAATCAAACATAGATTTCCATTAAAAGCGCAATCACATAACACATAACATTCAGACTGAATGTTCTGTGTACAAATGTCATGACATCGAGTCTGACATCCTGGAACAATCTTGCATAATTCCATTTTAAATATCCAGCAGGTACATTATATCAGATGTCATGACATCGGGTATGACATCCTGAAACAATCCTGCATAATTATATTTTAAACCTCCAATAGGTACAAGATATCTTAAGTTAAGACATCACATGTAACATCTTGTGAACACTCTTTGTTTTACCAAAATTGCTGCCAACACTTAGAACCAACACTAATACCCTTTCTCAATCTTCTCCAAAATAAAACCTGACTCCTAGGTATCATTATGAGACGAGGAGTAACTATCATCATACAATGGAAAAAGTTGAATTGAATTAAGCGACGATGAGAGAAGAGATGAATGTTATGAAGGAAAAGATGGATGATCTCTAGGAGTCTATGATGGATCTGGATAGAAAGGAATATGACATTTAGATGGTTGTAGATGCTACAAACATTGACTCCACTTCACACCAAATAACTTTGGTGGATGACCTAGAATTTGGACTTCCACGAGGCTATGCCCCTCCCGAAGGTGTGACTATTATTGTACCTACACCAGTTGGAATCTCGGTGGTGAATTTAGCTACCTAAGAGAACTCTATTTATTCAAAGAGACAAGGATCTCAATACGATAAAAAGGACCCGAGGTATGCCTATTTCATGCCACCTCAGGAGGCACCTCAGGTGACGCCTATTGCTGAACCGTTGCCTAATCCTGCTGACAAGAGGCTTTGTGCTCTAGAGAGAAGTTTAAAGCCATGGAGGTGCATAGTACTCCAAGAATTAACGTTGATGACAAGTTCCTGGTGCCAAGCCTCATTATCCCGCAAAAATTCAAGGTGGCAAATTTCGTAAAATACAAAGGAGTCAGTTGTACCAAAGCTCATCTGAGGGCATATTGCTGGAAGATGGCTGCATATGCTGACAATGACCAACTACTTATTTAATATTTACAAGACAACCTCAATGGGGCATCCCTAGAATGGTATATGCAGATAGATAGGAATCATGTCCAATCATGGAGGAACCTTATTGAGACCTTCCTTAAGCACTACCAGTATAACAAGAACATGGATTCAAATCGAACCTAGTTGTAGGACATGTCGTAGAAGAGCAATGAGTCATTTAAAGAGTATGCACAATGGTGGAGAGAACTAGTCGTCCGAGTCCAACCACCTCTCCTTGATAGAGAGTTAGCTCAAGAAAATGATTGGAAAAGTCTCTTCATTATTTTTGGACCTCGTCCTCATTGGAGAGAGAATTATAAGTCATATGAGGAATGACAAACTACTAGGTGTTGCTGGAACCACAAGCGAAACAAAGAAATCTTTGTCTAACTTCCACAAAAAGAAGGAAGGAGAAACCAACGATGTTACAATCAACAGGGAATGGAGACCATATCAAATGGCACCAACTCCTGCTCCAATGTCCTACATTTAGTACTCGTACGTATCACCTATCTAGTGTCAGCCGTCTACTAGACCTTCATATCAGATGTCATTCCATCCACATGGTCAATACCCTCCTGCGAATTGAGGGTCCCCTCACTATCAACAACAGATTCCATAACAACAATTGTACGCTCTACAACAGCAGTGCCGACACGTCCAACAAAGGCCAAGAAGACTATAGATGCATTTTGATCTATTGCCAATCCTATACAGTCAAGTACTCCAATATTTGATAAAAAGCGGATTGTTAGCGCCAAGGTGGACTGAATCTAGTTGTCCCTCCATACCCATAAGGCTTTAATGTCAACGCCCGATGTAGTTTCCACATTGATTCACCATGACATTCATCCGAAGACTGTAAGGCACTAAAAAATATAGTACAAGATCTGATTTATTCCAAAGCAATTTCATTTACGCCTAAAGGCCTTAATATAAAAAATAATCCTTTACCTCTTTATGCTAAACTTGATTTTTTAAATCATTTTCATTTTTATTTAAATAGGTATTTTTAAAATAATTAATTTTTCATTTTTATTTAATAAAAAATAATGGAAAATATATATATATTTTTAAAAAGTGTCTAGATTCATTGTATTGAGTTGTACTATCTTGTGATTGGTCCATTTTTTTTCATATCTCGTTTCTTATTGACTGTCCTTTATCACAGTTAATTATTTTCTATTTTTAGTGACCTAATTTATCCTATAAATATAACTATTTTTCTCACAGTTTGGGGAGGAATTAGAGATAATTATATAGAGTTTTGCACAGAGTCCCAAAACATAGTTTTTTTTACAAGGGTCTTGTCATACCCCAAAATTTACCCTCCTTTTTTTACCTTTTGATTTGCATCATTTGCATACATGAAATCATATCATGCATCATCATGACCTTTACATTTGGCTATTGGCCCACAAGCATAGGCACATTCTTGGTTTAATCCTAACATTAGGATTTTCACTTTTGTTTACTTGTTAACTAACCAAAGCATCATAAGAGAGTGGTACTCGTTTGTTCTTTTATTCATGTAGTTAATCATTCCCCAATTCAAGGCAAGACAAATGTATGTTGGTCAAGGGAAATCCAAGTTTTCTTCATCTTGAAGGTGGTTCAAGTGTTTGTTTCCATGCCACATCACTCAATCTTCAAGCTATTCTCAAGGTTACTCAAGCCCTAATCAAGTTTTCCTAAAATGAGACTTATTCTATCATCATTGTGGCTTGAAATGCAAGAAAATATCAAGTTTGCACATAGGGAAAAAAGTTGGTTGACCTAATTTACAAGTATGTCATGCCTTTGGTCCAAACTCCATAACTTCTTCAATTTTTATCCAATTTCCATGCTTCTTTGATCCAAATATGCCTCTTGAGATTCTCTACAACTTTGTTTAAAGGGTCATGCACCAATTCAATCATTAAGGACCCCATTCACATAAAGGACCAAGTTTCCAAAATGAGCCAAAACCTTGTCATGACCACCACTTTCCACCTTTGCCATTTCCAGCTCAAGTACTCTTTTGATCCCATTCCTTTTGCATCTTGTTAAGATTATGTCAAATATAATTTGTCCCATTGAGGTTTTTTCTTTTGGAAAAATTAAGAGCATCAATTTTATATAGTATCAATAAGGAAGATTACTTACGTATGACGCACATCCCAGCTAGAGAGATCTGCGACTTGTGCTAGAATTTCCCTCCATATTTGCACCTTATCATATTCTTGTTGGAATGTTTATTCATGTTTAGCCAAGGATTCACTATAATTTCCTTTTTTATGTCTCGCCTCAGAAGGATCAACATCATAGAAAATAGGCAGAAACCATTTTTTCGATGGTTAACCGCAGTGAAGAAGGATGTGTTCCAATTCTCTCAATCACCAAGTTGAGGAGGCATAGTTATTAGATAAAACCACAATGAAAATATGAGAGTCTTCAATTTCTTGAAGAAGCTCCAGTGCTATGGATTCACCTATGTTGAGCTTAGTGTCATCACTGAAAGCATAAATACCTTTTCTTTGAAGGGCATCAAAGTGATAATCGGTGAAGTTGAAGCGAGTATCTTTAACTCTAAAGCTCACAAACACGTCATAGTAATTTCTCTTTGTAGATGTCATCAGATATGAAGAGGTTCTTTTGCTACTTTGCATGATACCATTATTATTGTTGGTGCTGGCCGTCTGATTAAGCTATTGCAATGCAAGAAAGGAGCCAAGTTGGTTTATTCTTTTGCATCTTGTTGAAGAGCCCGTTCATGTTTATTTTGATGAGTCTTTTCCAAAATATGTTGGGAATGGTATGTATTTTCATGATATACGTGTGTCTTCTCATGGCATTCTCAGTGAAACCGGTGAAGGGATTGATTAACCTCAAACGGATGAGAATGAGAAAGTAGAAGATGTTGGATTTAGAAGAAGAAAAGGAGGAGGGTCCAGTTGCAGTACACAATCTTCCTTTGTCTTGGAGAACATCCAAAGATCACCCTATTTATAATATTCTTGGATATATCACAAGATGTGTGACAACACGTTCTAAGATAAGTAACTTTTGTTATCACTTCGCTTTTGTGTCACAAATTGAGCCTAAAATGCTAAAGATGCATTAATTGATGAGTTATGTCAATGGCTCTAATGACACCATAAAGCTTAGCATGAAGAGATGAATTACCATCAACCATCTCAGAAAAACCATGAACAAAGTCACAATTGTGGTCTCTAAACAACACCCCACAAGATGTTAAGCGAGTGGAGAAAGAACCATCAATATTACACTTGAGCAAAAAAAAAAGAGGTTGCCATAACACCTCAATGATTTTAGGAGCATTGGGAGGATAAAGGCTGACCTTGAAGTTTTTGAGGTTGGAAAAGTCATGGATGGTAAAGTTTGCAAACTTCTTAGTGAGGTTTCTTGTAAAGGCCACATCTGTATGCACAAGATTCAGGGTCTCCTTCCAATGTAAGAGCTTATGATGGAATCTGAGTTAATTTTGGGCAAACCAAATGATATTTATGATGGAAACAATTGATGATTGGATTATGAATTTACATTGAGGGCTCCATTTTTTATCACAAGGGTTCAGAATGTTAATAATATGGTTAGACCAAGGCACCTTTATCAAACAGAAAAACTAGTGCCACAATTTGAAAGCAAATGGGCATGAGAAAGATAGATGCTCAGATATTTCCTACTGTAACCTACATATGCTACACATGGAAGGAAATTATAACCTCTCAAACATGAGTTATCATAAGTTGGTAGCTTTATCATGATAAAGTCTCCAAATAATGAAAGCTTTTATATTAAGGGATGTCCACTTCCACAAGTTCTTGGCACAAGACTTAATAGGAAGGTCTGTGGACTTTAATGCATAAGCTTCCTTTGAAGACAAGCCACCATTAAAATATTGAGACCAAACCAAACTGTCATCCCTGAGGTCACAGGGCAGGGTTATCTGCATGACCAGAGTAGTAAGATAAGGAAACTAGATGAAGGATATGCTTAGGAAAGTTCCAATTGCCAAAGATGAAGAAATTCAGACACAAAATTTTTGGTGTCAATTGAGGCAGGGTTTTGGATAAAATGCACAATAGAGGTACCACTCCAAGAGCCAATCCATAAATTAGTGTTAAAGCCATTGCCAATTATAACTCTAGTGTTTGAGACCACCAAATCACAATCCTTTTTTATGCTGCTCGAAATAAAGGAAGAGATGTGATGAGTAGTAAGGGCTTTGTTCTTAAGAAATCTACCTTTCAAAAATCTAGCCTAAGGCTCTTTAGAATTCATGATATCCTAGTAGAGTTTCAAGTTAGAGATGTCACTAAATCTTAAAACTTATATACAAAGATTTAATCGATAATTTAAGGTGTCACTACGACAACCATCCAAAAACATTGAACAACATACAACAAAACTAACATAATAAAACTTTAAAATAAAATTTCACAAATAAAGTATTAGACTTTAAACACATAATTCAATATTAACTCAAAACATAATTAAAAATGTCACCTTCTCGATGTTACAAATCATATCATTTAACCAACAAAAAACGATAACGATAAAATAAATGAAGATGAGCTCCAATAAGCTATCTTCCATTTACTGTAAGACCCTAATTTTTTCCCTAAGATCCCTCATGGCATCATATCATTGCATTTGCATCTTGCCTCAAGGATCACAACATCTTGGCTCCTTACCCTAGGGTGGGACTTGTGTGAGTTGGTTTGAGACCACCAAGCATGCTTGAATTGTATATTATTGCTTTTATTACTTTGTTTACTAACCAAAAGCACAAAAATATGTCACTAACATCTTTTGTTTTGTAGCTTGAGCAATCATAAGATCCAAGGCTCCTAAGGGACCCTATGCTCATTGATATGGTCAGGTGGAGGTGAAAGCAAGCATGACAATGGTTCCCAAAGCTCTCACTCATCATGTATGCCTCCCAAGTGTCTCAATTTGTCAATTTTATCAAAGCAAACCAAAGGGGTTGAGGCTTGTTTCCCAAGGAAACCCTAATTCATCTGTGCATCAACTATGCATTGCTCATGAAGCAACCTCAACCCATGATCAAATATAATCAATGGAAGTTCTTTAATTTATCCTTTCATGCATATTTGAGCTTATTTTAGTGTCCTAAATCATCAATGCATCAAGGTTTGAGGTTTTGAACTTGAGAAGTTGATTAGTCAATTCATCTAACTATTTTGAAATCCACCGAGACCTAACTTTTGATATTTTTGTCAAATGGAGATGACCCCAAGAGAAAAAATGTTCTTAATAACCATATGAACAACTTTTATTTTCATCAAAAATTGATTTGAAACTTGGAAGGTCATCATCTATTTCAAAACATTATAGGTCATTTTGACGGAAACCCTAATTTTGGGTCAACTTCCCAAGGACATAACTCATTCATTTTGGATGATTTTGAGGCGGGATCAAATGAATTGGAAATTTTAAGATGTCTAATTCATTTGTTATGTTAAATTTTTTTTCATAATCCTAAAAGAAATACATGTGATAATGCAAAACATTATAGGTCACTTTGGACCAAAGGCATTGAAATGTGAAAAAGTCCAACTTCAAGTGCCCATAACGTTCTCATAAAAAATCGAAATGATGCAAAATTTGAATCCAAATTGATTGTCTTGAAAAGATCTACAACTTTCATGTTTAAGGTTTTGTTATTTGGAGCTTGCATCATTGAAACAGAAGGGCTTGAAGTTGGCCCATTTTGGAAATTTTCACATGCACATGTTTTGCACTTTGAACTTTATGACCAATTTTCATTAATTTCTCAATTCCAAATGGACTTGTGTTCAACATAACAATTTATCCTCATGTAAAGACCTTTCCAACCATTACCCACAAGGCCATGTTTTATTTTGGGAAGATTCATTTTCGAAGAGATGAAGAATCATGTGCATTTTTAGAAACCACTTGAAAACTCATTGCACACTCCAAATCCCTTTCATCTACATGTCCAAAACTACTATGCTGATGTTAAGTTTGCTAAATCAATAGGATTTGGTCCCTCTATGCGTCTGTACAGGCCCATGCATGGAGGCCCTCATCACTCATGCACATGATTTTCCGATGCTCCCATTGCCATTTGCTATATATAGAGCTGCTTGGCTTCATTCTCATTCAACCTGAAGGCGCCTTAGATGCTGTAGAATTGAATCTAAAACCTCACCTAAAGGAATTTCTCTCTTTCATTTCAAAATTTTAGATCCAATTCTCAACTTCATTAGTTGATTATTGGACTTAAAATTCCTTGGCCTTGCTTCATCTTCACCTCAAGAACACACTGCAATTAAGAGTTGAAAGGAATCATGCTCCATAGATCTACATTTCAGAGTTGGATGTTCAAACTTTTTTTTCTTCGAAACTCATTGATTCTTGCTTGTTTCTTGTGTTTATTGGCTTGGCTGAAGTCCTCTCATCAGAGGCATTTGAATTGTGCTTTTAATTTTGCAAATCCATGAAGTTTAGATTGAACACCATGATTTTCTCCCTATGATTTCTCTCTCTCTATGAGGATCTAGAGGAGGAACCAATGGTACAGGGGTGATGTACATCACCCCAACTTTCCAATGATATGAGGATCACTTCATTTTGTTAAGATTTTTGAACCTGCAAATGTCACCAGAATCTTCATGCTTGCCGGAGAAGACGGTGGTGTACACTATCGTCCGTTTGCCAGATTGAATGTGGACCCTTGGATCTGATCTCCAGTTTATATCATAGCCATCAGATCTTATGACTTTTTTAAATGCAAGGTGTTTCTCATTGACCAAGACTCATGGTGAGCGCGCGCATATGGATCATTAGATGTGCCAGGTCAATTAATGAGACAGATCTAACGCACCAGCTTTTTCCTATTTTCTGATTTAATCCATTTTATTTCTTTATTTCATTTTATTTTTAAAAAATCCTAACTCTTTCATTTTAATTCCAAAAAATATGGGACCAATTGCATCATTTTCCTTTTAATTTCTAGTTTCTAAAAAGGATTTTTAATATTTTTTATTTTATCATTTGATATTTTTTATGAATTTTCTCTTTTCTGGTTATTTTTAATTCATTTTAAATAGTTTCTGATATTCAAAAAATACAAAAATATTTTCTTAACCTCTTTGAATGATGATGGATCTATGAAAAATATTCTCATCAATTTATTAATTGATTTGAGATTTTAGTTCAATTAGGTTATTTTTTATTCATTTTTAATTGTTTAAAAATAGTTTCTGGTTTCTAAAAATGCTGAAATTTTTTGTCAAACTTTGTTTGACCTTGTTGAACTTAGGATGATCCATTTGGACTTTTCAAAGTTAATTTGAAATGGATTTGAAGTTTGACCTTTAATTGTTTATTTCAATTCAAATATTATATTAATTTTGAGAAAATACCAAAAATATTTTATTTGTTTATTGACTTCTAAGTTTCATCTTGCTTCTATTTACTATTGTTTGACCTTGATTCCATTTATCTTTGGTCAATGTACTTTGCTTATTTCATTTGAATTTCAATTCATGTACATTCTTATTCATCCTCTTCTTCATCTTTTTCTTTTTGATCAATGAGTTAAAGATTGGTGGTTAGCCTTGATATATGGGAGGTTTAACCTTCCGTGATTTAAATCTAATTCATCTTGATCAAAGATCAAATGAATGACTTTGCATTAAGGGTAGGTTGCTTCTTGATCAAGCAAAAAACCTAAATCAATACAAGATCATCCTTCTTTTCTTTTGGCATGGCAAGTTGTAGGAGCTTGACTTACTAGTCAAGGTCTCTAACTTGTGTTTGTTACCTATATTTTTATTGACCGGCCTCAGATAGGTGTGACTACTACATTAGTCCACTTACGATTGGTTAACATAGTGCTATATTGCCTTATGGCACACTAACTCTAACTATTGACTACTAATTTTTATTTCTTGCACTTTACATTAATGCAATTTAATATTCTTGTACATTATTTCATTTGCTTTTGCCCTTTGCTCACTTGAGCTCATGTTTATGTTAATGCAATTTGCCTTTTGCTCACTTGAGCACATAATTGTGTATATACTATTGTGCTTGTGTTTTGTTTGATTGTTGTGAACCAAATGCAAATGGATAAAAGGACTTAGACTTTAGGATATTCCCTATGCAAAATGGAGTCAAAGAGCAACTAGGCCTCATGCCTTTAGAGTCCTATAAATGTCAAAGAGCAACTAGGCCTCATGCCTTTAGAATACTTAATTTTTAAGATGGATTGAAAGGACCTAATCTCTAAACTCACTCTTGTCCATTCTTTGTTTGCATTATAGAACTTTTTGATGCGTGTGTTCTTGTGCTAGGGATCCCAAACTTGAGCCAAATTGAAGAAGCATTGTCATGAGCATCCAAAATGAGAGATACAAAAGCCATTGAAAGATTCCTAGGAGCTTGTTTGATTGTGTGCTTGATTGCTCGAGTATTTGCTTATTTGCTTGCATATTCCACAGGATGGAAGCTACTTGGATCATCATTATGATCTCAAGAAGGGAACTCCATTTGTGGTCTTACTTCTCTTCCTTCATCTTTGTATGCTTAGGACTTAGCCATTCTTCTTCTTCCCTCCACTCTAACCCAAGCCAAAACTTTTGTGCAAACATTAACATTTGTTTTCAAAATTAGAAACCTAAGCACTATGCTTTTGATTTTCAAACTTTCTTCTCATAACACTTATTTTGAATTGAATCCTAAGTCAACTTTTGACCATATTTTGTAAATACTTTTCATTGGTAAATACAACTCACTCAATTGTTTTTGTGGTTTCAATGGCCACTTCTTGCCAAAACTTTTCATAAACATTATTTATTAGGTTTGAGTTATCTTAGTGGATGATATAATACTCACCTACATCCTTAGTGATGGACAATGAGTCTTCCATGCTTATTATAGGGTTAACCCCTCACTAGCATGTTGAAGCTATCCTCACATGGTGGATTTGTGGTTTTAGGTTGAGTTTTCTCCCTTTGATACCAAAAAAACCTTAAGGCTTTTGAACCAATTAATTCACCAACTTATTTTGAGATTTTTACCCCGAACTACGAGGTTTTGATCCTAATCTTTTTTAAGATGGTACGTAGGAAATGGGTTTATCCATTCAAACACAAAATTGTAAATAATTTGTACATTCTTCTCTCATCCCCCCAATCATGTTTGCACAAATAAATTTTCATAAATACCAACCTACCTTGCAACAATTGTGAAAAGGGCTCCCTAGGAGTACCTAGGATGTTTTGGGTGCTTAAAACCTTCCCATTGCATAACCAACCCCCTTACCCAGATCTCTGACATTTTTATTAGTTTTTGATTTGATAAAACTTCTCGGTTTTTGTTCGCCTTCTAACCTTTCCTTTGGATAAATAGAAGTGCCGTGGCGACTCGATTTGTATGATTTACTTTTGATTTAGTCAATAAATCTAAAGGTAACGAATACCCCGCTACAGAAAAGTGGCGACTCTGCTAGGGATGTAACATTTGCCTAGTGGGTTTTGCCTACTTTTCACATTTGTTGTATTGTATTGTATATTATTTTGTGACATATTTTTTGTACAAATTTGGGATTACTGTATTGTTTGTAATGTATGAATTTCTTGATATATCAATTGCTTGTGTGCTTGGTGGTCTTGTGAGATAATTTCTATACCCGAACTCGAGTGCACTTAGGATAGGATAATGGCATAGTCTTGTTGACTTGTGTGGAGTTATTCCTTAGCAAGTTGACTTACAAGCTCATTCACTTGGTAGAGGTTATGTTGGGATCAATAATGTCACACGAGTAGTCGTGGTTAGGCATTACTCTTTCCAATATAGACCTTAGAAGCCAAGGACCTTAGTTTCCCAAGCCCATCTTGGCCTATTTTTAGGACGTAGTGCGAAAGTCGTTCAAGTGTAAGATTTGATACGATTGTTACGCGATACTACACTCATAAGAGTCTCTCTTGAGAATATTTTTGGAATACGAGTAGCTGTTTATCCGATAATATCCGAAAGATGGGATGATGACTATGGGAACCTCTTGTAGAACATGTTTGGTAGGTTTAACCCTAGTACACTCCCTTTGGTGGTTCTTAACCGAGACTCCATGCTCGTGACTTGCAACAAACCCTTGATTCATGGTTGATCTGTTCTTGTGTATCCTTAATATCAATGGAACTTGGGTGTTGATAAGGTGTAAACCATAATCCACCAAAATGGATGATTGATATTAAGGATAACTTGATCCATCCCATGACCTTTGTATGGTGTGATTTGCTTGATCCTTGAGTATGATTGTTGCATTCATGCATTCATACACATCCATATCATCAACAATGAGAAAATTTTCAAGGAACTTAAGAGGACTATTTGCAAATTTTCAGACATGGATAGACAAAGAAGGAATACGAAGAAGTACAGTTTCAGACAACCCGACTTGAAAGAGTTAAGGAGTTTGACATCCTATGTATTAGATCCCTTGGAGTTCAAAGCTCGCCATGGGAAGCTTCTATCTATTCTTGCTACTCAGGTAGATGAAGGTCTGATGAGTGTATTGGTGCAGTTCTATGATCCCTTGTACCATTGCTTCACATTCCCGGATTTCCAGCTTTTGCCCACGCTTGAGGAGTATGCCTATCTTATGGGTATACCTATTCTAGATCAGTTGCCGTTTAGTGGCTTGGAGAGGGTTCCTACTTCTCAAGAGATTGTTGATCTGTTGCATATAGATGAATCTCTGGTTGGTGCTTATATAACTACCAAAGGTGGAATTCAAGGTCTCCCATCTGATTTCCTCATTGCTCAAGCTACTTTATATGGGAAGGCCATGAGTGAGGACGCCTTTGAGGCCATATTTATGCTTCAAATCTATGGGCTAGTGTTATTCCCCAACATCGACAAGTTTGTGGATGTGAACGCCATTAGGATTTTCTCTACTCTTAATCCCGTTCCTACTCTGTTGGGTGACACTTATTTCTCTTTGCATATGAGAATGCAAAGGGTGGTGGTACTATTGTGTGTTGTTTGCCTCTGTTGTACAAGTGGTTTATTTCGCACTTGCCACATACGGTCGTCTTCAAGGAGAAGAAATGATGTCTACGGTGGTCCACGAGACTTATGTCTCTCACTAATGATGATATCTTTTGGTACAATCGTGTATATGATGGTGTGCATATTATTGTCTCTTGTGGTGAATTCTCCAATGTGCCTCTTCTTGGTACATGTGGTGGGATTAACTACAACCCTGTTTTTGCACGTCGCCAGCTTGGGTTCCCCTTAAAGGATAAACCTAATAACATTATGTTAGAAGATGTGTTCTTTCAAGAGGGTAAAGATCCCCAAGGCTTGAAGGGAAGGATGGTCCGCGCTTGGTGCAAGATTCATAGGAAGGGAAGGAAAGAGCTTGGTCCGAAGAATTGTATTGCTATGGAACCCTACACCTCATGGGTTAGGAGGAGAACTTTTGAGTACCTTATGCCTTATGAGTATCGGAGACCTATACCTTTGGTTATGGCTGGGCCTTCAACCCTCCCTGACCAAGGAGTAGAGAAGTTGAGAGACGAAGACCGTTCACGTGCTTGGATCCGTGAGCGAGAGGATCTACTTCAGTAGCTTAGAGATAAGGATGCATTGATAGAGTTGCTTGAGCATCAGGTTATCGACGAGCCTGATGATGTGGTGACTTCTCTTCTTCCTTAGTCTTCTAGGTTTTGGAAGAGAAAGTACGATCGAATCGCCAAAGAGAAGGCAGATATGGAGGCAACCTATAAGAGAGAGGTGAAGAGGCTTCGTGCAGCTTATCTTCCGGTCTCGAGAGCTTTGGACGATTGTTTCTAGCGTTCCATAGCATGTTCATTTTCCTTCTCTCTTGTATTGTATTATTTGGTTACCAAGACTGTACTTCTTTGGTGTAAATTTTTTTTCCAGATATTATTGATATGATATTTCCATATATGTCTAAATGATTAATATTTTCAAATATTTGCAAATAGAACTCTAAAGTTCCTCTGATTAAAAAATAAAATCATATGCACAAGCATTGCATGCATCATGTGCATAAGCAGGTTTGGCTCCAGGTTTCTTGTTCGGTGGTCTAACTCTGTTGTCCTTCATTTATTTTGAAGACAAGCTGACTTACCGGTACTACACCAGAGCCAACTCTTCAAGACTAATGGATCACCTAGAACAAGAGAAGAGAGAATTGAAGGAGGAAGCGGCCAGATTGACTGCCCTGATGGAGTCTTTCATGGCCTCCCAAAGCTAGTCGTCTCCAATGCCTTCAACTCCTCCCCAGAGGACAGTCATCTCTGAGATTGCCTCTTCAACAGTGCCTGCTGCCAGTGCCCATTTTGTGCCTATTGCTATGCCATCCGGGTTTCCCTGGGGGATGCCCGTAAACTTTGTTCCAGAGGGTCTTGCCCCAACGTTGGCTTCTCTGCCGGTGTCTAGCCCGGTCCTTGCTGTGCCACCTCCGGTCGTGCATACTATGCCAAGAGTAGATGACACCATTTACCACTCTGAGCCATCTGAGGGCCCAAACGTGTATGAAAAGATGGATGCTATGAACGATTAGTTCCTTGAGCTTCGTAAGGAACTCAAAACTCTTAGAGGGAAGAACCTCTTTGGCAAGTCTGCTGCTAAGCTTTGCCTGGTTCCAAATGTCAAGATTCTTGTTAAATTCAAAGTGCCTGACTTTGAAAAGTACAAAGGAAACACTTGCCCGCTCAGCCACTTGGTTATGTATGCACGTAAAATGTCGACTCAGACCGATAATGATCAGCTCCTAATTCATTATTTCCAGTACATTGGTTTGGACAGCGCGGACATCCGCTCCTTCAACGACCTTGGCAAAGCTTTCGTCAAGCAATACAAATATAACATGGACATGGCTCCCGATAGGGATCAATTGAGAGCCATGACCTAGAAGGACAAAGAAACTTTTTAAGGAGTACGCCCAGAGGTGGTGGGAATTAGCTGCACAGATTGTGCCTCCGCTAGAAGAGAAAGAGATGACCAAGATCTTTCTGAAGACCTTGAGTTCATTCTATTATGAGCGGATGATTGCCAGCGCTCCTTCTGAATTCACCGAGATGGGGAATATGGGGATGCGTCTGGAGGAAGGAGTCAGGGAAGAGCGCCTGACTAGAGAAGAAGGCTCTTCTGCCAAACGTTATGGGGCGTTTGAGAAGAAGAAAGATGGTGAGGCACATACTGTTACCTCCCATGTCAAATCCAGAAGACCCTTTGTAAAGAGGAAGATCGTGCGTCCCGCCAGTAACCAGCACCAGGTGGCTCATATAGCACCTATTTTCAGAGAAAATCAGTAATATCAGCATCATAACCAGCAACAACAACATCAACAGTATCAGCAACAACAACACCGTCCTCAACAGTAGGCCTACCTGTAGCGGGGTATTCGTTACCATTAGAGATATTGACTAAATCCAAGGTAAACCATACAAGTCGAGTCGCCACCGCACTTCTATTTATCCAAAGGAATGGTTAGAAAGCGAACAAAAACCTAAAAGTCATATCGAATCAAAAACTAGTAAAAATGTCAGATATCGGGGTAAGGGGGTTGGTTATGCAATGGGAAGGTTTTAAGCACCCAAAACATCCTAGGTACTCCTAGGGAGCCCTTTTCACACTTGTTGTAAGGTTGGTATTTTGTGAAAATTTTGTTTGTGCAAACATGATTGAAGAGATGAGAAGAGAATATACAAGTTATTTACATTTTGTGTTTGGATGGATAAACTCATTGCCTATGTACCATCTTAAAAAGATTAGGATCAAAGCCTCGTAGTTCGTGTAAAAATCTCAAAACAAGTTGGTGAATTGATTGGTCCAAAAGCCTTAAGGTCTTTTGTTATCAAAGGGAGAAAACTCAACCTAAAACCACAAATCCACCATGTGAGGATAACTTCAACATGCTAGTGAGGGGTTAACCCTATAATAAGCATGAAAGACTCATTTTCCATCACTAAGGATATAGGTGAGTATTATATCAACCTCAAGGATAACTCAAACCTAATAGCTAAAGGTTATGAAAAGTTTTGATTAAGAGAGTGGCCATTGAAACCACAAAAAAGGGTATTTGAATGAGTGGTATTTACCAATGAAAAGTATTTACAAAATATGGTTAAAGTTGAGTTAAAGATTCAATTCAAAATGAGTGTTATGAAAAGAAAGTTTGAAAATCAAAAGCATAACAATGTTGCCTTTATGCAGAGGACTTCAAATCACACAATAACAAAGCAAATAGAGCACTATACAAGCTGGTTCGAAGCAAATAACAGTTGAAGTAAACCTTTGAATTGCAAGGCTTGGAGTCAAGATCTTTGGATGCTTTTGCTAACAGTAGACACTAGGGATCAAGGAGAGAAGGTTTAGGAACTTTGAGATCTGAAGATTGATCAATGAAATGAAAATTCAGATCTGAAAAATTTGAATAGAAATGAAATAGTTCCTTTAGTGATGGCTAGGATTTCAGTTCAGCAGCAATTGGGGCGCCTTTAGGTTGAGAAATTATGAAGCCAAGGCATGGTATTTATAGCTGAGCAAGGCTGAGTTGCATGAACAAATCATGTGCATGGATGGAAAGGGCCTCCATGCATGGGCCTGTACAGGCGCATGGAGGGCCCAATTCCACTTGGAAATGGAAGCTTATGCATGATGTAAGTAGAATGGACGTGTAGATTGGATTGTATTAGCTCATGCATGGCAATTGAAATGATTTTCCAAAAATACACTATTATATTCAAGTCTTCGAAATAGCCTATAATGTCTTGGAATGGATGATGACCTTCCATGCTTCAACTCAATTTTGGATGAACATGAAAGTTGTGCATATGGTTCTTAAGAACAGTTTTTCTCTTAGGGTCATCTCCATTTGACAAACACATAAAAAGTTAGGTCTCAGTGTATTTCAAAATAGTCAGATGAATTGACTGATCAACTTCTCAAGTCCAAACCTCATATCTTGATGAATTGATGATTCAGGACACTCAAATAAGTTCAAATATGCATGAAATGATGAATTAAAGAACTTCCCTTGATTGTATTTTATCATGGGTTGAGGTTGCTTCATGGGCAAGGCACAGTTGATGGACAGATGAATTAGGGTTTCCTTAGGAAACAAGTCTCAAGCCCCTTGATTTGCTTTGATCAAAATGATGAATTGAGATACTTGGGATGCATATTTGATGGATTAGAACTTTGGGAACCATTGCCATGCTTGCTTTCATCTCCTCCTGGCCATATCAATGCACATAGGATCTCCTAGAAGCTTTGGATTTTGTGACTGCTCAAGCTACAAACAAGAGATGTTAGTGACATATTTTTGTGCTTTTGGTTAGTAAATAAGATGATAAAAGCAATAATATACAATTCCAACATGCTTGGTGATCTCAAACCAAATCTCAAGATTTCCCACCCAAAGGTTAAGGAGCCAAGATGCTATGATCCTTGAGGCAAATGCGATGTGCAATGATATGATGCCATGAGGGATCTTAGGGTCAAAATTGAGGTCTTACACTACCAGCCTCGAAACAACAATCAGACCAGTACAAGCTATGATAGGAAAAGGGTCAGTTTTGATCCTATCCCGATGACCTACGCAGAGCTATATGCTTCTTTAATAGAAAGGAAACTGATCACTCCACGTGACCCACCCGCTATGCCTACCAACCCTCAGTGGTGGTATAAGCCTGAGCTGCATTGTGTTTATCATTCAGGTGCTTCCAGACATGATGTGGAGAATTGCTATCCGTTGAAGACCAAGGTTCAAGACCTTGTGAGAAGCGGTATATTGTTTTTCGAGGACGTAGGTCCTAACATCAAGAAGAACCCATTGCCCGAGCATGGGAAATCTGCTGTCAACATGGTCCAGGGTTTCCCTGGTAAATATAAGGTCCGATATGTCAGCCATATCCGACAATCTTTGGTCGAGATGCACAGACTATTGTGTGAATACAGTCATTACGAGCATGACCATGACAGATGTCGTGTTTTCACTGTCAATGAGAGGGGATGTCGTCAAGTGAGAAAAGACATCCAAGAATTGCTGGACGAAGGTGTAATTGAAATACTTCAGAATTGTGATAAGGATGATGAAGTTAATGTGATATCACCGGTATTCAGGATACCCGAGCCTGTTGTCGTCCGATATGATGGCAGCAAGCAAAAGGCTTCTCCCACTCTCATAATCAAGCCAGTTGGCCCTGTGCCATATTCTTCTGACAAGGTTGTTCCCTATCGTTATAATGCTGTTGCATTGGAAGATGGGAAGGAGGTGCCTCTACCCTCTACCTTTGTTGTTAATATTGCTGATGTCAGCGGTCTGACCCATAGCGGTCGTGTTTTCTCAGCGCCGCCGAAACCCCAAGCTGACACCAGAAGGGTTGATACTACTGATAGTGTTGTTCGTCCTGTTGGGAATTCTGCTGTTTCTCCGAATCCAACACTTGCTGTTAATAGAACTATCACTGCTATAAAAACTCCTATCCCTGCTGGCTAGAATGGAATGATGAAAGAGGACTATGATGAGATGCTGAGGCTCATCAAGAGGAGTGAATACAACATTGTAGATCATCTTCTACAAACTCCTTCAAAGATATCAGTGCTATATTTGTTATTGGATTCTAAGCCACACCGAGAAGCTCTGCATAAGGTGTTGGACGTGGCGTATGTAGATCATGATGTCACAATAGAACAATTTGATAGTATTGTTGCAAACATTACTGCTTGTAACAATCTGAGTTTCAATGATGTTGATCTCCCCGAGGAGGGATGAGACCACAATTTGGCACTTCACATCTCCATGAATTGCAAAGATGATGCGATGTCTAATGTGCTGGTAGACACTGGATCATCATTGAATGTGTTGCCAAAATCCACTATGGCTAGATTGTCATACCAAGGGCCTCCCATGAGGCAGAGTGGAGTGGTCGTGAAAGCTTTTGATGGATCCCGCAAGACAGTGATTGGTGAGGTTGAACTCCCAGTCAAGATTGGACCGAGTGATTTCCAGATCACTTTTCAGGTCATGGATATCCACCCATCATATAGCTGTTTGTTGGGCAGACCATGGATTCACGAGGCAGGCGCCGTGACATCCACCCTACACTAAAAGTTGAAATTTGTCAAGAACAAAAAGCTGGTGGTGGTAGGGGGAGAGAAGGCTCTCTTGGTTAGCCATCTGTCTTCCTTTTCTTATATTAATGCTGAGGACGAAGTTGGGACGCCGTTCCAAGCTTTGTCTATTGCTGAGCCTTCTAAGAAAGGGACTTCTTCATTTGCGTCCCACAATGATGCTAAGTTGGCCATTGAGCATGGCGCAACTACTGGTTTAGGACAAATGATTAAGCTGGAAGACAATAAATCCCAGGCTGGCATAGGGTACTCTTCAGGCACTTTCAACAAGCATGGGCTGTTTCAGAGTGGTGGTTTCATCCACACTGTCGAAGACGAGGAAGCTGCTGCTATTGTGGAAGAGGATGTAAAGGAAGATTTTGGTAACTTTGTCATCCCTAGAGGGGTCTGCAATAATTGGGTTGCTGTTGATGTTCCAACAGTTGTCCATAAGTCAACGTAATGTTCACTTTTTGTTTAAAAACCCTTCTTCCATGCCAAAAGGAGAAGTGATGACATTGTTGGCCCATAAATACAATGATATTCATTCAATAAATTCATGTTAAATGTTTGTTTTTCCAATTTATTTTCACTTTTCGCTTTTTGCATGAAGTTGGTGATCACATAAAACCCTAAAAATAAATAAAATCAATCTTTTCATCTGCATAATGATTTGCCTTGCTTGAATTCTAAAATCTTTATATCCAAAATCATTATGCAGGTTGATCAAACCCATTGAACATAATAATCCAACACCATCTCCCAACTTTGAGTTCCCTGTATTTGAGGCCGAGGAAGATGGTGTTGAAGAGATTCCTGATTAAATTACCCGTCTACTTGAGCACGAAGAGAAGATCATTCAGCCACATCTCGAGAATCTGGAAACAATCAACTTGGGTCTGAGGATTGTGTACGAGAAGTGAAGATTGGGGCACTCCTGGAAGAGTCTGTGAAGAAGGGGTTGATTGAGTTGCTACAAGAATACGTCGACGTCTTTGCCTGGTCATATGAAGACATGCCTGGTCTGGATACTGATATCGTGCAACATTTCCTGCCTTTGAAGCCTGAGTGCGTGCCTGTGAAGCAGAAGCTCAGAAGAACTCATCCTGACATGGCAGTGAAGATTAAAGAAGAAGTTCAGAAGCAAATTGATGCGGGGTTTCTGGTGACTTCTACATATCCTCAATGGGTGGCCAATATTGTGCCTGTGCCTAAGAAAGATGGAAAAGTCCGAATGTGTGTGGACTATAGAGACTTGAATAAAGCTAGTCCTAAAGATGATTTCCCTCTACCACATATTGATATATTGGTAGATAATACAGCTAAATTCAATGTCTTCTCGTTTATGGACGGATTTTCAGGATATAATCAGATTAAAATGGCACCCGAGGATATGGAGAAGACAACATTCATCACACATTAGGGAACATTCTGTTATCGAGTGATGCCCTTCGATTTGAAGAACGCAGGAGCCACGTATCAACGCGTTATGACTACCTTGTTTCATGATATGATGCACAAGGAAATCGAGGTGTATGTTGATGATATGATCGCAAAGTCAAGAACGGAAGTTGAACATATTGAGCACTTGTTGAAGCTTTTTCAGCGTTTGAGGAAGTATAAGCTTCGTCTGAATCCTAACAAGTGTACATTTGGAGTCCGTTCCGACAAGTTATTGGGCTTTATAGTCAGCGAGAGAGGTATTAAAGTTGATCCTGCCAAGCTCAAAGCAATACAAGAGATGCCTGCGCCCAAAACTGAGAAGCAAGTCCGAGGTTTTCTTGGCCGCTTGAATTATATTTGTAAATTTATATCCCACATGACGACCACAAGTGCGCCAATATTCAAGCTCCTCCGGAAAGATCAGCGTCATGATTGGACCGAGGATTGCCAAAAAGCCTTCGACAGTATCAAAGAGTATTTGTCTGAGCCTCTGATTCTGTCTCCGCCTGTGGAAGGGAGACCCTTGATTATGTATCTGACTGTTCTTGAAGACTCTATGGGTTCTGCCCTAGGTCAGCAAGATGAAACGGGGAAGAAAGAATATGTTATCTACTACCTGAGTAAGAAGTTCACCGATTGTGAGTCTCGGTACTCAATGCTTGAGAAAACATGTTGTGCTTTGGCTTGGGTTGCTAAGCGCTTACACCAGTATATGTTGAATCATATGACTTGGTTGATATCCAAAATGGATCCAATCAAGTATATCTTTGAGAAGCCTGCTTTAATTGGGAGGATTGCCCGTTGACAGATGCTGTTGTCTGAGTATGATATCGAGTATCGAGCTCAGAAAGCTATTAAAGGTAGCATCTTGGCTGATCACTTGGCACATTAACCAATTGAGGACTATCTGTCAGTTGAGTACGACTTCCCTGATGAGGAGATTCTGTATTTGAAAATGAAAGATTGTGATGAGCCGACGCTCGATGAAGGGCCAGAGCCTGATTCCCGATGGAGCATGGTATTTGATGGCGCTGTAAATCAATATGGAAATGGCATTGGGGCAGTAATTATTACTCCTCAGGGCACACATTTTCCTTTTACAACAAGGCTAACTTTCAAATGCACGAATAACATGGTGGAGTATGAGGCCTGTATTATGGGATTGGAAGAATGTATTGATCTTAGGATCAAGCATCTTGATGTTTATGGTGATTCGACCCTTGTTGTTAATCAGATTAAGGGTGAATGGGAGACGAATCAACCTGGACTCATCCCATACAGAGATTATGTGAGGAGGATTTCAACGTTCTTTACTGAGGTTGACTTCTATCATATTCCTCGAGATGAGAATCGGATGGCAGATGCACTTGCTACACTTGCTTTGATGATTGTGGTGAAGTTATGGAATGAGGTCCCCAATATCACTGTGATGCGCTTGGATAGACCAACTCATGTATTTGTAGTTGAAGAAATAAAAGATGATAAGCCATGGTATTATGACATCAAATGTTTTCTTTAGAGTCAGATTTACCCGCCTGGGGCATCTGTTAAAGATAAGAAGACTTTGAAGAGATTGTTTGGCAGTTTCTACCTCAATGGTGATGTGCTTTACAAGAGGAATTTTGACATGGTTCTGCTTAGATGCGTGGATAGACACGAAGCAGACCTGTTAATGACTGAAGTCCATGAGGGTTGATTTGGTACTCATTCCAATGGACATGCCATGGCTAAGAAGATGTTGAGAGCAAGCTTCTATTGGCTGACAATGGAGTCTGACTGCTGCAAATATGTGAAGAAATGCCATAAGTGTCAGACTTATGCGGATAAGATTCATATTCCCCCGACACTTCTGAATGTGATTTCATCACCATGGCCTGTCTCTATGTGGGGAATTGACATGATTGGCATGATAGAGCCAAAGGCGTCTAACGGTCACAAATTTATTCTCGTAGCTATTGGTTACTTCACTAAGTGGGTTGAAGCGACATCATATGCAAATGTGACCAGGAAGGTGGTTGTGAAGTTTATCAAGAATCAACTCATATGCCGTTATGGTGTGCCAGATAAGATCATTACTGACAATGGATCTAACTTGAACAACAAGATGATGAAAGAGCTGTGTAGCGAGTTCAAGATTGCACATCATAATTCTTCTCCTTATAGACCCAAGATGAATGGGGTTGTTGAACCTGCTAATAATAACATCAAGAAGATCATTCAGAAGATGGTTGTTACGTACAAAGATTGGCATGAGATGCTGCCATTCGCTTTGCATGAATATCGTACATCTATCCGCACTTCAACAGGGGAAACCCCTTTCTCTCTTGTATACAACATGGAGGTTGTGCTCCTAGTAGAGGTGGATATCCCATCAATGAGAGTCTTGATGGAAGCCAAGTTGACTCAGGCTGAATGGGTTCAGAGTCGGTACGACCAGCTGAATTTAATTGAAGAGAAGAGATTAACTGCCATGTGCCATGGTCAGTTATATCAGCAGAGGATGAAGAAAGCCTTTGATAAGAAGGTCAAGCCTCGTGTGTTCCGAGAAGGTGATCTTGTGCTCAAGAAAGTCTTGTCCTTCGCGCCCGATTCTAGGGGCAAGTGCACTACAAACTATGAAGGTCCATATGTTGTTAAGAGAGCCTTTTCAGGCGGTGCCTTGATACTTACAACTATGGATGGGGAGGATTTCACTCGTCCTGTGAATTCAGATGCAGTCAAGAAATACTTCGCCTAAAAATAAAAACATAATAGCTCGCTAAGTTGAAAATCCGAAAGGGAGGCTTAGGCAAAAATGAGCGTCTCGGTGGATTGAAAACCCGAAAGGGCAATCCAGGAAAAAGTTAGAGACATAAAAAATTGAATATATATCCCGCTAGATTGAGTACCTCACCCTGGGGAAATCTAAGCAAAAATTAGGGATTTGGCAAGTAACTGCATCCTGACAAGACTTTGTTTTACAACTGTCATCTGTCAAAGAATTTCGCTCAGTCATCGTCAACTGAAGCTTCAAATACATTGGATTCAGAGTTGGTGGAGAAATTGTCATTATGTTAAATGTATCCTTTTTCCAATATATATCACCAATTTCAAATTTTTAAAGATCCATGGAGTCTTGCCATTTGCAGACTATCATTCCATCAAATAAATTTGAATCTTTATCCAATTCTTTGCACTCTTATTTGTTTCTCTTCAACAAATATTTTGCATGTTTTAATTGATAAATGCCATTGTTTTAAATAAATAAAATTTTCATAAATTGTTTTTAAACAAAGTGAACATTCACAATGACAAAAAGGATAATTGGGACATCTTCAATGCTCTCCCAAGGATAGTATGATCTCCAAAAGGGTAAGACATATTATTCATATTCCTAGCATACTTGTATCCTCTTCATCATCTTTCAGGTTGTCTCCTCCACGAGTGCAGAAGAAGATTATGCATCACCAAATCCCCAGAGAGTCCGGAGTTTGGTCTCAGTTTTCTAGCTCCCTAGTTGAGACTGGATCTAGCATCTGTGTTATCATTTATATGGTTGTCATCCCTTGAGTGGATTGACCTAAAATCCCTTATAAATTGATAAATTGACATGCTATCTTTTCGAGGAAGTTTGGTTTTCCCTTATTCAGATTGGAATTCTCCCGTAGAGTGAACAAGAGATTCCCAGCATGAGTGGAATTCTCAACATTTGGTTTGTAGCTTATCCCCTATGGACTCGTCTACATTAACCTCCAGCAAATTTGCCTTTTGGTCATCCTCAGCAGGGATGATCCCATTTAACTCCCCAGTTCGGCCACCAGCAGTTTATCTCCAGCTGTTTGCCTATAGGTTGTTCCTGGTTTAGTCATCAGTAGTGTTTCCCCAATGGGTTTGTCTGATCAGAACCCGTCTGTTGATTCTTCCTGAGCAGAGTGGGTGATGAAAATGTTTATTTTCTATCCCCAGCGGAGTGGTGTTTCTCTTCTCCTCGGTAGAGATTTGTTTGTCCAGTAGTACGAGGAAATATGTTGGTTTTGGAACTTTTTGTTTGGTGGTTATTCCCCACAAAGTTTCATTTCTCTCCTTGATAATTTCCCCGGTAGAGTTGCTTCTACGACGGATCTTATTCGTGTTTAGCTTCCCATCTAAGACTTTTCCTGATTTCAGTATGGCATTGGAACCTCTGAGGAAGATGTGTTGATCCCTTCCCCAGTGGAGTGACTGGTTCTCCTTCTCCTTAGCAAAGATATTTCCTTCCGTGTTCAGAAGTGAATATTGTTAGATGTGCTTTTGTTTGGTAGTTGTCCCCCCATAGAATTCTCCATCACTTCTTGATAAAATCCCCAATAGATTTCTTCTCTGACCGATCTTATCCTTACCTCTGCTTATTGTTGGAAGATCCCCAACTTTGGTGATTGATCCCTTGCTTATTCCCAACAGCGTTCTCTGATCCCCGATGATCCTCTGCTTGTTCCCCTAGCAGTAGTCTTGTTCCCGACAATGACTCTATTTGATCCTCAGCATTGGCCTTGTCCCCCTGCGGAGATTGATGTTTCCTGGTATTTGTTACCCCCATCAGATTGGATGTTTCCCCAGTGGGTCTGGCTTTCTCTTTTGAGATGTAGTACCGGATGTTTGACCATTGGTTCTTGGACCTATTTGTGTTACATATGTCTGTTTGTCAGCATCAATCATACATAAATCACGCATATATACATGCATAATTATAACATTCAGATATTCATGTTGCATTTTTTACCATATATCTTTGTTTGTTGTCTCCTGCTATTTGGTGGTATATATTTCTCCAAGCAGATGCTTGTGTTTGTGTCTGATATCTCATTTTAGAGTCAGCCTTATAGGCAAAAAGTGTCTACCCTTTCTTTCATCTTCCTTACTGAGTTATATCCTCGTTGATGATTGTTATTTCAGTTTCCTCCTAAAACATGTATTGGGATGGAATTTCTCCCCTGAGATATATCCTCATAGGGTTGAGTCTTGTTTCATTGTGTCTCTCTAGTTTGTTCCTAGATTGATTGCTCTTGTTATTTCCCTTGCACTTCCCCGTAGTTTAGATGAATGATTGCTCAGTAACCAGCAATTGTCCATCTTTTCCCCGACGGAGTCTGTGGCCTTCTACCCAGTAACCGGTAGTTATAAGTCCTATTTCTGTGGTTTTCTACCTTCATACCGGTAGTTGTAAACCCCATTTTATACCCTTGCAGAGTTAACCCTTGTTTTTATTCATCCTAACCGATGACAGTTACTCTCTATTGTGGTTTTCTACCCAGTAACCGGTAGATGTAATCCCCTCTTTGTTGGTTATCTTTATCCAATATTCGGTATTGATATTCCTTCGTGCTGAGTGTATCTCTCAGTAACCGGTGATATATCTCTTGGATAATCGCTCTGATAAAGCAATTTATCCCCAACGAGTCATCTTTCATTTACCCTTGTTTGGTAATGATTGTTTCTCCCCCCTTGATTGGTCATCATTTTATACCCAGTAACCGGTATCCCGATGTCCTTTCTTTTCGGTTGATTTATCCTTTATTAACCCAGTAACCGGTTGTGGATAATCTTCCATGCGAGTATGTTATCTATGTTCTGACGGTAATAGATAATATATCTCATGCGTTCTTCAGACGAAGTCTTTTTCTTCCCCAGTTGAGTAAGATTCGTATTTCCTTATGGAATCGAATGTCCATCCTGTAATCGAGTTTGCTTTTTCAGCCCTCCTTTCGGATGATGAGTGTCTTGGAAATATTCCCCAATTCACGTCTGGTAGGTCGCCTATTATATGCCTAGTAACCGGTATCCCTGGTGTTCCTTCCTTTCTGCTCCCTATTATGACTTTTTGTCCCTTGTGGAGTCAGATTTTCCTGAGTTGATATATACCTTTTTTAGGTTTTCCTCAGATGTTTTGGATGATTGATATCTTTCACCCTTATACCGGTGTTAGATATTCATTCTCCCCGAACATGCTGTTCTCCCACCCTTATACCGGTGTTTTGATCACATGTCTCATTGAGCTTATTACCCAGTAACCGGTAATACCTCATTTGCTTTTTCCTCAGCTGAGTCCTCTTTGGACATTCCCCATCGGAGTCCCTTAGTGGATTTTCCCCACCTGAGTCCGAATTTTTATCCGAAGTATCCCTTGTGGATAGTTTTGCTGTATTGGAATATTCCCCAATACATGAATCTTTGCGTCAGCTCGAGTCTTTCCATTTTTTTTCATGGAATCTAGTCGTGTCTCCCAACAAGTTTTAAGTCGTGACCTGCTCACGCATTTTATGCCTTTTTTTCCCCAGTAAAATTCTAGACTCCCTGTCCCATTTATGAGTATATTACTCCTATAGATTTTCAGTTTCTCCTGATTCCTTTTTCCTTTGTGGACATATATCCCCACAACGTATTACCTTTTGCATGCATACATTTGCATCATGAGGCCTCTTAGGGACCAAAGTTCGTCTCTTTATTATTATTTAAGCCCATTCTACCTCATCGAGACGAAGATTTTAACCTTCATATCTCCGGCTAGAATGACCTTAAATAGGGGCATCTGTAATACCCTAATTTTGACCCTAAGATCCCTCATGGCATCATATCATTGCACTTTGCATTTGCCTCAAGAATCATAGCATCTTGGCTCCTTAACCTTTGGGTGGGACTTGTGTGAGTTGGTTTGAGACCACCAAGCATGCTTGAATTGTATATTATTGCTTTTCTTATTTTGTTTACTAACCAAAAGCACACAAAATATGTCACTAACTTTGTTTGTTTTGTAGCTTGAGCAATCATAAGATCTTAGGCTCCTAGGAGACCCTATGCTCATTGATATGGCCAGATGAAGGTGAAAGCAAGCATGACAATGGTTCCCAAAGCTCTCATTCATCATATATGCCTCCCAAGTATCTCATTTTGTCAATTGGATCAAAGCAAACCAAAGGGCTTGAGGATTGTTTCCCAAGGAAACCCTAATTCATCTATGCATCAACTATGCCTTGCTCATGAAGCAACCTCAACCCATGATCAAATACAATCAAGGGAAGTTCTTTAATTCATCATTTCATGCATATTTGAGCTTATTTTAGTGTCCTCAATCATCAATTCATCAAGGTTTAAGGTATGGATTTGAGAAGTTGATCAGTCAATTCATCTAACTATTTTGAAATCCACTGAGACCTAACTTTTGATGGGTTTGTCAAATGGAGATGATCCTAAGAGAAACAAATGTTCTTAAGAACCATATGAACAACTTTTATGTTCATCAAAAATTGATTTGAAGCTTGGAAGGTCATCATCCATTTCAAAACATTATAGGTCATTTTGACTGAAACCCTAATTTTGGGTCAACTTCCCAAGGAAATAACTCATTCATTTTTCATGCTTTTGAGGTGGGATCAAATGCATTGGAAATTTTAAGATGTCTACTTAATTTTTTATGTTTAACAAATTTTCATAATCCTAAAATAAGTACATGTGATAATTCAAAACATTATAGGTCACTTTGGACCAAAGGCATTGCAATGTGAAAAAGTCCAACTTCAAGTGCCCATAACATTCTCATCAAAAATCCCAATGACGCAAAATGTAAGTCCAAATTGATTTTCTTGAAAATATATACAACTTTGATGTTGAAGGTTTTGTCATTTGTGGCCTGCATCATTGAAACAAAAGGGCTTGAAGTTAGTCCATTTTGGAAAATTTCACATGCACATGTTTTGCACCTTGAACTTTATGACCAATTTTCACTAATTTCCCAATTCCAAATGGAGTTTTGTTCAACATAACAATTGATCCTCATGTCAAGACCTTTCCAACCATTATCCACAAGGTGATTTTTCATTTTGGGAATATGCATTTTCGAAGAGGAGAAGATTTTGGTGCATTTATGGAAACCATGTTCAAACTTCATGCACAAGCCAAATCATTCCCATTTGCACGTCCATTTCAGTTCAATTACATCCCAGCTTGCATTTCCAATTGGATTTGGGCCCTCCATGCGCCTGTACAGGCCCATGCATGGAGGCCTTCATCACACATGCACATGAAACTTACATGCCTTGCAGCTTGCCTTGCTATAAATACAGGTGCATACCTTCATCATAAACCAACCTTAAGGCGCCTCATATGCTGCAGAAATCAACCCAAACCTCACTCTAAAGGAATTGTGCAATTTCACTTTCATTTTTCAGATCCAATTTTCAACTTCATTGGTTGATTATTGGACTTAAAATTCCCTGGCCTTGCTTCATCTTCATCTCAAGAGCAAACTGCAATAAAGAATTGTGAAGGATCGTGCTCCATAGATTTACATTTCATAGGTGGATGCTCAAAATTTTTTTAATCGAAACTCACTGATTCTTGCTTATTTCTTATGTTTATTGGCTTGGCTGAAGTCCTCTCATAAGAGGCATTTGAATTGTGCTCTTAATTTTGCGAATCCATGAAGTTCAGATTGGACACCATGATTTTCTCTCTCTGATTTCTCTCTCTATGAGGATCTAGAGGAGGAACCAATGGTACAGCGGTGATGTACATCACCCCAACTTTCCAAAGATATGAGGATCGCTTCATTTGGTTAAGTTTTCCATACCTGCAAATGTCACCGGAATCCTTGAGCTCGCCGGAGAAGACGGTGGTGTACACCATCGTCCTAGCGCCAGATTGAATGTGAGCCATTGGATTATGTCTCCAGATCTAATCTCCACGTTTCCTTGTTATGACTTTTAATAAATCATTGAGTGGCTCAGTTGACTTGGATACATGGTAAGCGCGCGCTGAGAGTCCTTGGATGTGCCACCTCATTTAATGAGGTTGATCCAACGTGCCAGATTATTTTTCATTTTTCTGAATTTCTTTTTATTTTCTTTTATTTCCTTTTATTTCAAAAAATCATAACTCTTTCATTTTAATTCCAAAAAATATGGGACCAATTGCATTATTTCCCTTTTTAATTCTAGTTTCTGAAAACGATTTTTAATATTTTTTCTTTTATCATTTGACATTTTTTGTGAATTTTCTCTTTTCTTGTTATTTTTAATTCATTTTAAATAGTTTCCAATATTCAAAAAATACAAAAATATTTTCTTAACCTCTTTGAATGATGATGAGTCTATGAAAAATATTCTCATCAATTTATTAATTGATTTGAGATTTTAGTTCAATTAGGTTATTTTTTATTCCTTTTTAATTGTTTAAAAATAGTTTCTGATTTCTAAAAATGCTGAAATTTTTTGTCAAACTTTGTTTGACCTTGTTGAACTTAGGATGATCCATTTGGACTTTTCAAAGTTGATTTGAAATGGATTTGAAGTTTGACCTTTAATTGTTCATTTTAATTCAAGTATTATTTTAATTTTCAAAAATGCCAAAAATATTTTATTTGTTTCTTGACTTCTATGTTTCATTTTGCTTCTGTTTACTATTGTTTGACCTTGATCCCATTCATCTTTGGTCAATGTACTTTGCTTATTTCATTTGAAGTTCAATTCATGTACATTCTTATTCATCTTCTTCTTCATCTTTTTCTTTTTTTATCAATGAGTTAAAGATTGGTGGTTAGCCTTGATGTATGGGAGGTTTAATCTTCCTTGATTCAAATATAATTCATCTTGATCATATATCAAGTGAATGGCTTTGCATTGAGGATAGGTTGCTTCTTGATCAAGCAAAAAACCTAAATCAATACAAGATCATTCTTCTTTTCTTTTGGCATGGCAAGTTGTAGGAGCTTGGCTTACTAGTCAAGGTCTCTAACTTGTGTTTGTTGCCTATATTTTTATTGACCGGCCTCAGATAGGTGTGGCTACTACATTAGTCCACTTACGATTGCTTAACATAGTGCTAAATTGTCTTATGGCACACTAACTCTAACTATTGACCACTAACTTTTTAATTCTTGCACTTTAAATTAATGCAATTTAATATTCGTGTACATTATTTCATTTGCTTTTTCCCTTTGCTCACTTGAGCTCATGTTTATGTTAATGCAATTTGCCTTTTGCTCACTTGAGCACATTATTGTGTATATAATATTATGCTTATGTTTTGTTTTGATTGTTGTGAATCAAATGCAAATGGACAAAAGGACTTAGACTTTAGGACTTTCCCTATGCAAAATGGAGTCAAAGAGCAACTAGGCCTCATGCCTTTAGAGTGCTATAAATGTCAAAGAGAAACTAGGCCTCATGCCTTTAGAATGCTTAATGTTGAAGATGAATTGAAAGGACCTAATCTCTAAACTCACTCTTGTCCATTCTTTGTTTGCATTGTGGAACTTTTTGATGTGTGTGTTCTTGTGCTAGGGATTCCAACTTGAGCCAAATAGAAGAACCATTGTCATGAGCATCCAAAGTGAGAGATGCAAAAGCCATTGGAAGATTCCTAGGAGCTTGTATAATTGTGTGCTTGATTGCTTGAGTATTTGCTTGTTTTCTTGCTTATTCCAAGGGATGGGAGCTACTTGGATCATCACTATGATCTCAAGAAGGGAACTCCGTTGTGGTTTTTTTTTCTCTTCCTTCATCTTTGTTTTTTTAGGACTTAGCCATTCTTCTTCTTCCCTCCACTCTAACCCAAGCCAAAACTTTTGTGCAAACATTAACATTTATTTTCAAAATTAGAAACCTAAGCACTATGCTTTTGATTTTCAAACATTCTTTTTATAACACTTATTTTGAATTGAATCCTAAGTCAACTTTGACCATATTTTGTTAATACTTTTTATTGGTAAATACAACTCACTCAATTGTTTTTGTGGTTTCAATGGCCACTCCTTCTCAAACCTTTTCATGAACAATTAGCTATTAGGTTTGAGTTATCCTTGAGGTTGATATAATGCTCACCTATATCCTTAGTGATGGACTATAAGTCTTCCATGCTTATTATAGGGTTAACCCCTCACTAGCATGTTGAAGCTCTCCTCACATGGTGGATTTGTGGTTTTAGGTTGAGTTTTCTCTCTTTGATAACAAAAGACCTTAATGCTTTTGAACCAATTTATTCATCAACTTGTTTTGAGATTTTTACCCCGAACTACGAGGTTTTGATCCTAATCTTTTTTAAGATGGTACATAGGTAGTGGGTTTATCCATTCAAACAAAAAAATTGTAAATAGTTTGTACATTCTTCTCTCATCTCCCCAATCATGTTTGCACACATAAATTTTTCACAAATACCAACCTACCTTGCAACAATTGTGAAAAGGGCTCCTTAGGAGTACCTAGGATGTTTTGGGTGCTTAAAACCTTCCTATTGCATAACCAACCCCCTACCCCAATCTTTAACATTTTTATTAGTTTTTGATTTGATAAAACTTCTCGGTTTTTGTTCGCTTTCTAACATTTCCTTTGGATAAATAGAAGTGCGGTGGCGACTCGATTTATATGATTTACTTTTGATTTAGTCAATAAATCTAAAGGTAACAAATACCCCACTATAATCCTTACGAATGGGCATGATCAGTGACAGAATAGGTACCTCTTGTGACGATTGAAACCTTTGATGCAGATCTACGGAGCGATCACGAACGTTGAACGATGACAACGCCTCTACTCAGTCCACACGAACGGATTCCTTCAATCTCAGTGCTAGCTGCTACAAATGAAGGCTTTGAGTGAGTGAAAGAGAGAGAGAAAACGAAATTGCAACTGCACTTAATGCTTATGCACAAGGGTTCTATTTATAGAACAACTTGTGTGGGCTTCAAGCTAAAAAGCCCACTTAAGTGTATGTGGCCCATATCTTATAATATGCCAAAAAACACTTAAGCGTTTGGTACCTTACCATATTTCGTATTCTATTTAAGTACACCGTACCTTACGATGTTCTACAATTCACTTAAGTGCACCGTATCTAACGGTGTTCCTTAGTTACTCTATCTCTCATTAATCCGTCCTTTGTGTGTGACCCTGTAGGTTTTCACGGTATTGGCAATTATATTAAATAACGTATTTAACATAATAAATAGTGAGCGGTATCTAGCAACACATCACTACTACCCAAGACACGAAAATGTCATGTGATCTGACAAATCCTTTTGTGATAATACTTATGTGTACAATTACCCATTTGCCCTTATGTCTATATTGAACACAAGGCATAGACCGTGTCATCCTTGTCCAGTTCAATATTGGGCCCATAGACATTTATCCTATTACGCAAGATGGGCAAATTCCATCTAGGTCACTCATGTCCCTTAGCATGCTTCGTGGAGTACCCATCAACTGTCTTTATGGTCATCTAGTTACGGATAATGTTTGATCATCAATAAAGCACTCGACTCTACATCTAGGGTCCATAGTGGTTTCAGGTCGAAGGGTGGTATACACCATTATCACCATGAGAATAACTTATGACACTTTGCATAACATTTTATATAGTATTCTCATAGTGACCGAGGGGATCGTGCTTGGCCATAAAGTCTCTTCAAGGGGGCTTGAAGTTGATCGAGCTAAGGTTGAAGTGATTGAAAAGTTACCTCCTCCGGTGAATGTGAAGGGAATCCGAAGCTTTTTGGGGCAAGCCGGGTTCTATCGGCGCTTTATCAAGGACTTCTCAAAGGTGGCTAAGCCTTTGAGCAATTTGCTAGCTAAGGACCAGGTATTTCTCTTAACCGATGAATGTTTGCAAGCTTTTGAAACTTTAAAAGAAAAATTGGTTACCGCTCCGATTATAGTCGCTCCAAATTGGAATTCAAATTTTGAACTAATGTGCGATGCAAGCGACTATGCAATTGGAGCGGTACTTGGCCAAAGAAAAGAATTTTTTTTTCATGCGATACATTACGCAAGTAAAGTTCTTAATGAGGCTCAAATTAACTATGCCACAACTGAAAAAGAATTACTTGCGATAGTGTATGCGCTTGAAAAGTTTAGATCTTATCTTATAGGGTCTAAAGTCGTAGTGTATACCGACCACGCGGCGATTAAATATTTGCTCACCAAATCGGATTCGAAGCAAAGGCTCATCCGTTGGATCCTCTTGTTGCAAGAATTTGATGTTGAAATCAAAGACAAGAAAGGATCGGAAAATTTGGTGGCGGATCATTTATCCCGCTTGGTGAATGTGGAGGTTACCGTGTCGGAGAAGGAAATCCGGGAAGAATTTCCTGATGAAAAACTGTTCAAAGTTCAGGTTAGGCCTTGGTTTGCAGACTTTGCGAAACACAAGGCTAGTGGTTTTGTGCCTCCCGACCTAACTTCGAACCAAAAAAGGAAGTTTCTTTCGGATGCCAAGTATTACGTATGGGATGACCCGTACTTGTTTAAGTTGGGTAGTGATAACCTTTTAAGGAGATGCGTTACTGGCGATGAAGCGCAGAGCATCCTTTGGCATTGTCACAACTCGCCTTACGGCGGACACTATAATGGGGTGAGAACGGCCACTAAGATCCTTCAGTCAGGATTTTATTGGCCCACTATTTTCAAAGACGCACATACCCATGCGCAAAGTTGTGATAGTTGCCAGAGAAGCGGTGGGATTGGTAAGAGAGACGAGATGCCTCTCCAAAACATCCAAGAGGTCGAAGTATTTGATTGTTGGGGCATTGATTTTGTAGGACCATTCCCACCCTCTTATGGTAACGAGTATATGCTTGTCGCAGTTGATTACGTTTCTAAGTGGGTTGAGGCGATTGCCTCACCTCGGGAAGATGCGAAAACGGTGATAATTTTTTTGAAGAAAAACATATTTTCCCATTTCGGAACCCCCCGAGTGTTGATAAGTGACGGAGGGTCACACTTTTGTAATGCACCGTTGGAAAGCATTTTAAAACATTACGGTGTATCACATAGAGTGGCAACTCTGTATCACCCAGAGGCTAATGGGCAAGCCGAGGTCTCTAATCGTGAGATTAAGAGAATCCTCGAAAAAACTGTGTCAAATTCGAAAAAAGAGTGGTCACAGAAATTGGATGAAGCGTTATGGGCATACCGTACCGCCTTTAAAGCTCTAATTGGCCTAACTCCTTTTCAATTGGTGTTTGGTAAAACTTGCCATTTGCCGGTTGAATTAGAGCACAAAGCCTTGTGGGCTCTGAAATTTTTAAATTTTGAAAATGATTTGGCCGGTGAGAAGAGGAAGGTGCAACTGCTTGAGTTGGAAGAGATGCGCAATGCCGCATACCACTCAAGTTGGTTGTACAAAGAAAAGGTAAAAAAATACCATGACAAAAAGCTCCGAAAGAAAGAATTTGTGCCCGGACAATTGGTCCTCTTGTTCAATTCCAGGTTGAAGTTATTCCCCGGAAAGTTGAAATCAAAATGGTCAAGGCCATTTCGGGTCAAAGAAGTTAAGGAGTACAGAGCTATTTTCATTGAGGACCTGGAAAAGAAGGACAGTTGGACCGTTAATGGCCAACGTTTGAAGGTTTATCTTGGCGGTCATGTGGATCGCGAGAGCTGTGTTATTCCGTTGGATGCTCCTCTGTGAGCATCACACCGTCGAGCTTAGCCGATGTTAAACAAGCGCTTGTTGGGAGGCACCCCAACATTGTAAGTATTTACTGTTTTCCTGTTCTATTGTATTGGGTTTCCAATTGTTAAAACCATGCTGAATGTACCTGGAATGCTGCCTTTGAAAAGGCAAATGCTGTCATGCTCGCTAGGCGAAGCAGTAGCGAACTGATTCGCTAGCTGCTCGCTAGGCGAAGCAGCAGTGAGCGCTGCGTGACAGCAGTTATTTAAATTCTCAGCAGGCCACTCATTTGGGGCCCAAACACAATTTTCTGTTTGACAACTCTGCTGAGGCATTTGCACGAACACTCACCTCACTCTCTCATTTTCATCTCTCTCACAAACACTCAAACCCTAAATTGGAGGATTGTGAACCTCACTGCATTTCATATCCAATCACTCTATTTTGTTAAGGTTTGCCCTATACCATTTCTTTATGTTTAAGCTTTGTTTATTTCTGATTTGAATGTCATTTAGGATGAAGTTGTTGGTATGGGAAACTTTAGGTTTGCATGTGGGAATTTTAGGTTTTGCATGTGAGTTTGTAATTACCAATAACATAGAACGTTTCTTCTCTTGATATATCATTAGGTTCTGAAATTGGCACCATGAGCACTTGGGTTTTTGGAAAATTTCACTGAAAATACTGCAGAATCAAAAAACCCGTAAGGTTCGCTAGCAACTCGCTAGGCGAACCAGAGGCGAGCATTCGCTAGGCGAAGCAGCAGCGAGCATGACAGTTCTTTGAATTCTGGTTTTGCTGTCTAATCTGTTTTGTGTGTGTTGCTTCCTCTTTATGTTTTGCAGATGGAATCTAGATCCGGCGCTTCAAAGAAGAGAAAGGGGGGGAACACTTCCCGTCCCGTAACAATACAGTTTGATACCGACAAATTTGTCGGGGCGAAGCAGGCCGCAAGATACATTGCTTTGGAGAAACGGAAAATTCTACCGGAGAAGAGATTCGTCATCAACCCTGAAGGCACGAACAGAACATTCGCCGGGTTGATTGACACGAAGAAGTGGGATCGGTTAATTTCCCCACTTGAGCATTATGATATTGCAACGGTGCGTGAGTTCTATGCGAACGCACTTCCGGATGATGACGAGCCATTTACTTGGACATCTAGAGTGGCCGGTCGTCCAGTTGCTTTTGATCGGGATGCTATTAACCGCGTCCTTGGTGAACCGCTCCAACTGGGAGCCGAGGAGCGAGACACCTACCACACAGACTTACGGCTTCACCGGGATATTGATGCGATCTCTCCTGCCCTGCTGTTAAGAGGGAAATCAGTTGAGCTGAACCCATCTGGGGTTCCTATGAGATACCACAGGGAGGACATGACTCCCTTGGCTCAACTGATCCTGCTGTTGGTTCTGACAAACATCCAACCCAAGTCCCACACTTCTACAGTGCCGATCCCAGTGGCACACTTGGTACACTCTATCCTCACTAACGTCCAGATCGATGTGGCGAGGATTATTGCTTATGAGCTTAAGTCCGTGATTGAAAGCGGGCTAAAGTCGGGGGCTCGTGTGAATTGTCCCCTGGCTTTCCCCTGCCTAATCATGAGTTTGTGCATACAAGCGAGGGTGAGGCTACCTTCTAGGGGTCAGGTAAGGATCCCGTCGCCCATTGATGACAGGTACGTGGCCAAGTATTGCAGGGCGAAGAATGTTAGAGGTAGTGCAGCTGCTGAGGGTACCCGGGCTTCTGATGGTCCTGGTACTTCTACTCTCGGACCAGATCCTTACCAGCAAGCTGTCTGCAATTACAACTGGGACTGGATGGAGGCTACTCAGCGTGCCATGCTCGACATGCACGATTCTATGCAGCGGTTACAGCTGCAGGGAAGTGACCCCACCGGTGATCACTCATTGATAACGCGTGAGCAGTTTCTGCTTAACGCTAACTGGCCTGTGGACAGGCCTATGTTTGGTGAGGGGGCGGGTGCTGGTGCGTCTTCTGGTGCTGCTGATGGTGATGATGATGATGAGGCTACCGGTTCTGAAGCCGGTAGTGAGGAGGGTTATGAGTCCGTGGAGGGATAAGTTATTTTATTTTTTCATGTTATGTTTTATTTTGATTGTATTTCCAGAATTCTGTATTTTGATTTTGGCTTTGTACTTTTGGAGTGTTTTGTCACCCATGAACAAATTTAAATTTTGAGTTAATATTATTATTTATGTTTTAAATTTTGTGTGTTTTAATAAATTTTTGGTTGGTTGAGTGGCAAACCTTCTAGATTGGTTGCTCCTCAAAGAAGTATCCAATGAAGGTGCATCCGAGCTTGGATGGCAATGATAAGAATAAACAAGTGAATAATGCTAAGGTACATGGTTACCTCCGGCTAGAATTTTAGAATGCATTAAGAACTTTACTCTTTTTGGTAATTGAATATTGTCTTTTTGCAACATAATTGAATGAATGTTTCATCTAGGACTTAAAACCATAAATTGTGAGGAAACCTCCATTGTACACTTAAATGCTGGATTCTAATAAGTTTTGTTGATTCATTTGATTCATGCTTTGTCTTTTATTATTGTGAATATGTGGAAGTAATTAGAAATGATCAAGGCACTTGTTTTCTATCGAGCACAACCAGTTCCAAATACAAATTACCTGTGAGCAGAGAGAGTATTCGTTAACCCCTTTGAGCTTAAACAGTTGAATCTTAGCTTGAAATAAAGCGAGATTTCAAAAATCTTTTTTTTTACAACCCGGAAAATCTTGATTATTGTTCTTTTGCCGTAAAAAGTTAAGAGCATTCACTTAGGGTGAGTAAGAAATAAGTTGGGGAGAACGAAAATGAGAATCAGTAAGTGCCACAACTCTTGAAAAACCGAGCAAGCATTGAAAATAAAAATTAGAAAAGAAAAACATCTGTTTTGTAAATATGATGTGAAAGAAAAGAAAAAAAAAATATAATATAGAGAAAATAAAAATGAATGCTTGCTTGGAAGAAAAATAGTGAAAAACAAAAATTGAGTTGTGAAATAAGAGTTGTGAAGGTTTCAAATGAGAAATAAATGGAACGATGTTGAGATGTGTAAATAATGTACAGTGAATGTCTCTTTTGCATCGGCAATCTCGTTTTCAATGGCCTTAGAAATGACCCTTGTTTGTTAACCTAACCAAGCTTCAACCGAAAAGCCCTTCGTGATCTTCGTGCTTCCACATTACCATTTATAATTGTTAGACATTGTATGAATCGAATTAATTTCTTCATTATTTGTTAGAGAGTGAGATTATTCCCGCGGTTGCAAACGCGTAAATTCTTCAATCCTTATTCGAAGAGGAGAGATAGGGTGATTCATTCAAAATAATATTGTTGTAGATAGATACATATTTCGCATTGCTATTAAGTTTTAGTTCTTGTGTATTATTTTATTCAAACCGTTGGAAATTTGTATCTGCTGATTCGCTTGTGTTTGAGCCGTTTTATCCGACTTCGGAGAAACCTTTTTCTTAAAGCAAATCCTCTTGTCCTTAAAGGGGCATACTTTGCTTGAGGACAAGCAAGAATCTAATTGGGTAGAGTTGTTAGATGCCCAAAAGTGCTTATTTGAGCTATCAAATGTGGGCATCTTTCACTCCATTTCCTTGCTAAAATGTCGAAACCACCTTTGTTTCAGATGAAATGCAATACAATGATAATCTATCTTGGTACCTTTGATTTGTGTGTTATTGTGCAGGAAGTAGGCATGAAATAATAGAAAATGAAGACACAAGAAATGTGGCAAAGGAATCAAATAAAACAAGCATTCATCAGCTTCCTCGCTAGGCGAGGGCTGTGGCGAAGGACTCGCTAGGCGAGCGTCCATCGAGCGTCCAGCGAAAAGCTCCAGTATTTAACAGAGGCAAACATCACCACACTCGCTAGGCGAGCTTCCAGCGAGGAGTGTGGCGAACACGTCCAGACTTGGTGAAAAGCGCAGCCAACACTCACTCGCTAGGTGAGCCATTAGCGAGCTCCCAGCGAGCATTCCAGTAGCAAAACCTCTCAACCTCGCTGGAGCGAAGGTTGAAGTGTGACCTTCGCTAGGCGAAGGTTTTGTTCGCTCAGCGAACATGACAATTTGGGAAAGGCTGTTTCTCTGGGCGCAGGTGCCTCAGGTGCCTCAATTAGGGGCTCACTAGGCGAGCCATTCTGCTCGCCTAGCGAGCATGACAGCCCAGTAACAGCTCTTTAAGTAGCAAGTGCCACTTTTTGGAGCCATACCTCATTTTTCCATACTTTTGTACTTTTTCTAGATATTTTACAGCATTGTTCCAAGGATCTTTTGTGACCTAGAAACCATTTTTCTTCATCTCTTAACCATCTTTCACAAAAAGAAGGTGGATTCCCATCCAATCTCGATTATTCGACTAGGATGTTGATCAACCTTCTTCCGAAACTTATTGACCAAGCTACCATGAAATGAGTAGCTAAGTCCTTCATTTTGTCAAGGTTAGATGTAGATGATCATTAGCTTTGTGTGTAAATGTAAGGATCTTCATTTGTAAACTCTTTAATGGTGAATATATGGTGAAAACTTTGTTCTTATTGAAAACTCTTTGTGTTGGTTTATGATCGAGAGATGTTTACCAACTCTTAACCTAGGTTTTCATCCAATCTTGTTTGTTAGCTAGAGATAGTAATGAATGATTTTGTTCACCATAAGGTTGAACCAAAAAGTTGTCATTTTGATAGATTGTGTTAGAGATAAACAATGGATCAAAAAGGGAAAACTCACAATGTGTGTTAGAGATAAACACATTGGGAGGACTTTGTGAAATAGTTTATCATCTAAAGGAGTTTATAAGTTTTGTTGATCGAACATATACATGCAAAGTGATCGTCGAACCCTAACTTTAGCAATATTTCTCAAATATTCAAACCAAAACTTTTACTGCATTTTATTATACTTTCATGCAAGATACCGTGACAAATACCAAAACCCCATTGTTACCTTAAGCTAAGAATTAATACAACTGTCGAAAGGCGGTGATATCTCACAATCCCTGTGGATACGATAACAAAAACCCGACACTTAAAATTACAATCAACAGTCCGCTGCCCCGTCAGCGGACGATGGTCAAGGGGGCAGCGCCCCGCGCCGAAAATTTTAATGAACAATTCATTTAAAACCGACATCATTTTTGCATCAACACAACTCTTGCACAGTCAGAAAACAGAAACCCCGAGAATTCCGACTCTGTGAATGTGACGACCATCACAAAGCATGTTACGACCGTCACGTCCAGCTTGTTACGACCGTCACAGGCCCATGACGAACGTCACGCGGCCAAAATAACAGAAGCACCTAGAATTCTGGATTTGTGAATGTGACGACCGTCACAAAGCATGTTACGACCGTCACGTCAAGCTTGTTACGACCGTCACAGGCCCATGACGAACGTCACACGGCCAAAATCAGCGCTTTTGAAATAGTCAACAAACGTGATCCAACATGCCCTCAATTCACAATTCCTTGACGACACAACCCTTGTGCCGTCACTAACCTTAATGCACCAATTTCAGATTGTCAAACACACCTCGATTGTTGATTCAGTATGATTGATCAACAGGTCATTGCTTCACCATACTAATGTCGGATTCCGAAGCAAATGACCATTGATCGCTCAAAGGAAAACAACCATTAAATGTTTGAATGAATGAAACAGAAACAGTATATAATATATACCGTATTTTTCATTAGGATTACTTATATCATATATATAACTTGATCGATCTCAATTGCGTAACCTGTGGATGATCAATGTATCGCTGCTTCACCATACTAATGTCGGATTCCGAAGCATAGTCAACATCAATCATACAAATCATACATACATGATGCCAAATTTAATTACTCGTTTAATTAATTGATTCATTCTGTCTCTTAATCATATTAAAACAGAAAATAAACAGCTATCAGATGCATGATTTCGTAAGTGGCTCTGATACCACTGAAGGAGAAGAGCGATCCAAAACGCAGCGGAAATTAAAATTTTCTCCTTTAGTGATCCTTACGAATGGGCATGATTAGTGATAGAATAGTTAACTCTTATGACGATTGAAACCTTTGATGCAGATCTATGGAGTGATCACGAACGTTGAACGATGACAACACCTCTACTCAGTCCACACGAACGGATTCCTTCAATCTCAGTGCTAGCTGCTACAAATGAAGGCTTTGAGTGAGAGAAAGAGAGAGAAAAAACGAAATTGCAACTTCACTTAATGCTTATACACAAGGGTTCTATTTATAGAACCACTTTTGTGGGCTTCAAGCTAAAAAGCCCAGTTAAGTGTATGTGGTCCATATCTTATAATATGTCAAAAAACACTTAAGCGTGTCGTACCTTACCATATTTCGTATTCTATTTAAGTACACCGTACCTTACGATGTTCTACAATTCACTTAAGTGCACCGTATCTAACGGTGTTCCTTAGTTACTCTATCTCTCATTAATCCGTCCTTTGTGTGTGACCCTGTAGGTTTTCACGGTATTGGCAATTATATTAAATAACGTATTTAACATAATAAACAGTGAGCGGTATCTAGCAACACATCACTGCTACCTAAGACACGAAAATGTCATGTGATATGACAAATCCTTTTGTGATAATACTTATGTGTACAATTACCCTTTTGCCCTTATGTCTATATTGAACACAAGGCATTGACTGTGTCATCCTTGTCCAATTCAATATTGGGCCCATAGACATTTATCCTGTTACGCAGGATGGGCAAATTCTATCTAGGTCACTCATGTCCCTTAGCATGCTTCGTGGAGTACCCATCAACTATCTTTAGGGTCATCCAGTTACAGACAATGTTTGATCAGCAATAAAGCACTTGACTATACATCTAGGGTCTATAGTGGTTTCAGGTCGAAGGGTGGTATACACCATTATCACCATGAGAATAACTTATGACACTTTGCATAAAATTCTATATAATATTCTCATAGCGGGTCAATCCAGTATAAATATTAGTCTTAACATTCATACCTATGTTTAAGACTTGATAACTCCTTATCCATGATCCATGAGATGTGATCATCAATCTATATACATAATAGTCTTAATGCTTTAATGTTATCCCACTTCACAATAAAGCTCGACTAGGGATACTTTAAGAATAGTGTCCTTATGTTTAATGTGATCTCATGATTAAGTCACACTTGATACATTAAACAGACTAGCTATTCTAGGGACTTTATTAAACAAACGTAATAAAGAAAAAGCCTTTTATTATTAATAAATAATTTGATACAAGTACCAAAAGTATTGGCCTCTAGGGCTTACACAAACAAAAACATCTCGACTCTATATGCATATGGTACCATCTCAATAATGCTTCTTCATACAATTCGGGTCCCAACATTTGAACCTCGATCCCCCTCTCTAAGCTCCAAGTCACCTCTCTGAGCTTGGGAAAAATCACAAGTCCCCACATCTGAACTTGTGACTCGCCTCTTTCACAATAATGAAAACATATGATGTATGGCATACAATGATGCGACGACAACAACCCAAAATTATTACAACCCCACATCGTACTATAAACAATCATGCATCTCAATGTATCAACAATATTTCTCACTCCGAACTACGCATCTCAATAATCATCAACAAGTATTTACAATAATTCATATAATTATACTTGCACTTCACATCATACATTCCCACATCAAACAAACCTTAACACAACACTCATTTTCATTAAATCATATTAACATTGCTTCATTATTAATTCATTCAGTTACATCGATTAACCGTTCATTTGTTACCGTCAACTGTTACGTAACAAGTAAAACAATTAATATTCAGAAATTCAAGTACTCATCTAGAATTTTAATACATCACTGTGTAATATATTATCTTTCCAACGTTTCAAACTGCATCCTATTTGGATTTACACAACTAAAGTTATGGCAGAAGTGATCGGAGAAAAATATAGGTTTCAGCTCATCAATTTTTCAAAATTTAACTAGCATCAATTGATTGACACATGCCATCACTTGATTGACCCGATTCGTCAATACAATATGTTTCTATTATTTTTCACGTTTTAGCTTAGAGCAACCAATTGATTCAGAGAATTAATCGATTGACATAGTTTGATTTTTCAAGTTTTTCCAAAATTACACGTGATCAACCGATTGACAATAACAAATTTTCTAAAACTTCTAGTTTTCAACACGTTTACTTCATCTTCCTCACACCCTAACCCTCATACATCAAACAAATTCATACTATAACACCCAAAACATATCACATAATGAACTTAACAATATACAACAATCTCATAACAATTAAACATGTTATAACACACAAATTAAATCATGAATTATAACAATTTGACACACAATTTACACAATTTTCATCAAGAACACATGAACATATCAAAATGGTGAAATCAAAAGAAAAACCTATAGTAGGGTGAGGATCCTTCTCTACCCTTCATACAATCTACACCCATGGAAGAGTAAACTGCCCCTTACCTTGGATTTCCAACAAAGCAAACCCTAAGCTCCTCAACAATGGAGTTTTCTTCCCTTTCCTCTTTTCTCATTTTCTCCAAAGTAATATGTATTGTCAAGGTTAAGCCCTCAATCTTTTCTATTTAAAACAAAACATAATTCCCTTGATTATGTTATTCTTTTATTGCCCTAAACTTTCTCTCCTACTTCCCATATTGCCCTTGCTCCTCTTACCACCTCAAATTTCCTTTATTTTTAATTTCTAATAATTTAATTATCCACCAAATTCAATTATTTCCCTTATGTTTCTATAACCACGTTATTTTAAAATAACTCTAATTAATTCCTACCATTCCCTTAACTCTCTCCAACACCCTTCAAAACACATATATTATCCAATTCTCCAAATAAAAAATATAAGTTAACTTAAATAATTTAAATAAAATGCAACTAAATCCAATTAAATAAATTAATTGAATTCAGGGTGTTACAACTCTCCTCCACTTATAGAATTTTCGCCCTCGAGAATTACCTGAAGGAAAGAGAGTTAGATATGACTCTCTCACCTGACTCTCCAGCTCCCACGTCATGCTGTCTCTAGCAGGTCCTCCCCACACGACCTTCACCAGCACGATCTCCTTGACTCTCAAAGTCATGGCTTCTTGATGATTTTGATGATTACAACATCTCTCAACAATTCTCATGTGAAAAGATCAAAAAGCTGTCAAAGACTTGAAGTGAATTGAAGTGGAGTAAAGATTCAAGTGAAGTATATCATATCAAAGGATCAAGTATCATTATTGGTATATCTAAAACTTTCACTAATATGATATACAAGTGTTCAAATATTTATTCCATGATATCTTGGTTCATATAGAAAATTAGGATGTATTGCGTTTCATTTTTCACATTATGCCAAATTTTATTTTTCAAAACTGGGCTTCAGTAACCGGTTACCCACCGAGCAGTAACCGGTTACCACTGTTGTTTTTCAAATATTTTTTTTTGGACGTTCGAAGCAAGTAACCGGTTACCCACCGAGCAGTAACTGGTTACCACTGACGAATTTTGGCAGATTGGTGCATTTCTTCATTCAAATATTTTCTTTGCATTCCTTTGAATCATGGCATCCTTTCATTCATAATACTCTTTCAAAAAGGTGTTTGTAGCAATATATAAACATCATTACTCATTTTTTATGACCACCTCATTTCTTGCAAAAACTTTCAATTAATCATTCTTATAAAAACTCAGATTTTTATCAAGTGTCCAAAAACTTTCTTAAAAAAGGTATTCTTTGCATTAAACCTTCATATACCTTACTAAGAATACATATCATTTGGTTTGAACACTTGTATACTAGATTGAGTGATTGATATCCAAAGGGGAAGATTAATCCAAGTGATTAATATATTCAAGATTCATCATCAACTTTTTAATTAAGTTCAGATTTTTGTATCATACCTTGTTATCCAGGATTGTTGGAAACAAGTGAAGTGTTGAAGAGGATTGTTCTTCATACACTTGATTACCTATAGGTTAGATAGTAAGCATCACCATTGGTGTGAGTAGGTTGTGCAATAATTCTAACTATAGTGAATTCTCTTTCGAGTCGAAAGGGGAGTGAAGTACCTTCGGAGTGTGAAGGGAACCACTATAATTTCCGGTGTCCTTTTACTTTCCGCAATTTATTTTTCAGCACTTAAACGAAAAATAACCAAGAACCGGAAACAAGATCGAAGAAATTTTTTACCACCTAATTCACCCCCCTCTTAGGCGCATTTACAACTTACATTTGGCATCAGAGCAAGTTATAGGTAACTTGTTCCTAAAGATTCAGATGGCTTCCGCAAACAATGATCATGTATTTAAAGATGGTGGTAGTAGTAAGAAGCCTCCTTTGTTTTCCGGTCAATATTTCGACTTTTGGAAAATCCGTATGAAGGCACATTTAGAAGCGCAAGGGAGTGACATATGGGAGGCGGTTCAAAATGGTCCTTTTATTCCTACAACAGTTGTCAACGGTGCTAGTTCAACAAAGCCACAAGGATCATGGGATGATGATGATAAGAAAAGGGCTCTCTATGATAAAAAGGCGATTAATATTTTACAAAGTGCACTTGGAATGGATGAATTCTTCCGTGTCTTAACATGTACAACGGCAAAGGAAATATGGGATACTCTTGTAGAAACTCCCGAAGGAACGGCCGAAGTCAAGAGATCTAGATTGAACATGTTAAGTCAAGAGTACGAGTTATTCCGAATGCAATCGGGAGAATCAATCCTCGACTTGCAAAAAAGATTCGTGCATTTGACAAATCACTTGAAAGCACTTTGTAAGACACTAACTAATGAAAAACTTAATCTTAAAGTGCTTAGGTCTTTAACAAGAGAATGGCAACCCAAAGTGACGGCGATTTCCGAAAAGAAAAGTTTATCAACAATCACATCCGCTACTTTATTCGGAAAGCTTCAAGAATATGAGACGGAACTTGGACTATTGGAGAAACATGAGGTCCAAGAGAAGAAATCCAAGAGCATTGCCTTAAAAGTTGATTTCAAAGTTGTGAAGAAAGAAGACAATCCCGAAGAGGACGAAAACTTTATGCTTCTTGTAAAAAGACTGTAACACCTCAAAATTTGCCCTCCTCTCCTTGGGACTAGTTTAGCATATTGAATTTCATTTTAATACATTAGGCATTGCATTTTGAATTTCATGAGAAATAAAAAGTCATCCTCCAAAGTCTTTTTCAAAAGATAGAGAGGTTAAAAGATTCAAGCCTGAACGTCTCCATAAATTGATCACCAACCATCTGAGGGTTTGTGCTTCAATTAGGGTTGTCTTGGTTCTTCAAGAAGGTTGAGCATTATCTTGTTTTCAAGGATATGTCACCATCATCATGGTTCTATCATCATCAAGAGTTGCAGAGCTTATCTTCAGGTTCCTCTGGATTAGGGTTTTGACCTTTGGTCAACCCTGATCATGGCCCTTCTTCCAGCCAGAGTTTATCAAGAAGATGAGGTATTTTATTGAGATGAAGATCACATGAGTATCATATGGAGCTTATATTAGCTAGGGTTTCATTTCTGTGCAAATTCCTCAAGTGGTAGAGGCTCAAGCTGATCAGAGCATGTGAAGGTCATCTGTGGACCTATACAGTCAACTGTGCCAGAGCTGAGGGCTATGAGGTGGGGAAATGAGTTTCAACACCTCATTCATGTTCAAAAGAAGTTCATTTTTCATTTCAAACATCAATCTTGAAGATTTTGAAGTCAGGACAAAAGTTTCCCAAAATGGAAAGTGACCTGTAATTTCAAGTTTCCAAAAATGGAAAGTTTTTGGTCCACATTCAACTTGACTTTCCAACATCAAAGAAGCTTCAAATGGATTTTTGGTGAACATGAAAGTTGAAGATCTTTCTCTCCTCTTTCCAAAAAGTCCAAGATCATGAGCATCTGATGGATGGTTGAGGAGTTATGACCAAATGATCACCAAGTGTGCATGAAACTTCAAAGTGCCATAACTTTTGATCCAAAACTCCAATTTGAGCCACTCTTTTTGCATATTGCTTCTTGTGACCAATATTTTCCAAATCCATCATTGCATTGCATGAAATAATATCACATGATCATTTGGCCATGCATGAACATTTTGGAGGGAAATTGCCTAATTCAAATTTGGTGCATCATACATACAAAATTCCAAGCCAGTCTTGCTCATAAGATGATTTTAAGTGGATTAGAGTCCTCATATGGCACTGTTCACGTGTAAAATTCTCCATGCACCACACATTTTGCAATTTGGTCATACACCTCATTTTTCATTAACTTTTCATTAGCCAAGCCTAATTATCATTAGCAAAGTAATTAACATGTCATATATAAGCTTAATTGTAACAAAATTGCTCAGTTTTGACACAGTCTAGATCTAAATTCTCATTTCCCTCCAAAAACTCTCTCAATTGAAACTTGAATTTTCTCCACATAACACCTCAATTTTATTGCATAATCGTGTTCAACATGGATGATTGATGAAGAATCAAGCATTGATTTGAAGAATTCCATCAAGATTCGTGCACATTCAACACATGAACATGAACATGGAGGTTTGAATTTCAGCTAGATCCAGGACAATTCAAGAGCCAACTCGTGTACAAAGCTTCCTAACAAGAGTAGAGGAGAAGATCTGGATACTTTTGAGGCCTCAAATCCACTAAATCAACTCATTGTTCTTCAAGGAGGTTAGAAATCGAATCTCACCATTTGCCATTCTATTACCATGATCTTATAGATCTTTCATCACTGAGAGTTCTGATATAAATATTGTTGAATTTGGATGAAAATTGAGTGAGATATAGTGATTTAAAGTTTGATGCATGAAACTTCTCGCCTTCGATCCAGAAAATAGGTGATGATTTAGGCTTAGATATTTGTGGATTCATGATCCTCGTTGTGAGAGCTTTCCAACGATATGTATTTTGTTAAATTCTGCATTTGGTGACGGTGGCGCTCCGCCGGAGACGGTGGAAACCACCGTCCGCCACCGCCTGTTGATTGGCTAGGGTTAGCTCTGAAACGACGTCGTTTTGGCCAGGCGCTCATGAACCGTCCAGGCGCTGGTTCGAGTCCTGGCGCGCGCATTTGTTTTATTCCATTTGATTTTTTCTGAACGCTTGTTTGAATCCCTTGGTCCTGTGTTCGATTCCTGCCAGGCGCGTTTGTAAATTTAATTCATGAAGCGCTCCATTGACCCTATGCGCATGAGTTCAAGTCTGGTTGAGAGCACAATGCTGATTTCACTTCAAATTCCATTTTCAACATTTATTTCATGTTTATTTCAAATATTTTCATCAATTTCCAAAATTCATAAAAAATAGCAAACTTGTCCAAATTGAATGCAATTTTTTTCCACATGATTGTATGGATGTCTATTATTTTGTGGTGTGATTTTTCTGATTTTATCATTGCTGGAATTCTGAATATGCTTGCTTGATTGAACATGGTGCAAAATGTGACATGTTGTACCAATTGGCTTGTGAAATGCTCATACTTTCTCCAATTGCCTTGAAATTTAACATGCTTGATCCTAACATGTTTCCTGACTTTTGAAAATTGGTTTGGCATTTTTAGCATATATCATCTCTGTTTTAGACACATGAATGTATGGTGTGACAATGTGTGTCACACATTTGGATGTTGATCTTGTTCATTTTCATACACATGTCATTTGATGTCTTCTGATTCTAATTTTATGCATCATGCTTGTCCATAACATGTTGTGTGCACATAAAAAATTTCATGATCATTGGATGTGTTTCTGATTTAATGTGCATTTTCTCATTTGCATGTCCAATTGTGACCACATTGTGTGGTCTTTGCCTTATCTCGTTCACTTGAAGCCTTTTCCTTGTGATTTGAGTCTGATCCTTTTTAGGACATGTTCTTATGTGATTGAATATGCTTCATGTAGAATATTGGTTGCTGTTTTGACTTTTTACTTTGCCTTTGACCCTAGTCTTTGCACTAGTGGTTTGTACTTACCTTTTGAGCTTTGCATTTCAGGTTCAAGCAATTAGCCCAAATGATTGATGTGATCTCATGACTTGAGATGCAAGTTACTTTGTCCACTAACCTTTGTTGTGTTGTAGGTACCTTGGTGATGAACTCATTTGAGTTGTTTACGCATAGGATTTGCCTTGTGTACATATTGGTTGTAACACTGTTGTTGACTGTTTGATTTGTCTGAATAAGATATTGACTTGTTTGACTTTTGTACAGGTACATTAGCCCACTTGATTTGTCACCTCAATTCATGAGGCAGATCAAGTGGTCCACGCTTTTTTTTGTTATTTTCTGATTTTCTTTTATTCCTTTTATTTTCATTAATTCATATTAATTTTAATATTGATCCAAAAAATATGAGAGTTTCACCAAAAATTTTCAAATAATTTCCTCTTTCACATTTTGAATTAAAATTAGTTTTTGAATCATTATTAATATTTTTCATAATTTATTTGATTTTGTGATTATTTTTAATTGTTTAAAAATACTTTTAAGTCTTTAAAAATTTTGAAATTTTTTCTCCAAGGCCCTTTTACCTTGTTTAACCTATGATAAATCTCATGGCCATTTCTTTGGTGTTTTGATGAGGTTTTAGGAATTTGACAAACCATATTTAATTTAAATGTATTATTTTAGTCTTTTTAATTTGAATAAATGCCAATTAATTGTGTTGACCAATTGTGATGATTTTTTTGAGTTTGACTCTTGTTGTTGGGCCTTGGTCAAGATTGATTTGACTTTGTCAAGTTAATATCATTGGATTTAGGGGATTGATGGAATGTACATTCCATCTCCCAAAATGAATGGATGATATTAATTTAGTAAAAGTACTCCTTTGACCAATTTGAGTTTTGATCCATTCCCCTCCATCTTCATCTCATTCCCCTTCTTTATGCATCCATGTCATTTGGCCTATGATATCTCAAAGTCCTAACGCTAGTTGCTTGAGAAATCAACATAAGTATGGATGAGATTAGGCCACCTATTTTGCATATTCTTTTTCTGTGTGGTATATTTCATGAGTATAGTACATTATACTATGTCTCTAACATGCATTAACACCAAAATTTTATGGCCCGACCTCAAATAGTTGTGACTTCTACATAAGTTCAATTACGATTGCTTAACATAGAACTAAGTTTGTGACACAAAAGGCATAGCATTCTAGTTAGTGAGATCGTAAGTCTCCCCTCTTTCATGGTATTGTGTGGAAACTTGGCATTTTTTCCTTCCTTTGGAAGATGTCTTGGCTCAAGGATTCATGCTTGTGATATGTGGGTTGAGTGTTCTCCAAAGAATGACTTAAAAATGAAAAGAAAAAGCAAAACAATACTAACTTCTAACTCATTAACAATTAACTTTTAATTTCAAGCAATTTACTTTAATGTCATTTAATTTTAGTCTTTATTCATTTGCCATTACTCATACCATTCTAATTTTTTATGTTGATGCAATTTTCCCTTTGTCAATTTGGACCATATTGTGTGATATATCTTGTTTGTGTATACTTTGTTTGCTTGCGTGGTCTTTGACCATTAATATACATAATAACAACAAAAATAAAAAAAAAAATTATGTGGACTGTTGACTTGATCTTGGACAAATGGACTTAGAATTTAGGCAACATTCCTAGGCTAAAGGACTTGACCAATGCCAACTTTCTGTGAAACCAAGGACTTGAAATTTGAAACTTCATCTGATACATCATTCAAGATCCGTTTGAGTTCATCTGCAACATGATCATTGTGAAGCTGTTACTTTGAATCTGTGACTTGTGGAAATCATCTGTTACATGGGCTAATTTGAAAAAGATCATGGAATGGCTAAGCTTGGATGTGGTTATCTTTATTTGATGCCTTGCTCTTCAATATAATATAATTGTGCATTTATGTGTTGCTTGATTCTAAATGTCCAAGGGAATCTGGGTTTCTATTGACATTCTTGACAATTGGATTGCTACCCATTGGTCAGATCTTTTCAACTCTTAACTTATAATTTTTTGCATAGGATTATACTCTTCATATTCTCCCCATTTCTTAAATTTCAAAATCTCTCCCTCCCTTTTTAAAATCTTCTTTGATTGAACTTATTTTGTTCTAAACTTTGACCACTTTGCAAAAAGCTAGAAACTTTGGCCTTATGCCATTGCATTTTCAAACTTCTTTTCTTAAATCAAATTTGTAAATAAACTTAACTATACTTAACCTAAACTTTCAAAAAATCCAAAAAGAACAAACTCATTCAAACCAATTTTAGGCCTTTGTGCCTTTCAAACTTAATTTTTGTTAAAAGCAATGCATCCACTTTGAAATTTGTATCACGAACTACAAGGTTTTAACCCCTCATTTTTATGTTGGTACGTAGGCACAAGTCCGAAGGTCTTGTCAAACACAAAAATATAATTAATGAATTCTTTTCTCATCCCCTCATTCTATTTATTTGTAAATATCATTTTTGTACCAAATACATATGCACACAAAAAGGGCTCCCTAGGAGTACCTAGGACACTTTGGGTGCTAACACCTTCCCTCTGTGTAACCAACCCCCTTACCTGTAATCTATGACATTTTATTAGTCTTGATTTGAAAACTTTTTACTTTTGGGTTTTGTTCGTACTTTTTCCCTTTTCCCTTGGAAACAATAAAAGTATGGTGGCGACTCTGGTTTTATTGATCTCTAGCTTATCCATAGCTTGAAGATTATGAATTTACCGTTACAGAAATTAAGTGGCGACTCTGCTGGGGAGTAGTCTCCAGTGGGTTTAGCCTACTTTTTTGGTGTATATATTTGTATATATGTGATGTTTGTTTATATGTATGTGTGATATAATCTATTTGTTGTGCTTGGTTATCTCTGAGTGGTGAGATAAGTTTTAACCCAAACTTGAGTGAAATTAAGATATGAGGATGGTATAGTCATGCTCGACTTGTGTGTAGTAGTCCTCAACATGTTCGCTTGAGATCCATCTGCTCAGTGGAGGCCCTTTTGGATTTGGAAATGTCATACAAGTATTTGAGGTTAGACATTATTATCTTTAATTTGGGTCCGAGAAGCTGAGGACCATAGAACATTTACCCCCTCTTGGCCTATTTAGGTCGTAGTGCGGAGACTGTTCAAGTGTAGACATGATAACAGTTGTTACGTGATACTACACTCAGACGAGTTTCTCTTGAGAATATTATGGGTCGATGAGTCAGTCATCTTAACCTGTAATATCCGATAGATGGAATTAATACTATGAGAACTTTTTAGAACATGATCTACAGGTTTTATCCTTAGTTCACTTCTTTGGGATGGTTCTTACCCAGACTTCATGCTCGTGACTTACAATAACCCCTTGATTCTTGGTTGATCCAATCAAGTCTTGTCAATATCAATGGAACTTGGGTGTTGATAAGGTGTAAACCATAATCCACCAAAATGGATGATTGATCTTGACAATGAATTGATTCATCCCTTGACCTTTGTTTGTCTGCCTTGTGTGTGATCCCTTATTTGTGATTGTTGCGTTCATGCATTCATGCGCATCATAACATTCATCACATAAAAATTTCAAGGAACTGAGGTATTATTTGCAAATATATTCAGACCATGATTTGTGGACGAAGGAACACTAAGAAGTACAATTTCAGATGTCCCGACTTGAAAGAGTTAAGGAAGCTAGCATCTTTTGTATTATATCCCTTGGACTTCAAACAACACCATGGGAAGCTTCTATCCATCTTGTCTACTGATGTGGTTGAAGGACTCTTGAGTGTGTTGGTGCAGTTCTATGATCATCTCTACCGCTGTTTCACTTTCCCAGATTTTCAGCTTGTGCCTAGCTTGGAGGAGTACTCTCATCTTTTGGGGATACCTGTTTATAGTAGAGTGCCTTCTAGTGGGTTGGAGGAGATTCCCCGATCTAGTATTATTGCTGAATCTCTTCACTTGAAGAAGTCTGAGATAGAGGCTCATTGGATGAACAAAGGAGGATTGTTTGGGTTTCCATCTGATTTTCTCATCAAGGAAGCTACTGCTTTTGATCAAGTTGGTAGTGTGGATGCTTTTGAAGCTATCTTTGTGTTGCTCGTTTATGGATTAACTTTGTTCCCTAACATTGACGGTTTTGTTGATGTTAACGCCATTAGAATTTTCTTGATTGGAAATCCTGTGCCTACATTGTTGGGTGATATGTATTTCTCTTTGCATCTAAGGAACTCTAAAGGTGGTGGAACTATTGTCTGTTGCATTCCTCTTATGTACAAGTGGTTTATTTCGCACTTGCCTCAGGCACCTGCTTTTGTGGAGAACAAACAATGTCTACGATGGTCTCAGAGACTTATGTCTCTCACTAATGATGATACAGTTTGGTATGATCCTTCTTTGAGCAGCTTGGAGATTATTGATAGTTGTGGTGAATTCTCTTATGTGCCTCTCATTGGTACACATAGAGGAATTAACTACAACCCTGCTTTGGCTCGTCGTCAACTTGGGTTCCCCTTGACAGACAAACCTAATAACACTTTATTAGAAGGTCTTTTCTATCAAGAGGGTAAAGATCCCCAACATATGAAGCAGAAGATTGTGCATGCTTGGCATAATGTGCATAGGAAAGGAAGATTCGAGCTTGGTCCGGACAATTGTGTAGCTTTGGAAGCTTACATTCTTTGGGTTAAGAAGAAAGCTTTGGAGTTGAAGATGCCTTATCCTTGTGAAAGACTTATGTCTGTGGTTATGGTTGAGCCATTAACTCTCCCTAACCAAGATGTAGAGGAGTTGGAAGACGCGCTCGTCAAGATGAAGCAAGAGAAAGATATGTGGGAAGAGAATTTCCATGCTTTAAGCAAAAAGCATGAAGAGTTGCAGTTGGAGTCTAAGGAAAAAGATGCACTTATTGAGCTACTTGAAGACCGAGTGACAAAGAGACAGAGACAACCGGAGGTTTCATCTTCTAGCATGCCCGAGCTTTCCGTTGCTTGGAAGAAGATTGTGGATCAGCTTGTCCTCGAGAAGACTCAGATGAAAGCTTCTTTTGAGGCCGAGATTCGACGCATTCGAAGGAAGTATGCACCTTCAGCTATGTCTTCTGACATCTTTGTTAGGGATCCTTAGAATGACTAGTCTCCTTTTCTCTTGTATTTTTCATTCGGTTTCTGAAATTGTACTCAGTGTAATACTTCCAATTATAAATAAAAAGAGATTTTTGGTCATATACAAATTATTGCAATTGTTGATATATATATATATATATATATATATATATATATATATATATATATATATATATATATATATATATATATATATATTATATATATATATATATATATATATATGTGTGTATTTGCAAATGATATAGTAAGTTCCTTGAAAATAAAAATAAATAAATAAGCATTATATTTTATGCATCATGTGCATAAGCAGGTTTCTCTTTCGCCAGATGTCTCATTGGTGTTACTTCTGTGCTTTAGCCAAGCTGACTCATCGGTACAACACTCGTGCCAATCATTTGAGAATTATGGAGCATCTAGAGTAAGAGAATAGAGAGTTGAAGGACGAGATTGTCCACCTGACTGCCATGATGGAGTCAGTTCTTGCTGCTCAGAGCCAAACTTCTCTAACACCTGCAATTCCTCCTCCTCAGAAGACAGTTATTTCAGAGGTGGCTACCTCTACCATGCCTGATGCTACCGCTTATTTTGCACCCACTATGCCTGCAGGATTCCCGTGGGAAATGCCGTCCAAATTTATCCCTGAAGGCTTTGCGCCTACATTTGCTTCCATGCCGGCATCTAGCCCGGTCATGTCTGTGCCACCTCCCATTGTGCACACCTTACCTCGTGTAGAGGACACCATTTATCACTCCGAGCCGTCTGAGGGTCCGGATGTTTATGAGAAAATGGATGAAATGAACGATCAGTTTCTTGAGCTGCACAAGGAATTGAAGACATTAAGGGGTAAGGACTTGTTTGGAAAGAGTGCTGCTGAGTTGTGTTTAGTGCCTGACTTTGAAAAGTATAAAGATAACACATGTCCACTCAGGCATCTAGTGATGTAGGCTCGCAAGATGTCTACTCAGACTGACAATGATCAACTGTTGATTCATTACTTCCAAGACAGTCTGACCGGTGTTGCGCTCAGATGGTATATGGGGTTGGACAGTGCAAGCATTCGCACCTTCAATGAATTGGGAGAGGCTTTTGTTAAGCAGTATAAGTACAACATAGACATGGAGCCTGATAGAGACCAACTGAGGTCTATTTATCAGAGAGATAAGAAGACATTTAAAGAGTATGCGCAGAGATGGAGAGAATTGGCTGCCCAGATCACTCCTCCCTTGGAGGAAAAAGAGATGACAAAGATCTTTCTGAAAACACTGAGTTCATTTTATTATGAATGAATGATTGCTAGTGCCCCCAGTGACTTTACCGAAATGGTAAACATGTGGATGGGGCTTGAGGAAGGGGTCTGAGAGGGACGTTTGTCGAAAGATGAAGCATCGTCGAGTAAGAGGTATGGTAGAAATTTTGGGAAGAAAAAGGACAATGAAGCGAATGCAATAAGTAGTGGGAGGCAGAGGAGGCCTCAGATCAGAAGGAATCAACCATCCCGTCAACATCATCATCAAGTATCTTCAGTTATCCTTGTATTTTCTAATCAATAATCAACACCAGTTCAACAACAACCACAACATCAACAACAACAACAACCGCAACAACGAGCAAACACCTATAAAAACAACAATATCAACAACAATCATCATCAACAAAACTTTGAGAGGAAGAACGTCTCTTTAGACCCAATTCCTAGGTCTTACGCAGAATTATACCAGTCTTTGGTTCTCAAGAACCTAATCCAGCCAAGAAACCCGCCGCAAATTCCAGAACCACTTCCATGGTGGTACAAGCCTGAACTTTGTTGTGCTTTTCACCAAGGGGCACCCGAACACGATATAGAGAACTGTTATCTGCTCAAGTATGAGGTTCAGAAGCTGATGAAGATTGGAATGGTGTCCTCCGAGGACCATGCATCGAACGTGAAAGCAAATCCATTGCCCGCTCATGGGAACTCTTCTGTGAATATGGTGGATGGTTGTCCTGGCGAATTTAAGGTTTTTGATGTGCGTCTTATCCAAAGATCCTTGGTGCAGATGCATAAGGACATTTGTATGGTGAGTGATTGTGAGCATGACCACGATGGTTGTTCTTTTTGTAGTATTAATTCAAGGGGTTGCGAAGTTGTGAAAAGGGACATCCAGCGACTGATGGATGAAGGCATGATTCAGATTGTTCAATCTCGTCATGTAGATGACGATGTAAATGTCATAGTGCCCATTTTCAAGCAGCCAGAGAGGTTGGTAATTCAGTACGACAGCAGCAGCAGTAACAATGTCAGCAATAGATCAGTATCATCGTTGGTTATACGGTTAGCGGCCCAGTCCCATATTCATCTTATAAAGATATGCCGTATCAGTATAATGCTACAATGATAGAAGCTGGTCAAGAGGTCCCGTTACCTACGAATAGCTCTGTGGTGAGCATTGTCGATGTTACCAAGGTGACCCGCAGTGGTCGTGTGTTTGGGCCAGTGTTTTCAAAGGATAAGGAAGAATCAGTTGTTGGAAAGAAGGTGGAAGTGCCTGTTGTAGATCCAGTTTGTGCTTCAAAAGTTAAGTCTGGTGAATCTAGTGACTTGAAGGCTAACGATGATGATGAAGTACTTCGGTTAATAAAAATGAGTGAGTTTAGTGTGGTGGAGCAGATGCTCTAAACCCCCTCAAAAATCTCAGTGTTGTCTCTGCTCATGAATACTGAAGCGCACATAGAAGCACTGCAAAGAGTTCTGGAATAAGCATTTGTAGAACATGATGTTACAGTGGATCAATTCGATCATATTGTGGCTAACATCACTTCCTGCAATAATCTTAGCTTTTGTGATGAAGAACTCCTTAAGGAGGGCAAAAATCATAATCTGGCTTTGCACATTTCTATGAACTGCAAAGAGGATGCTTTGTCAAATGTGCTTGTTGACACCGGGTCGTCACTGAGGAGCGCCTATGAGGTATAGCGGTGTAATCGTCAAGGCTTTTGACGGTTCACGCAAAATAGTTATTGGTGAAGTGGACCTTCCAGTTAAGATAGGTCCGAGTGATTTTCAGATTACTTTTCAAGTAATGGATATCCACCCGGCCTACAGTTTCTTGTTGGGAAGGCCATGGATTCATGAGGCAGGAGCTGTTACCTCCACTTTGCATCAGAAACTTAAATTTATGAAGAATGGGAAGCTTGTGATTGTTGGTGGGGAGAAGGCGCTGTTGGTTAGCCACCTGTCATCTTTCTCTTATGTTGAAGCTGAGGATGAGGTTGGAACTCCATTCCAAGCCTTATCTATTGTTGTTGAAAAGAGAGTTGGGGCACCTATGTCCTCATTGAAAGATGCCAAGAAGATTGTAGAAGAAGGCAATGTTGATCAGTGGGGGCGCATGGTAGAGGTCTCCGACAATAAAGGCAAAACCAGTTTGGGGTTCCAGAAAGGTTCATCAACTACAAGGTCTGAAGATATGCAACTTAGCTTCCGTAACGGAGGGTTCAATCATGGCAATGAACAACACTTAGCTGCTATGCTAGAGGATGACGAAGAGGAAGACTGCACCAATTTTGTGACGCATGGAAAGGCTTGCAACAATTGGACTGCTATTGATATTCCTGTTATTTTGCATCGATATAAGTAATTGCTTTTATATGTTTTCAAAATCCTTCTCCTATTGCTAAGGGAGAAGAGAATATTGTTTGGGCATTTTCAAATTGATCATTAATAAAATTAATTCTATTCATCCACATCTTGATGTTTTGTTTTTACTTTTTGCTTTATTCTGAAAATGGTAATCACAAATAAACATAAATAAACAATATAATTGTCCATCTGCATAATGTTTAGTCACAAATCCACTTATCTAATATCAAAATATCAAATCATTATGCAGGTTGGTTCCTAACCCCATTGAATACAATGATCCTTCGCCTTCTCCAAATTTTGAATTCCCTGTGTTTGAGACCGATGATCATGCATTTTGGACAAAGATTTCTAGGTCTGCACATGGCTTTAACAGACCTGCATCATTGGAAAGAATCAATTGCACAAACTTCAGTTCACATTGCCTTGCCATTCAAGCTTTATTCAGACCTCAATTGGAATCATTTTGGACCTTAATACATTGCATCATGGGCCTGTACATGCCCATGCACTCGTGCCATCCATATTGCCAATTTTGGACAGATTTTGAAGTGTGCAAATATCATTCCCTTTGGCTATAAATAGAAGGCCTCTGAGCTCGTTTGAAGAACACTTTGCGCGCCAACTTTTCCCCCCATTGAAACCCTCTCATTCTAAAGGAAAAACTTAGAAATTTCAATTTTAAATTTGAGTTTGAATCTCAACTGTTGGAGATTCAAGAACTCCAGGATCCAAAGCCATGCAACCTCTTTAATCACTTCCTGCTAGCTTCTCAAGTGTGATCAAATCGTGTTTGAAGCAAGCAACATCAAGAATTGTATAACATTGAAGGTGATTTTTAGAAAACTTTACCTCTTCAATTCTCAATCAAATCTACTCAATTCTCTGGGATCTTTGGTTGTCTGAAGTCCTACCAATTAGGCAAAAAGATTCAGTTGCTTAGAGGTCAAATCGAAGCAACTCAGTTGATGCACCTCAAAATTCAACTCCTCATATCTTTCTTGTTGGTGTAAGCCCTAGAGGCCAATACTTTTGGTACTTATATCGAATTATTTATTAATAATAAAAGGCATTTTCTTTATTATGGTTGATTAATAAAGTCCCTGGAATAGATAGTCCGTTTAATGTATTAAGTGTGACTTAATCATGAGAACACATTAAACATAAGGACACTATTCTTAAAGTATCCGTAGTCGAGTTTTAGTGTGAAGTGGGATAACATTAAAGCATTAAGACTATTATGTTTGTAGACTGATGATCACATCTCATGGATCATGGATAAAGAGTTATCAAGTCTTAAACATAGGTATGAATATGAGGAGTAATATTTATACCGGATTGACCCGCTATGAGAATACTATATAGAAAGTTATGCAAAGTGTCATAAGTTATTCTCATGGTGATAATAGTGTATGCCACTCTTCGACCTGAAACCACTATGGATCCTAGATGTGGAGTCGAGTGCTTTATTGCTGATCCAACGTTGTCCGTACTGGATAACCATAAAGACAGTTGATGGGTACTCCACAAAGCATGCTGAGGGACATGAGTGTCCTAGATGGAATTTGCCCATCCTGCATAACAGGATAAATGTCTATGGGCCCAATATTGAACTGGAAAAGGGTGACACGGTCTATACCTTGTGTTCAATATAGACATAAGGGCAAAGGGGTAATTATACACATAATTATTATCACAAGAGGTTTTGTCAGATCACATGACATTTTCGTGTCTTGGGTAGCAGTGATGTGTTGCTAGATACCGCTCACTATTTATTATGTTAAATGCGTGATTTAATATAATTGCCAACGTCGCGAAAACCTACAGGGTCACACACAAAGGACAGATTTATGAGAAATAGAGTAACTAAGGAACACCGTAAGGTACGATGCACTTAAGTGGGAGACGAAATATGGTAAGGTACCAAATACTTAAGTGATTTTGGCATATTATGAGATATGGGCCAAAATACACTTAAGTGGGCTTTTTAGCTTGAAGACCACACAAGTGGTTCTATAAATAGAACCCCTTGGGTAGAAGCATTATCACTCCACTCAGACTCAACTCAAGTGAAGAGTTGGAATTTCGTTTCTCTCTCTCTCTCACTCAAAGCCTTCATTCGTACCAGCTAGCACTGAGATTTAAGGAATCCGTTCGTGTGGACTGAGTAGAGACGTTGTCATCGTTCAACGTTCGTGATCACTCCGTGGATCTGTATCAAAGGTTTTGATCGTTACTAGAGATCTGCACTAAAGGTTTGAATCGCCACAAGAGGTAACGATTCTATCACTGACCATGTCCATTCGTAAGTATCATTAAAGGAGAAATTTTTAAATTCCGCTGCGCCTTGGATGGCCATTATCCTTCAGTGGTATCAGAGCCACTTATGAAACCATGAATCTGATAACTGTTTTTGTTCTTTAATAATATGACTATAGACAGAATGAATAAAAAATTAAATTGAGATCGATCAAGTCATATATATGATATATGTAATCCTGATGCAAAATACATTATATATGATATAGTGTTCTCGTTTCGTTCATTCAAACACTCAATGATTGTTTTCCTTTGAGGGATCAATGGTCATTTGCTTCTTGATCCGACATTAGTATAGTGAAGCAATGACGTGTTGATCAATCATACTGAATTAACAATCGAGATATGTTTGACAATCTGAAATTGGTGCATCAGGGTTAGTGACGGCACAAAGGTTGTGTTGTCAGAGAGTTATGCGATTGGGGTTGTGACTGCACAAGAGTTGTGCTTTCTAAACACTTTTTGGAACAGTGTTAACCGGTTAACGCGTATGGTTAACCGGTTAACGCAATACGAAATAAAATTTTTGAGTTTTTCAAACAGTGTTAACCGGTTAACGCTTTTGGTTAACCGGTTAACACAAGGCGGAAAACAGTTTTCCAAGACATTTTCAAATAGTGTTAACCGGTTAACGCATTTGGTTAACCGGTTAATGCAAGACAGAAAAGAATTTTTTGAACAGATTTCAAACAGTGTTAACCGGTTAACGCATATGGTTAACCGGTTAACGCAAGGCAAAATTCACCCGTTCGGCTAACTCAGTGCTTTAAAAGTATCAAGTGTTGATGCGAAAAGCGACATTGTTTTTAAATGAATTATTCATTAAAATGTGGTGATCGGTCGTCGAGATTTAATTTGGTTTTAATTAATTAAAGGAATTAATAATAATAATAAAGTGTTTATTATTGTCTTGTGGTGATCGGTTATGACCTTAGTCTTCCTTTATTTTGTTTTGGGTTTTAAAAATACGACCTGCATGTCGTGCCTCTCTCTTAATCTCCCAAATGTAACTTCTTTTCTCATCTCACTCCCTCGTATGTAAAACGAGTTTCTTTTGTAAAATGTAATGATATGAAGAAAGCAAAGAAGTTAGTGCCAAAGGAGGACAACCTTGAAGATCTTGCTTGGAGAAGCTTAGATCGTTGTAGGTTAGCTTAGGTTCTCTCATTGGCTTGGGAGAATAATTGTGCTAGGGGCCATAACTGTTTCATTTTATTTATATGTATATTGATGCATGTGAATGTATGTTGATGCATGTGAGAGACGGTTTATATGATAAACAAGCCGGTGAGATCAGAAAAATTGCAATTCCCTCAAATTAAATATTAAGTTTATGCTTTCCAAGTTTTAACACTCATCAAGACTAGTATCGAATAATGTAGGTTTCGCCTACGCGAGGTGCATGTTCTATATCAGTAAGGTGCGATGGGATAATTGTAATATCCAACTGTTAAAACAATGGGTCAAACTTAACTAAACAAATTATAATAAGATTATATATATGTTTAGAAGCAAGAGTTGGGAATGATCCATATGATGGATTGGAATAAGGAGTTATTCACCCAACTGAAATTTTCAAGAGTTGTATGAGATACAATTGGAAGGAGTTCCTACCTAAATAACCTAGTTTTGTGTAATCCGCCTACGCGGACTTAGAAAGAAGTGGAATATGGATCTCGACCCACTAGTGGGAGCATGTTTAATTAAAGGACTAATTAAATATGTCAATGATACTTATATTTTCATTAATCCTTATGTAGATAACCATGACAACAAACACCTCTAATAACATATTGCGTTCAAACCTTGAGAAGGAAAAATTGTCTAGGACAAATTTTCTGGATTGGTACCGAAACATGAGGATTGTCCTAAAACATGATAAAGGGAAAGGCAACGAAGTTGCCAAACCCAAACCCACTTTTGCTTCTTTGAAGCCTAGTGGAAGCATAGAAAAAGAAGGTACCTGCTTCCATTGCGGTAAGACCGCACACTGGAAGAGGAACTGCCCAAAGTACCTGGAAGATAGGAAGAATGGAGTAGAGACTCCAGCTTCAGATTTTTTTGTTATTGAAATAAATTTATCTACTTCTGCATCATGGGTATTAGATACTGGATGCGGTTCTCACATTTGTACAAATGTGCATGGACTAAAAAGAAGTAGAGATTTGGCAAAAGGTGAAGTCGACCTATGAGTTGGTAATGGAGCAAAGGTTGCTGCCATAGCCGTAGGAACTTATGAATTTACTCTACCCAGTGGTTTAATAATTCAGGTAGAGAACTGTTATTATGTACCAGCAATTAGCAGGAATATTATTTCTGTTTCTTGTTTGGATAAGTTCGGTTTTTCATTCATAATAAAGAATAATTGTTGTTCAATTTATTTGAATGATATATTCTATGCTACTGCTCAAATGAACAATGGATTATATGTCCTTGATCTTGAAATGCCAGTTTATAACATTAATACTAAAAGGATGAAACCTAATGAGTTAAATCCAACTTACCTTTGGCATTGTCGATTAGGCCACATAAATGAGAAACGCATTTCCAAACTCCATAAAGATGGATTGTTGGACTCTTTTGATTATGAATCATATGAGACATGCAGATCTTATTTAATTGGAAAGATGACAAAGTCTCCATTCACAGGAAAAGGTGAAAGAGCTAATGATCTTTTGGCCCTCATACATACTGATGTATGTGGACCACTGAACATACCAGCCAGAGGAGGTTTTCATTACCTCATCACATTCATTGATGATTTCAGTAGATATGGTTATGTGTATTTAATGAAATACAAATCAGAGTCATTTGAAAAGTTCAAGGAATTCAAGAATGAAGTACAAAACCAACTAGGTAAGAATATTAAAACTCTTCGATCAGATCGAGGTGGTGAGTATTTAAGCCTAGAGTTTGATGACCATCTGAAAGAGTGTGGGATCCTATCCCAACTCACTCCTCCTGGAACACCCCAATGGAATGGTGTATCTGAGAGAAGAAATCGAACCCTGTTGGACATGGTCCGATCCATGATGAGTCACGCCGATCTTCCAAACTCCTTTTGGGGACATGCGCTGTTGACAGCAGCTTACACACTTAACCGTGTTCCATCCAAAAAGGTTGAGAAGACACCATATGAGATATGGAGTGGTGAGAAACCATATATGTCTTACATGAAGATTTGGGGTTGCGAAGTTTATGTGAAACGACAAATTTCAACTAAGCTTGAGCCCAAATCTGACAGATGCTTATTTGTGGGGTATCTTAAAGAAACAAGAGGGTATTACTTCTACAGTCCTTCTGAGGGCAAAGTGTTTGTCACTCGAACTGGAGTTTTCCTAGAAAAGGATTTTATTTCCAAAGGAACCAGTGGGAGGAAAGTAGAGCTTGAAGAAATTCAAGAATCACAAAGCATCGATACACCTATTGAGGAATTAGAGCAGGAAACACAAGTGGTTGTGGAAGAGCAACCTGCTCAAGTAGAACAAGACCAGCGTAGGTCAAGCAGGATACGTCACCTACCTGAGAGATATGGATATCTCATAACAGATCAAGGTGATGTATTACTCATGGATCAAGATGAGCCTGTGACCTACCAAGAGACCATAACTGGTCCCGAGTCTGAGAAGTGGCTAGAAGCCATGAAATCCGAAATAGATTCCATGTACACAAACCAAGTTTGGACCTTGGTAGAGCCTCCTGTAGGAGTTAATCCTATAGGATGCAAGTGGGTCTTCAAAAGGAAGACTAACATGGATGGTAAGGTACATACCTATAAAGCAAGACTGGTTGCAAAAGGATATAAACAAATTCATGGTGTTGACTATGATGAAACCTTTTCACCAGTTGCAATGCTTAAATCTGTTCGGATTTTACTTGCTATCGCTGCATATCATGATTATGAAATATGGCAGATGGATGTCAAAACTGCTTTCCTTAATGGAAATCTTCTTGAGGATGATTACATGACACAGCCTGAAGGATTTGACATACCAGAAGAAGCCCAAAATATATGTAAGCTACAAAGATCAGTCTATGGATTGAAGCAAGCTTCCAGAAGCTGGAATCTTCGTTTTGATGAAACGGTAAAACAATATGGATTCATCAAGAACGAAGATGAGCCTTGTGTCTACAAGAAGGTTAGTGGGAGCATGATCGTGTTCCTGGTGTTATATGTAGATGACATATTACTCATTGGAAACGATGTGCCTACCCCGCAACAAGTAAAGTCTTGGTTGGGGAAATGCTTTTCTATGAAAGACCTAGGTGAAGCAGCCTCTATATTAGGAATCAGAATCTATAGAGATAGATCATGAAAACTGCTTGGCCTAAGCCAGAGTACATACATAGACAAAGTGCTGAGACGCTTTAATATGCATGGTTCCAAGAAAGGATTCATACCTATGCAACATGGCATGTGTCTGTCAAAAGCACAATCCCCTTCAACTAAGGAAGAAAGGGATCGCATGAATAAGATTCCATATGCATCTGCAATAGGATCTATTATGTATGCCGTGTTATGTACTCGACCAGATGTCTCGTATGCTTTAAGTGCAACGAGTAGGTACCAATCTGATCCTGGTGATGCCCATTGGGTAGCTGTCAAGAATATCCTTAAGTACTTGAGAAGGAATAAGGACTCATTCTTGATATATGGAGGTCAGGAAGAATTGGCTGTAATTGGTTACACCGATGCTAGCTTCCAGACAGATAAGGATCACTTTAGATCGCAATCTGGTTATGTGTTTTGCTTGAACGGTGGCGCTGTGAGCTGGAAAAGTTCAAAGTAAGATACAGTTGTTGATTCTACAACCGAGGCCAAGTATATTGCTTCCTCAAGTGCAGCAAAGGAAGCTGTTTGGATCAGGAAGTTCATTAGTGAACTTGGCATAGTCCCTAGCGTTGTGGATCCCATTGGTCTCTATTGTGATAACAATGATGCTATCGCACAAGCTAAGGAGCCTAGATCTCACCAACAATCCAAACACATACTTAGGCGTTATCATCTCATTCGAGAGATAATAGATAGAGGAGATGTGAAAATATGTAAAGTACCTACACTTGACAATATTGTTGACCCACTGACAAAGCCTCTTGCGCAGCAGAAGCATGATGGCCATGCTAGATCAATGGGCATAAGGGGTATGCCTGATTGGCTCTAGTGCTAGCGGGAGATTGTTGGTGTAAGCCCTAGAGGCCAATACTTTTGGTACTTGTATCGAATTATTTATTAATAATAAAAGGCATTTTCTTTATTATGGTCGATTAATAAAGTCCCTGGAATAGATAGTCCGTTTAATGTATTAAGTGTGACTTAATCATGAGAACACATTAAACATAAGGACACTATTCTTAAAGTATCCGTAGTCGAGCTTTAGTGTGAAGTGGGATAACATTAAAGCATTAAGACTATTATGTTTGTAGACTGATGATCACATCTCATGGATCATGGATAAAGAGTTATCAAGTCTTAAACATAGGTATGAATATTAGGAGTAATATTTATACCGGATTGACCTGCTATGAGAATACTATATAGATAGTTATGCAAAGTGTCATAAGTTATTCTCATGGTTATAATAGTGTATACCACTCTTCGACCTGAAACCACTATGGATCCTAGATGTGGAGTCGAGTGCTTTATTGATGATCCAACGTTGTCCGTAACTGGATAACCATAAAGACAGTTGATGGGTACTCCACAAAGCATGTTGAGGGACATGAGTGTCCTAGATGGAATTTGCCCATCCTGCGTAACAGGATAAATGTCTATGGGCCCAATATTGAACTGGACAAGGGTGACACGGTCAATCCTTATGTTCAATATAGACATAAGGGCAAAGGGGTAATTATACACATAATTATTATACAGGAGGTTTTGTCAGATCACGTGACATTTTCGTGTCTTGGGTAGCAGTGATGTGTTGCTAGTTACCGCTCACTGTTTATTATGTTAAATGCGTGATTTAATATAATTGCCAACGTTGCGAAAACCTACAGGGTGACACACAAAGGACAGATAGATGAGAAATAGAGTAACTAAGGAACACCGTAAGGTACGGTGCACTTAAGTGGGAGACGAAATATGGTAAGGTACCAAATACTTAAGTGATTTTGGCATATTATGAGATATGGGCCAAAATACACTTAAGTGGGCTTTTTAGCTTGAAGCCCACACAAGTGGTTCTATAAATAGAACCCCTTGGGTAGAAGCATTGTCACTCCACTTAGACTCAACTCAAGTGAAGAGTTGGAATTTCGTTTCTTTCTCACTCTCACTCAAAGCCTTCATCCGTACCAGCTAGCACTGAGATTGAAGGAATTTGTTCGTGTGGACTAAGTAGAGACGTTGTCATCGTTCAACGTTTGTGATCACTCAGTGGATCTGTATGAAAGGTTTTGATCGTTACTAGAGATCTGCACCAAAGGTTTGAATCGCCACAAGAGGTAACGATTCTATCACTAATCACGCCCATTCGCAAGGATCATTAAAGGAGAAATTTTTAAATTCCGCTACGCCTTGGATGGCCATTATCCTTCATTTCTATATATATGGAGTTAGTTAAAATTAAGGTGATGTTCATGATCTACACAATTTTACCTTTCAGATCATGTCCTCTTTTGTAATTTTTGATGTGGTGATGATCAAACCTGTCCGGCCAGGGTCATCGGAGAATATGACTGGCCTTTGGACTCTGGCGATGTGTTGGAAGTGTTGTCGCTACCGGGATTTCACGATAACGAAACCGGGACTAAAGAGATGCCAAAGAGAGGTAAAGTCAGAAGAGTCGCCACCGAATTTTATTTAGTTTACCTCTATCAGAGAGGAGAGGGGAAATAGTCGATAAAACCCTCAGAAAAGAGACGCGCACGGGAAGCGCTAAAAGAGAATAAGGAATTGGTCTCGCAACCGAGATTTGGGTTCGGAACTCGGTTACGTAAGGGGAAGGTATTAGCATCCCTTACGTCCATGGTACGCCATGGGAACCATTTGGGTTGTTTTAGATACATGGGATTTATCTATTATTGTTTTATTTTCAAAAGAATATGTGAAAAGAAGGGGGGTGTTTTTGTTAGTATAGTGCTCGCCAAGGATTGTAGCCCTTGTGCCTACGTATCACTCATTCGGGGATGAGGAATCAGAGCTCCGTAATTCGGAGTAGAAAATATGTGTGTGTTGGTTGATTTTACCTTTGAAAAAAGGGTTTTCGGGATGATGCCCTAAGGCACAAAAATGAGTTTGATGAGTTGTATTACCTTGAATAAGGATTTTATGAAAGAATGTTTGTGATTCTTTTGTACTAAAGTCTATGGGCGGAGGTGATTATTCTAGACAACAAACCAAGCGTCTTGCGTCCAGAATAATTAGAGTAAGGGTAGGAATGCTCCATTCTCACTCATTCTCCACCACTTAAGGCTCGTGGCGCACGATAACAATCTTAATTATTAGGTGTTTCGAATTTGATTATGAAAATGCCACTTGACGTTCAATCAAGGGTTTGTTTTATTTTGATTATGAAATTTGGCTTATACAAGATGAATGCAAAGTAACCAACAAGAAATTAAAGAGTCTCATTGTAAGGTAGCCCAAGAAAAAGCCTTTTGTGTGCAAAAGTGACCTAAGCTAAACAAAGGATAATGGTCTTACACACATGTCCCCCTAAGGTGGTGCCATGATGTCATTCTTACAACATGCATGTAAGTTACGGATGAAAATCCAAGTGTTTACAAAGTATCACAAAAAGTGAAGGAAAGCCTCCAAGCGAAGGTCCTAAGATGAAATCCTCTAAGTCCAAGTTGATTAAGAGTGAAATGAATATTTTTGGTCTTTCCATTTTATCATGTTTTTTTTTGTTTTTAATGTATGATGACAATAAAATAAATAACAAATAAGTAAGCATGCATGATGAGTTTGTACAATGATGATGATAATGAGTACTTGAATGTAAATTACAAGGTAACAACATAAAAGTAAATTACAAGATAAAGAAAGAAAATATCACAATAATAATGGTTAGTGAATGTAAATGACACAAAATAAACCACAAGTTAATGGTAATAAAAAAACACAATAACAAAGGTTAATGATAAAAAAAAGTTAGTGAAGTATAATTAGTGGTTAGTAATATGTACACAATGAACATCTTGAGGACTATTTTTCATAGGTCAAAAAGACTCAAAATATGACACATTAAGGGATAGCTTATCATTGATGCAAAGTATTGAAGATGATTGAAAAATCAACTAACAATAGATTTGTAACAAAGAAAGTTATGCAACCCTGAGTCCATCTATCAATATTATGATTTGTTCTCTTTATTTTTGTTTTTTTTACTCCTCTTTTATTTACAAATGATAGTAAGAGAGTAAATAAATTAGTATAATGTAAATGATATGGTTAGATAACAATAAACATAAACATAAACATAAACATAAAGTACTTGAAATAAAGTGAACAATAAAATAAATTGCAAGGAAGTAAAGTGCAATAATGTAAATGTTATGCGTTAGTAGTTAGTGGTTAGTAGAATAGCAATAAGAAAATAGAATAACAAGTTAATGTAAAGAAAATGGTTTCATCTATGTATCAAATGACCCAAATATGGTTGAAATAGAGACAACCTATCAATGCCTCAAAGTATCATGAATGATCTATTGATTAATCATTAATAGGTTTGAAACATTGAAGGTTTTATCAACTCTAAACAACCATGGCCATGATCTAATAGATCTCATCAACCAAATAAATGTGAAAACAAGTCAACAATAAATAGCAAATGAAACAAATACAAAGTTTGATTAAAGATGGTAAACAACCATTTTCAACACAAAAAAACAGAACCAAAAATTAACAAATTTTAAGCTAAAATCATTACCCAAAAAATGTTGAAAAAGGGTAGGTTGAAATGGTGTTGAGCTAGGATATAAAGCAAGGTGTTTGGGATGAAAGTGTTTATGGTGGAAGTTTAATGAAGGAGCTGAGTTATGAGTGTTAGAGAGTGAGAAGCTTTGAAAAAAATATGAAAGATGACAAAGAAAAATTGGTGGGGTGACTTTTCTAAGTGAGAAAGATTTTTTGTTTTGACTTAGGTTTGGAGAGGAGAGAAAATGGTACTTGGACAGAACTTTTGGGGGCTAGGAAGCATGAAAAATGAGGGGAAATAGTACCTCTATTTATAGGGAAGCAAAGGGGTTGAAGTGGGTGGACCAAAGGGTCCTCTGTGTAAAAAACAGAGTTATTTCTGTTGTCTACGCAGGTGTAATCGGTTACCCTGATTAGGGTAATCGGTTACACAGTCCCAAAATGGCCAAAAAAATAGTTTTTGGTCTGGGTAATCGGTTACCCTGATTAGGGTAACTGGTTAGACAACCAATTTTTTTTGTTGAACTTCAACCGGATAACCCCAGTTTTTCTCGGGTGTAAACACCATGCCTGGAGTCCGTGTAATATGTATTTGGTTATGAAAGTTTAATAAAACTATGATGATGAAATAATGAAAGCATGCATGTGCAGTAGGGCCATGGATCAAATGAAAGTTGTATCAGAGTAGGGTGAATTTTGGGGTATGACAGCTGCCCCTATTTAATTTTCTCGGACCTGAATACATAGATAGTGACGACTTCCAATGTATTCAAGGTAAGAGAGGATTAAATACTAATGAGAGTAACCAAAAATTCGCCCTGCCGGAGGATGATAATGTGAATACTTGTTTAGGGATTATCCATGGTTATGATGATTATGCATGCAATGTGATGTATGCATCCTAAGTATCTTCTTAACAATGAAAGTTTGATGTCAAAAGGGCCCAAGAAAGTTGAGGGAAGAAAGCTTCACTAGGGAATGAGAAAAAGAAAGGTGATCACTCCTGTAGCGGGGTAATGGTTAGAAAGTGAACAAAAACCTTAAAGTTTTATCGAATCAAAAACTAGTAAAAATGTCAGAGATCGGGGTAAGGGGGTTGGTTATGCAATGGGAAGGTTTTAAGCACCCAAAACATCCTAGGTTATCTCAGGGAGCCCTTTTCACATTTGTTGTAAGGTTGGTATTTTTGTGAAAAATTTGTTTGTGCAAACATGATTGAATAGATGAGAAGAGAATATACGAGTTATTTACATTTTGTGTTTGGATGGATAAACCCATTACCTACGTACCATCTTAAAAAAGATTAGGATCAAAACCTCGTAGTTCGGGGTAAAAATCTCAAAACAAGTTGGTGAATTGATTGGTCCAAAAGCCTTAAGGTCTTTTGTTATCCAAGGGAGAAAACTCAACCTAAAACCACAAATCCACCATGCGAGGATAGCTTCAACATGCTAGTGAGGGGTTAACCCTATAATAAGCATGGAAGACTCATTGTCCATCACTAAGGATATAGGTGAGTATTACATCTACCTCAAGGATAACTCAAACCTAATAGCTAAAGGTTATGAAAAATTTGATTAAGAGGGTGGTCATTGAAACCACAAAAAGGTATTTGAATGAGTGGTACTTACCAATGAAAAGTATGTACAAAATATGGTCAAAGTTGACTTAAAGATTCAATTCAAAATAAGTGTTATGAAAAGAAAGTTTGAAAATCAAAAGCATAATACTTAGGTTTCTAATGTTTGAAAACAAGTGTTAAATGTTTGCATAAAAGTTTTGGCTTGGGTTAAAGTGGAGGGAAGAAGAAGAATGGCTAAAGTCCTAATCATACAAGAGATGAGGGATAAGAAACAAGACCACAAATGGAGTTCCTCTCTTGAGATCATATTGATGATCCAAGTAGCTCACATCCATTGGAATATGCAAGCAAAATAATAGTAATCTCAAGCAATCAACACAATCAAACAAGCTTCTCATAAGATCCCCAATGTAACTGGTATCTTTCACTTTGGATGAACATGGAAATGGTTCTTCAATTTGAGCCCTCATAGGATTCCCTAGCACAAGAGCACACACATCAAAGAGTTTTATGAAGCAAATCAAGAATGGACAAGAGTGAGTTTAGAGGAGTGGTCATTCTAATCCATCTTCAACATTTAAAGTCCTTTTACTCCAATTTGCATAGGGAAAGTCCTAGAAACTAAGTCCATTTGTCCATTTCTTTGCATTTGGTCCACAATAGTCAAAACAAAACACAAGCACAATAATATATACACAATTATGTGCTCAAGTGAGCAAAAGGCAAATTGCATTAACATAAACATGTGCTCAAATGAGCAAAGGGGAAAAGCAAATGAATAATACATACAAGAATAGTAAATTGCATAAATGTAAAGAGCAAAAAGTAAATGTTAATGGTTAATGGTTAGTGTTAGTAGTTAGTGTGCCATAAGGAAAATTTAGCGCTATGTTAAGCAATCGTAATTGGACTTATGTAGAAGTCATAACTAGCTGAGGCCGGTCAATAATAATGTAGGCAACAACACAAGTTAGAGGTCTTGATTAGTGAATCAAACTCCAACAATTTGCCATGCCAAAAAGAAGATGAGAAATGATGTTGTATTGATTTAGGTCCTTTGCATGATTTAGAAAGCAATTTATCCTTAATGCAAAGTCATTCACTTGATCCATGATCAAGATGAATTAGATTTGAATCAAGGAAGATTAAACCTCCCTAATCAATGCTAACCACCAATCTTTAACTCATTGATAAAAAAAGAAAAAGAAAAAGAAGAAGAAGAATATTAAAGTGCATTAAATGAAATGGAATGTATTAATCAACAAGCTATGACCAAAGATAGAGAAGATCAAGGTCAAACAATAGAAATCAGTAGCAAAATGAAAATTAGAAGTCAAGAAATAAACAAAATATTTTTGGCATTTTTAATATTCAAAATAAAACTTGAATTAAAATAATAAAGAAAGGTCAAACTTCAAACTCACTTCAAATCAACTTTGAAAAATCCAAGTGAATTATCCCAAGTTCAACAAGGTCAAACAAAGTTTGACAAAAAAATTCAGCATTTTTAGAAGTCAGAAACTATTTTAAATCAATTAAAAATGCATAAAAATAACCTAATTTAACTAAAATCTCAAATAAATATCAAATAAATTAATAAATTGATGAGAATATTTTTCATAGATCTATCATCATTCAAAGAGGTTGGAAAAATATTTTTGTATTTTTTGAATATCAAAAACTATTTAAAATGAATTAAAAATAACCAGAAAAGAGAAAATTACTAAAAAAATAGCAAATGATAAAATAAAAAATATTAAAAATCATTTTTAGAAACTAGAAATTAAAAGAGAAATAATGCAATTGGTCCCATAATTTTTGGACCAATAATGAAGGAGATATGAATTTTAGAAATAAAATGGAATTAAAAGAAATAAAAGAAAATGGAAATCAGAAATTAAAAATTAGAAAAAAGGAGAGGCGTTGGATGATGGCTCATTAATTGAGCTGGCATATCACATGGCTCTCAGCGCGCGCATCCACCAAGTTCCTTAGTCCACGCATCACACATGGCCAATTGAAAAGTCATAACATTGGATGAATGAGATCTAATTTGGAAATGAAAATAGACGACCACGATTGGATCTGGAGACCAGACAGTGGCCAGTGCCACCGTCTTCTCCGGCTAGCTCCGGTGAGAGCTCAAATTTGCAGAAGAGCAAATGTGCACCAAAACGCACGATCCAGGTACCAAATGAAAGGTGGAGTGATGTACATCACTCCTATGCCACTCAATTCCACTCTAGATCCCTATTAAGAGAGAAATCAGAGATGGAACTTTGGTGGTGTTCAACTGAACTTGCTTGATTTCAAAAATTAAGAACACAATAATGATGCCTCTATGCAGAGGACTTCAGACAACACAAAATCAAGGCAAATGGAATAATAATTGAGCTTATTCGAAGCAAAATGCAGTTGAGTGAAACCTTTGAGTTGTGAAGAATTGAGCCACGATCTTTGATTCCTTTTGCAAACAGAAGCTTCTATGGATCAAAGTGAAGAGGTCTAGGAACTTTAGATCTGAAATTTCAATCGAGGTAATCAAAATTTAGATCTGAAATTTTTAGAGAAAAATGAGATTTGTTCCTTTGGTATCGGTGTGGATTCAATTCAGCAGAGGTTTAGGCGTCATTAGGTTGAAGAATTGTGAAGTTATGGCATGGTATTTATAGATGGAGATGACTGAATGCATGAGCTAACTCGTGTGCATGGGAGAAGAGGGCCTCCATGCATGGGCCTGTACAGGCGCATGGATGGCCCAATTCTGAATGGAATAGCAAGATATACATCACCAAATAAGAATTGGACGTGCAGATTGGATGTTAATGGATCATGCATGGCAATTGGAATGATTTTCATAAAATGCACTATTTCATTGAAGCTTTCTAAAATGCCATGTCGAAAATCCAAATGTAACCTTAGGAGTAATGGTTGGAAAGCTTATTTCATAAGGAACAAATGTCATGTTGATCAAAACTTCATTTGGGCCTTGGAAATTAATGAAATTTGAGCTTGAGGTGTAGGGTGCAAAACATGCCTATGTGAAATTTCCAAATTCGGTCAATGTTCAAGCCCCTCTATTTCAATGATGCAAGCTCCAAATGACAAACCCTTCAACATCAAAGTTGTATATCTTTTCAATAAAATAAATTTGGACTCAAATTTTGCATCATTTGGATTTTTAATGAAGACGTTATGGGTACTTGAAGTTGGACTTTTTCACATTTCAATGCATTTGGTCCAAAGTGACCTATAATGTTTTGCATTATCACTTGTATTTATTTTGAGATTTTGAAATTTTGAAATTTTTCTCAACGTCTAATTTGAATTAGACACAATAAGCTTTCTAATTCATTAAGTCTCACCTCAAAATCATGAAAAATGAATGAGTTATGTTCTTGGGAAGTTGACCCAAAATTAGGGTTTCAGTCAAAATGACCTATAATGTCTTGGAATGTATGATGACCTTCCAAGCTTCAAATCTATTTTTGATGAACATGAAAGTTGTTCATATTGTTCTTAATAACATTTTTTCTCTTGGGATCATCTCCATTTTACCAACACATAAAAAGTTAGGTCTCAGTGTATTTCAAAATAGTAAGATGAATTAACTGATCAACTTCTCAAGTCCAAATCTCATATCTTGATGGATTGATGATTGAGGACACTCAAATAAGTTCAAATATGCATGAAATGATGAATTAAATAACTTCCCTTGATTGTATTTGACCATGGGCTGAGGTTGCTTCATGAGCAAGGCACAGTTGATGAACAGATGAATTAGGGATTCCTTGAGAAACAAGCCTCAAACCCCTTGACTTGCTTTGATCAAAATGATGAATTGAGATACTTGGGAGGCATATTTGATGGATGATAGCTTTGGTAACTGTTACCATGCTTGCTTCCATCTCCTCTTGACCATATCAATGCACATAGGATCTTCTAAAAGCTTTTAGATCTTATGATTGCTCAAGCTACAAACAAGAAATGTTAGTGACATATTTTTGTGCTTTTGGTTAGGAAATAAATGAGAAAAGCAATAATATACAATTCAAGCATGCTTGGTGATCTCAACCCACTCACAAGAGATCCCACCCAAAGGCAAAGGGAACCAAGATGCTTATGATCCTTGAGGCTATGCAAATGAAATGTTATGATGCCATGAGGGATCTTAGGGTCAAAATTAGGGTCTTACAACTCCTAGTCACGATTGGGAAAAAATAAGACATTTTTCCTTAACAACGGCTGGAATATAAAACATCTATTAGGGGTCAAACAAAACGAAATCAGTGACGATTCTTAGCGATGGCTAGAATACCTGACTCGACTGGAGATAAAAAAAATTTGTGAAGGTACAGTAACGATTCGTAGCGAAGGCTAGAATACCTAAAATCCTCCGGGAAGATCAAATAACTCAGGGATGATTCTTAGAAACGGCTAAGAATACCTGACTCTACTGAGGAGAATATAGATTTTTTTGCGAAGGTACAGTGACGATTCGTAGCGAAGGCTAGAATACCTGAAATCCTCCGGGAAGATCAAACAACTCAATGATGATTCTTAGCAACGGCTAAGAATACCTGACCCTACTGAGGAGAATACAGATGTCAAATGACGGTTCCTAGCAATGGATGGAATTCTTGACATCTACTAGTGAAAAATGAGCTCCAGGATGGTTCTTGGCTATGAATGTCTGACTCGGCTTGGGAAATGAATTCAAAATGCCTCTAGTCTAAAAGATGAGAAATCAGTGATGATCCTTAATAGTGGCTAAGAATACCTGACTCTGCGGGGAAAAGGAAAAATGTGTTGACTTTCTAGGGATAGAAGAAGTACAATGATGTTTCTCAGCATTGACTCCTCTGGGGAAACTTGACAATGAAATGAAACAGCTTAGCGACGATTCCCAGCAACGGCTGGAATGCGTGGTTGGTGCTTGGGAAATGTTTTGAGGATGAACATTGATTTTTAATTGGGGAAAATTCCTAACAACTGTTGGGAAAATTCCTAACTCTTGACGAATTAGTTTGAGTAAGTTAAGGAGATACTCATGATGTGATGTTATGTATATCAATGTATGTTTGGGCTTTCATGGGGAATATATGAAATGCAGGGTTTGCAAGTTATGCCAAGTATGTTTGGGCTTTGCGGAGGAGTGTATTTGGGGAATTCCAATGGTGATTGGGCTTAAAAAGGGTGAGTGGGTGAATCGTACTGACTTTCCGCTACTTGAGAAATTAGAGTTTGGCATCCAAGCAAGCGCTGAATGTAATGTTTGAGAATTCCCATTGGGGGGAGAAATGATCGGCCTAGTCCAAAGAACTGTGTGGCACCCTTGGGTTGGAAATGTGTTTTGACTACCTTCGATATTGTCTCCCTTATAGTTTTTTTTTAAAAAAGGTCTTTTAATCGAAATTTTCCCATGTAATTTTATTTAGAAAAAGGTCATATTTCGCAGACAAAGCAGGAAAAGTAAAAATATGGAACATATGTGAGGGAACTGATTTTTATTGACAAGTGATTCCACAAGTAGGGAATTTTGTACAAAGGAAATCAATTCCTAAAAGAGGTGATTGCGAAAAGAAAATGATAATTGTAATGGCAATGAAACATCTCGAGTTTCCTCCAAATTATGACTCTGCTATAGCCTTTATGCCTTTGGTTGCCCTTTGATCTTGCTTTTTTTTGAAGGAGGGTGATAGGATTGACTTGCTGGGGACCCACATAATTGACTTGCCAAGGAATGAAGAAGGATTCCTTACGGGATGCAGCCTCTTGCTCTTATTAAATCCCTAATTTTTGCCTAGACCGCCCTTTCGGGTTTTCAGTCTACCGGGATACCCATTTTTGCATAAGTTGCCATTTCAGGTTTTCAATATGTTGGGATATATATATATATATATATATATATATATATATATATATATATATATATATATATATATATATATATATATATATATATATATATATATATTTTAAGCATAGTATTTTTTGACTGCATCCGCATTCACCGGGGATGGGAGATATTCACCATCCATAGTTGCAAGGATCAAGGCTCCTCCGGAGAAGACCTTTCTTACAACATACAGACCTTCGTAATTTGGCGTCCATTTTCCCCTTGGGTCAGTATGGATTGGAAGAATCTTCTTCAATACGAGGTCTCCGGCCTTTAGGCTGCGGGGGAAAAAATTTTTGTCATGTGCCCTCTTGATGCGCTTTTGGTAAAGTTGGCCATGGAAGATGGCTGCTAAGCGCTTCTCATCAATGTGGTTTAGTTGGTCAAATCAAGCTTGTACCCACTCAGACTCATCAAGCTTAACATCTGTCAAAATCCTTAAGGAAGGAATTTCTACTTCGACCGGTAAGACTGCATCCATGTCGTATATAAGGGAGAAGGGAGTTGCCCCAATGGAAGTGCGTACGGAAGTATGATAGCCGTGTAATGCGAATGGTAGTATTTCGTGCCAATCTTTGTAGATTTCCACCATCTTTTGGACGATCTTCTTGATGTTTTTGTTAGCTGCCTCAACAGCGCCATTCATCATAGGCTTATAAGGCGATGAGTTGTGGTGGTTGATCTTGAAATTCTGGCATAGCTCTTTCATCATTTTATTATTGAGGTTAGATTCATTATCAATAATGATCTTGTTGGGGATCCCATAACGGCAGATGATTTCTTTCCTGAGAAATCGAGTCACCACTTGTCTGGTAACGTTGGCGTACGAGGCTGCTTCTACCCATTTTGTGAAATAGTCAATGGCTACAAGGATGAAGCGGTGTCCGTTCGAGGCAGTTGGCTCTATGCGTCCGATCATGTCAATGTCCCACATGGTGAAAGGCCAAGGTGATGTTAGGATGTTGAGAGGCGTTGGCGACACATGGATCTTATCAGCATAGATCTGGCACTTGTGGCAGGTTTGGACGTGGCGATGACAGTCAATCTCCATAGTCATCCAGTAATATCCAGCCCTTAAAATTTTCTTCACCATAGTGCTCCCACTGGCATGCGTCCCAAAGGATCCTTCATGAATTTCCATTATAATTTGGTTTGCTTCTTGCTTGTTCACACATCTAAGCAAAACAGAATCATAATTTCTCTTGTATAATACCCTTCCACTTAAGAAGAATTTGGATGACAGTTTTCGAAGATACTTCTTATCGGTGATAGACGCGTCCGCAGGATACTCTTGGTTCTCTAAGAATTTCATGATGTCATGGAACCAAGGATGACCGTCAATTTCGTCTTCTGTTGCCAAACAGTAAGTAGGTTCGTCCAAGTAGTTCAAGTGAAAGGACGGCGCTTCGTTATTCCATTTAACTTTAAACATGGATGTTAAAGTTGCCAAAGCGTCAGCTAGCTGATTCTCTTCTTGAGGGATGTGGTGGAATGCAATTTCATCGAAGTAGGGGACTAGTTTCAAGACATGATCTTTGTAAGGAATGAGCTTATGGTCTCTAGTATCCCAATCTCCTTTGACTTGGCTGATTACCAAGGCTGAGTCCCCATAGACTTCCAGGATTTTGATTCTAAGATCGATAGCAGCTTCAATATCAAAGATACAAGCCTCGTATTCGGCCATATTGTTTGTACATTCAAAACATAATCGGCGGTAAGAAGTGATTAGTTGGAGAAGTGATTACTGCCCCAATGCCATTGCCATGAGCGTTAGAAGCTCCATCAAAAACCATGGTCCATCGGGATCCGGGCTCGGGTCCTTCCTCGGGACCGGGGATGTTGTAATCCCTAATCACCATGATATCCTCGTCGGGGAATTCGAAACGCATAGACTGATAGTCCTCCAAGGGTTTTTGTGCAAGATAGTCAGACAATACACTCCCTTTGATGGCCTTTTGAGTGACATGTTGGATATCGTACTCGGTCAAAGCCATTTGCCATCGGGCTACTCTACCAGTTAGAGTCGGCTTCTCAAAGATGTATTTGACAGGATCCATCTTAGAGATCAACAATGTCGTATGAGTGAGCATGTATTGTCTTAAACGTTTGGCAGCCCATGCTAGTGTGCAACAAGTCTTTTCAAGCATCGAATACCTACTCTCTCAATTAGTGAACTTCTTGCTCAAATAGTATATTGCATGCTCTTTTCTACCAGTCTCGTCATGTTGGTTGAGGACACAACCCATTGATCCTTCGAGAACGGTGAGATACATGATTAATGGTCTACCAGGTATAAGAGGCATCAACACCGGAGGCTCTTGCAAATATTCCTTTATTTTCTCAAATGCGTCTTGGCAATCATCGTTCCAAATGATGGCTTGATCCTTTCGAAGAAGTTTGAAGATTGGATCACAAGTGGCAGTGAGGTGAGATATGAACCTAGCAATGTAGTTCAATCTACCTAGGAATCCTCAGACTTCCTTCTCGGTTTTGGGTGCAGGCATAGCTTGTATGGCCTTTACTTTCTCGGGATCTACTTCGATGCCACGTTGATTGACGATAAAACCTAATAATTTGCCGGATCTTACCCCAAATGTGCATTTGTTGGGATTAAGCCTCAATTTGAACTTCCTCGGCCTCTCAAACAGCTTTTCTAGATTGACAAGGTGTTCTTCTTTGGTTTGAGACTCGGCTATCATGTCGTCGACGTAGACCTCAATCTCTTTATGGATCATATCGTGAAAGAGAGTGACCATGGCTCGTTGGTATGTGGCGCCGGCGTTATTCAATCCAAAAGGAATCACCTTGTAGCAGAAGGTGCCCCATGGTGTTATGAAAGTGGTTTTCTCCATATCTTCTTGAGCCATGCGGATCTGGTTATAACCGGAGAAACCATCCATAAAAAAGAAAACAGAGAACTGAGCAGTATTATTTACTAGCACGTCAATGTGTGGCAGTGGAAAGTCATCTTTGGGACTCGCTCTATTTAGATTTATATAATCTATGCATATTCTTACTTTGCCATCCTTCTTAGCTATCCATTGAGGATAATTAGAGACCGCTAGGAAGCCGGCGTTGAGTTGCTTTTGTACCTCCTCCTTGATTTTCATAGCCATGTCGGGATGGGTCCTTTGTAGTTTTTGCTTTACTGGAGGGCATTCTTCTTTAAGGGGTAGATGATGGACCACAATGTCAGTATCGAGGTCGGGCATATCTTGGTATGACCATGCAAACACATCTTTGTATTCCTTCAAGAGCTCAATCAATTTTGTCTTCACCTCGTCTTGTAGAGCAGAGCCGACTCAGACTTCTTTTGCTTCCTCATTTGTCCCAAGGTTAATCACTTCCACTGATTCTTCGTGCGGCTGGATGACTTTTTCCTCCTGCTTGAGCAGCCCTGCCAATTCTTCTGGGAGTTTGGCCTCTTCCTCACACTCTTCATCAGCTTGATTAATCGGGTTGTCAAAGTCGTATGAGACTGTAGCAGAATTGTCATTGGTGGTTGTCGAGGATGATCTGCATGATTTAAGGTCCACGCTTTTATTGGTATGAAAGAAAGGATGATTTGAAAAGAATTTTTTTTTTAAAAAGAAAAATGCCATTTAAAAAAGGTGAAATAAATAAATGAAAGGCAAGGATCTCAACATTGATTGCGAACATGAACCCTTTTTCATTAATGATTAATAAGAAAATTTGATGAGGCCCTACAAATGATTCCCCCATGCCTTGGGCTTGACAGGGGTTCTTTTGATAAAAAGGAAGGAAAAAAACATTGGGAATTACATTTAAATCAAGGTCACTTAAGGTATTTCAAACTCGGTCCATTTGGTGGCACCATTTCCATCAGTGTTTGTGAAGATCAACCCATCATCTTCTTCTTCTTCTTCCACGACACAAATACGGTTGTCATCCAGGTAACCAGCACTTGAGAAGCTTTCGGATAGCGGGAGCAATGATCCCCTTGTAGCTATCGGCGCGGGCTTCTTCAAATTCTGGGAGTTGTATCCCAAACCGGTGTGGTCCTTGTTGGTAGTAAGTTCAAGCAATCTTCCCCATCCTTGGGGGTTTCCATCCTTTATGATTGTCAGGGCGTCTTTAAGAGATGCCATGGGAGATTCAACATATTTTCATTCATCCCTTGTTGGGCAAACCATTTCAACATTGATAACTTCAAATGATTGGAATGGGACTTCCCTTATCTCCCCTTCTCCTTCAACGTATCGGAAATATGCAAGGTGGCTTACCATAATGTCCTCCTTACCCTCGACAGCAACTAGCTTATCATCAGCTAAGAATTTCAATTTTTGGTGGAGCGTTGAAGTGACTACACCAGCTGAATAGATCCAAGGCCTCCCAAGCAGACAACTGTAGGCTGGATAGATATCCATTACGAAGAAAGTGATGAGGAAAATATGGGGACCAACCTTCATAGGCAAATTCACCTCACTGATTATAGTCCTTCTAGTCCCATCGAATGCTCTTACTATAAGCTCACTCGGCTTCATTACGAGTCCTTCAATATTTAGTTTAGCAAAGGAGATCTTAGGAATCACATTGAGGGAAGACCCAGTGTCTACCAAAACTCTTGATAGGACTGTGTCCACACACTTAATAGAAATATGGAGAGCCTTGTTATGATTCCTCCCCTCGGTGGGAAGCTCTTCATCACTGAAACCTAAGCTTAAGCTAGTAGCGATATTGTTAACTACTCCTTCAAACTGACAAACAGATATCTCTTGCGATACGTGAGTTGTCCTCAGAAACATTACCAAAGCCTCCCTATGGGCATCCAAGCACATTAATAAAGAAAATATTGAGATCTTCGAGGGTGTCTGGTTAAGCTGATTGACTACTCGATAATCGCTCTTATTGATAATGCATAAGAACTCGTCTACTTCACTTGAAGGTGCGGGGTCTTGTCTTTGTTGAGCGCCATTAATTTGTTTGCCTTTGTCTGAAGTTGAAGGATTGCTATTTCCAATTGGAGTGGGTGTCAGCACAAATATCCTTCCACTTCTCGTGACTCTGCTAGTGCCGGTGATATTGATCATTGGGTCACTAGACTTTAATGGTTCTTCTTGTACCTTATGACCATGAATGTAGACTGAGGTGTCATACATCCATGGGACTGCCTTGGTGTCAACATATGGGAATGGTGTGGGAACTGTTATTACGATTGGAGTAACAGGATTTGTCGACAGAGTTAACTGAGAGAAGTCATATGGAATTTGCAAAGGAGGGACTTCGTCGTATGGTATCTCGAGGGTAGACACATCTTCCTTTGTGGACGGGAAATATACCACCAAGATCCCTTGGTTCATTAATTGTTGTATGACAGACTTCAATGTTATACATTGTTGCGGGTTAATCAGACAGTGTTCACAATCATTACCGCAGATGGGAAAGGTATTATTCTTCATTAAAGCATTCTTGATCTCAATGAGTGGTGTTTTTAACTCGTCTACACAGGACATCAATCTCCTTCCATTGTCAGCTTCCATCATATTCACTAATGCATTGGTGTGAGGGGGCATCGGGTTGTTATTTACATTCGGCCCCTTAGGGGCAAACGTGATTGCCTTATGTCGCATCACGCGAAAAACCGGCGGGAAAGAAAGAACAACAGAGCCGCCACCGTGCGTTATTTATCCCAAAAGAGGGAAAGGAAACGCTCAGAGTAAACCTAGGAAAGAACATGGTCTCGCGACCAAAGAGAATGGGTTCGGGAGTCGGTTATGCGAAGGGAAGGTATTAGCACCCCTACGCATCCGTAGTACTCTACGGGATCCACGCACAAAAGGAAGGATAAATTGGTTGCTAAACACTGCTCACACTCACACACACTGGCTGAAAAGAGACAAAAGAAACTGACTGAGACTGACTCGGCAGGATGTCACATCCTGGGCCTACTTAGTCTATCAGGCATAGACATCAGAGTCGAAGTAGTTCGGACTGGGGAAACAACACATGCTCGCTAGGATGTCGCATCCTATGCATACGTATCTTCTCGGACGAGAGAAGAATCAGAGCATTCGTAGCTCGGCTGACACGCACACAAACAAACAAGACACACACAGGCAAACGTGGAGCCCGACTGCCAATCACTGGACTTACATCAGCATCCGAACCAAACACACGCACACTGGAACCCAAATGCCACTCGATGGACTTACATCGGCTTCCAAGCACACAACAACACAACAGGTTGATAGGGAGTCGGGGACTCAGCCTACAACTGTTAAGCACACACACACAAACAGACAGACAGCACATGCTAAGGAGTCAGGGACTCGAGCCTAACATAGGTCAGACAACACACACAAAAGAAAAGAAAGGGCGCCCGGAGAGATCAGCTCAATCTCCTGCCTACATACTTCATCTGGTATGAAGATCAGGGCGATGTAGTTCCCCTACGCAGGGATAAGGATCTAGCCTAACCAGATAACAGAGGGAGACACAACTAGGGAGACTATGACTCGAGCCTAGATGTTATCATGCAAGATCATCCCTAAGTTAAGGTTTCTAGCTAAATGGCACAAGGGCCAACCTATCCTGAACAGACACAGGAAAGAGCAAGGTCTCGATTGCAACTAGGGCAAGAGAAAGGGGATATCTCAATCACAACAGGGGTGAGAGAAAATTGTTAGTGTTAGTGGTTAGTCAAACTCGACAAGACATCGCGTCTAGTGCCTACGTATCTCACCTGAACATGAGAATCAGAGTTGCCGTAGTTCGGCCAAACAACTCTAAACATGGCTCACACAGGGAGCAAGCCACACAGACTTGACTTTGCATAAGGGCAAGTCAAGCACAACCTATCTTGCACAAGGGCAAGTCTAAGCTAAACCTAAAGAGGCAAAGCAAGCAGGCAATCACATGAAGCACCTACAGCATGAAATAAACACACCAACAAGGGGGCTCAAACATCAAGGGTTAGGCACTAGGGCCAACTGGAATGGGGTAAGGGTGCTCTTAACCTTGCCATTGAGGGGCTAAGGTGAAGCAGATGAAAGGATGAAGTGAGGATGAGACCTCACAGCTCTTATCCCTGGCCAGGGAGAGCTCAAGACAGGAATGTGTGGGTTCAGAAAGTGGGAACCCTTCTACACATTTGAAACTGACTCAACTGTGCAATTGTACAAGATCTTGGGTTTGTATCTGCAATGCATCAACACAGTGGTGTGAGCAAAGCGGATGACACACTGAATAGTGGGGGATAGATTGCATATCCCTACCTTCCACCAATTGCCTCTTCACTTAGGAGGACTTTGACTCTATGCAAGGACAAAATTAAACATCCACAAACATTGCCTCTTAAGGAGGACTTCAGACAGTTGCCTGGCCAAGTAACAGGCCAGGTCTTCCAGACTACATGAAGTAGAAGAGACATACCTCAATGCAAATTGCTTATACAAGCAAAGCAAAGCAAAAAGTTCACAAGGAACTAAGCAACTAAAGCACCTGAAACAGTCAAGCAGATGTTAGTATGCAACTTCAAACAAAACAAACAGAAACAGATACCAACAGTCAATTAGGGGGCACAAGGATGTGCAAGGCACAAGGCTTATGGCATGTGAGCCAAGCCACCTACAAAACAAAGAGGTTAGGCAATGATACTTGAGTAAGCTCAATCAAAAGAATTGGTCTTAATGGCCATTTGATGGTCAACCTGAAAACACAAGCTCAAAGGTGAGTAACAGGACCACTAGGACAAGCCTAGGGTCAAAAGTAAATGAGAAAGTTAAAACAGAAAGGGGCAAGTATCCAAAATCATGTTCAAACAATTAGGAAACAAAACCAATTGGGTTCACATTCATATCAATCATCATCATCATTTCATGAACCATTTAGGTCAAAACATGGCAAACAGAAGCTCATAGAAGTCAACAGCAAGACTTAACTCAAAAGCAATCTAAACATTTTCCAAAAATCACCAAATAAATCATGATCAAAACTAACACATAGCATGATAAGCATGTCAAATTTCATCCCATTTGGACAAGTGGAAGGCAGTCAATGAAAATCAGAAAGTCAAAGCAATTTTGAACATGCTCAAAGAAGTCAACCAAACATGCATCAACTTAGAAAAATCATAAGTCAAGAATGGTGTATGATAAATGAATGGGACTAAAACCATGGCAAAGATAAGTATGTCTAATTATCTCATGTAAAATTTCATGACCATCTAATAAAGTATGAGAATTTCACAAATGAAATGGGAACATGTGTCACACAAAGTCAACATTTGACTAGGCAGGGAAGAAAAATCTCAAACAAATGGAAAATTGTTCAAATAAATCCAAGAAAATTCACAAGTCAACTAGACATACAAGAGTAAGTTCATGCAAAATTTGGGGTCATTTGGATGTAAGGAAGCATGTGAACAAAATTAGGGAAAATGCATGATCATGGTATGGCAACAAATGTAACACATGACTTCAAAAAATCATAACCAGCAAACCACAAATGGTAAATCCACAAACTTTATACCAAAATGAAGGTGAACATGTCTAGTTTAAGCACAAAAAATTTGAGAGCCATTGGATGCATTCTCATCATTTCACAATTGATTTGGCAAAGTGTACAAAATTTGGTCACATGTCAAAAACCCTAAGGCCATTTAAAAACCACTCATCCAAAAATTCTGGAAAAAATATGATAAAAAAGTAGAGATCATGATGAACACAACACAAAAAATCCCATTCAATTTGGATCAAAAATGAGCAAGTTGTGAATTTTGGAAGATTGGTAATTAAAATGAAGAAATAAATAGAAATAATATTGAAAGAATGGCATTTTTGTAATTCCCTGATTCACTTAACTAAACACAGTCGTTTTGGGCAGGGTTTAAAATGTTTTGATTGGCTGGAAGGGAAAGAAGCCATGTACACGAAAATGGACAGAACCTGGGCAAATTAGGATTTAGGGTTTATGCTCAAAGATCAAGTTTTCTCAATTCTTCCCAAAAATCAAAATTGCATATATCATTGTAATCATCAAACACCATACAACAACAATCCAAACCCTATTTTTGTTAATTTGAACTGTACAGCAAGAAATCAAAAGAAACATTTCCAAGCACCAAACTTTATCTCAACCTATCTTCATGGATAGGCAATCATTTTCAAAAAGAAGAGCATCATGGTACTCAGCATTGAAAGACCTATTCAAAACATGTCTCAATTTGGGAAAATGGGAGGGTCGAATCCATACCTTTTTTGAAGGGCAGTTTGTATCCTTGATGCTTTTTGATGGAATTGAGGTGAAATAATTGTCCTAGAGCCTTGCCTTGATGTATGATGAATGTTGCTCTTTGCCAAATGCTTGTGTAGTGTGCTTACATAATTTTTGCCATGGATGTTGCAAGGTGGAGGACAGTGCCTGAACAGTGCTTGCAGGTGGAGAAATGATGGTGAGAACCACTTCCAAATGTGTGAATATTGTGTTAGGCAAGTCAAAGTTTGGTCTCGTGTGTTCTTTTGCAAAATGCCAAGATTGAGAATGGAGAGGAATGAAGTTGGTTGTTTCTTGTGTGTTTTGGACCTTGGAAGTTTATGGCAAGAGAAAGAAAAGTGCAAGGCAAGGTTGGGTTTGGTAGGTTTTGAGCTACAAAACAAGTGTGTATGCTGCTCTTACAGTTTTTGATGACAGGGAAAAAATGCAAAAATGGCCAAGGCAAGGTAAATGGTTCTGCTATGTGATGTTTACAAACATTGTGTTTTGGTCATGGGAGATCCAATGCAAAATGACCAGCAGTGTGTGTTCTTTAGAATGACAGTCCCCAATCAATTTGCCTTGGCCCAAAGTAGTTTTTGTGTCATGCTTGTTGATTAAGTTATGCTGGATTGGTGGTTATGTTTTGAAGTTTTTGACTGGATCCTTGGAATGCAAACAGCAGGTTGTTTTGAGGAATGGCCAAGTTTTTTTTTAGTGTAGTGTTGTGATAGGTTTATGGAAAAGAAATGCCAAGGGTTTTTTGGTGAATGGTTTTGAGATGCAAAACAAAAGCTCAGGCAGCTTTTTGTTTTGGACAGGTTTTTCTGGACAGAAAAACGCCAAGCCAGGTCAGGGTATGGTTGGCCAAAGAGTGAAGATGATTGTCTATGGTCTTGTGGTTGCTGTGGGAATTGGACAGAAAAACGCAAGAATGCCAAGAGCAAGGCAAGGTTGAGAATGAGGGAGTGAGTGTGAAAAGGTTTTTGAGGAAAGTGAGGGCAAGGTCTATTATGTGCTGGCTGTTAGCAGGTGATTTGTTGCATTTTTGACAGAAAAGTGAGGGCAAGGTCCATGTCATTGTGGTTTTGGGCTGCTGTACGGTGGTATGGAATGCAGATTAGCAGGGTCAGGTTTTGGCTTAGGTGCTTTTGTTTATGGCAGAAGAAACAAGGTGAGGGCAGGGTTCTCTTGAGAAGCAAATGCCAAAGTTTTTTTTCTCCTTCTGCTGCAGTGCTGTGTCAGACCCTCTTTTAGAGGAATGGCCAAGTTAAGTGGTTGCCAATGCTGTGTTGCTATATGTCCTCTGTTACTTTTGATTTTGGCCCAAGAAATGGTTTTTGTGTGATGCCCCTTGCTGCTACCCGTTTCATGACAGGAAGTACCCATACCATAGGCTGTTGAGTGCTGCTGTTGCTGTCCTTTCGTTGACAGAAAATCCTCTTGCCAAAACCTGCTGTTGGCTGTTGTTTTAATGCTAAGTCAAAATGAATGAAGTCTCTTTGGCTTTTTGCTGTAACATGTTACTCATGACAGGAAAAAAAAGAGGGAAAGCCATGCTGTTACTGTCTGGTTTTGACAGAAAAACCTGGGCAACAATCTGCAATGTGATGGTACAAGTATGGTTGCAAGAGGTATGGTTCATGAATTGGACATGTCTTTTTGGCCAAAATTTAAGTGAGCAAGCATGGCTATGTGTACTTGTTGGTTGTTTGGCTGCATAATGAGGTTTCAACATGACAGAAAAATGGCTTGCTAACTTCTGTTTGAAGGTACCAAGGCATGGTTGTGGAAAGCAAGGACAAGCATGGTTAAATGGTACTTTTCTTACAATTCAAGCAACCAAGCAATATTCACATGTGCTGCATATTTTGACTTTGCAAACACCTTCTAAATGACATTTATGAGCTGTTCCAATTGGCCAAATGTTGAAAAAATGTTTGAGTCAAAAAGTCAACTCTTGGTCAAACTTACATTTAAATGAAAAAGGTCAAAATTTGCCATTTTGATTGGTGAAGTTTTGGCTCATGAAACTTATATTTTTGGAAAGAGGGGATCAAATGTGACTTGTAGGAAAAAACCCCACCAAAATTGGCCAAACGGTTTGGGAGATATGGCCCTTTGAAGTTCAAGATTTTCTGAAATCGATTCGATCATAACTTGCCAACCACACATGGGAATTGAGAGTTCTAGGACTTTTTGGAAATGGGAGAACAAGATCTTCAACTTTCATGTTGGGCAAAAATTCATTTGAGGCTTGTATCAAAATGTAAGTTTGAGGATCAAGACTTTCCATTTATGGCAGGTTTCAACTACAGGCCCAATTTCTACTTTGGGAAATTTATGATCTGGCTTCAAATTCTTCCATGATGGTGTTTGGCATGATATATGATGACTATTTGGACATGAATGAACTCTCACAACCCAAATCCAATCATCCAATCACTGATTAAATGGACAGTTGACCAACAGTTGACTTTTAGGGTTTCTGCCTGATTATGCATTGACTGATGGCTTCCAAGCCCTAATTCCTTGAGGACTTGACTTCAAGTGATGTCTCAAGTTGTATGAACTCTTGATTATTGACCATGGTGCCCAAATTCCACAAGAATGACCACCATCCACTGCTTTGACTGACAGTTGACTTTTTTAGGGTTTTTGACTGTCTGGGCATGAACTGCTGACCTCTGAGCCTTCAACCCTTGACCAAAATTCTTCAAATAGACCTCCAAGCCATGTGAACTTGTTGGACAAACCCCAAGGCCTTGATTCAATGAGAAATTCCCTTGCTTGCTTGATTGACTGATCAGGAGATTGGTTTGACCTAATTCTTGATTGCTTGCTCTTGAGGCAACTGGGAACAATGCAAATGCTATGCAATGGATCATGATGTGCTATGACCTAATATGAAAATGTACGTATAATGGTAGGTGCAAATTTGAGGTGCTACAGCTGCCCCTATTCAATCAGCTGGGAACCCGAATGGATGAGAGCGACGGCTGTCAGACTTTCAGGGTAAACAGGGATTGAATACCAAAGAACCGTAGAATTTGCACTAGCTGGATAGGATACAAGAAGAACCACGTCATTTACCGATGACGACTGCAATTGACAGCTTCAGAAAAGCAAAACCATTTACCGATGGTTGAGGAACTGGAATCTTGATATTTACTGATATCAACTTCAGCACGACCATTTACCGATGGCGGCTGGGGAAAAAAAAACTTCTGAAAAACAGACCATTTACCGATGGTTAAAACTTTGATATTTACCGATATCAACTTCAGCCAGACCATTTACCGATGGCTGCTGGGAAAACAGATTTCTGAAAAGCAAAACCATTTACCGATGGTTAGAACTTGATATTCACTGATATCAACTTTAGCCAGACCATTTACCGATGGCTGCTGGGAAACAGATTTGATGTAGAAAGGAAGCAAGACCATTTACCGATGGCGGCTTCAAAGAAACTTTGACATTTACCGATGTCAACTTAGCAAGACCATTTACCGATGGCTGCTGCAACTGGGAATCTGATATTTACCGATATCGAAGAAAACGGGGCCATTTACCGATGGCATCTCTGCTTGGGGAGGAACAAAATCTTTGTGGTATAACCAGACAAGACGTTTACCGACGACTTCTGGGGATTTTGATTTTGGTTGACCAGACATTTACCGATGACTGGGATGAGACTCGATGTTTACCGACATCGAAAGATGATGTTTACCGACATCAAAAGAAATGACCAGACATTTACCGATGACTGGAAATGAGAAATTTATTGGGGAGATACAAATAAATATTCGCAACTGGAAACCAGATAGGACATTTACAGATGACTCTACTGGGGATTTCTAGCTGGGGATTATCAGACATTTATCGATGACTGCAGAAAAAGACTCGATGTTTACCGACATCGAAAGATGATGTTTACCGACATCAAAAAATGACCAGACATTTACCGATGACTGGGGAGAAACTCGACGTTTACAGACATCGAAAGATGATGTTTACAGACACCGAAACAATGGTGTTTACCGACATCAACAAAGATGGCCAGACATTTACTGATGACTGGAGAGAATACTCGATGTTTACAGACACCGAAGCAATGGCGTTTACCGACACCAAACAAAGAAACACACGCGGGTGCTGATATGACACTTACTGGTATCACAAGAACAAATCTGAGATATGTCAAGGCAAGGTTGACCACTTGCTGGGGGTCTCACTGAGGAGAAACAAACCTTCTGTCACCATCGGGTGAGGAAATGAACCTCTGTCACCATCGGGTGAGGAAATAAACCTCTGTGGGGAATAAACAATTCTGAATGCTGTCAAGAGCAACTGTAGCAGTCTTGCTGTGCTGATGTTGAATGAAATGATCCGCCTCTGCCGGGGATACGGTCTGGTGAAGTTAACACATGAATGCATATGTTTGAATTTTCTATGGCGTAATGCTCCATATTGAATGGGAATGCTACGCAATTTGAGGATGCAATGATTACTACATGCAAAATGCAAATGAACTCTGGATAGGGAGCCAAAATGATCAGATACTCTGACTCTGTGGGGAGACTCCTCTTGGGGAAGTAATCTGCGGGGAACTCTGCTTGAGGAATGGTAAAGCGACTTCACGCTCATGTTGAAGAATAGCACTTGCTGCTGGGAAAAGGTAAACTCCGCTGGGGATATCCTTCAGTCCATAGGTAGGATAAATGCTGGAGATAACTTTAATGAACCTGCCTCACTCGGGGAGGAAATCGACAAACACAGGCCTGCTGGGGATAGGCAATCCTTAGATCTGTTGGGGAATAGAAGGCACTATCCACAGACGTCTCTGCAGGGGAACACAGCTCTGATAGCTTCCAAACTTGCTTGGGGAAAATATCTGCTGAGGAAACATCCTCACAGATGCCAACCTGAAAAACAGCACAACAAAATGCCCCCAGGGGATACATGGACAAGATACGCTCAAGTGTCCTCAACATTCAAAATGATTTTCAAATGTTTCATCTTTCTGCACATTATTGTGTGGCCTTATATGCAATGCTTATCAAAATTCGGACATTTTTGCAAACAAAACAGTAAAAACAAAAACAGAAAAGCTATTTATCTGAGTAACGATTTTTATTGATCGAAAATGTGCCTGAAGAGGCAAATACATTAGGAAGCAATTCCTAGAAAGAGGTAATTGCGTACAAAAGGAAAATTCTAGCCTAATGGCAATGTGAACACAGCATCCACTATTTCCCAATTCTGTTATAACTCACAGATCGTCCGTTTTCCTCCCAACTCCTTGCTTTCTGAGAAGAATGACTGGACAGATCACATCTTTCGAGATGGCAGACGACAAAGCTTGATGAAGTACAGACAACTCAGACTGTAGTCTTCGCTTTAATCCCTAACTTTTGCCTGGATCGCCCTTTCGGGTTTTCAATCCACCGGGATACCCATTTTTGCCTAAGCCGCCCTTGCGGGTTTTTGACTTACCGGGTGTATACATTTTTTCGTTTTTATCCCTAATTTTTGCCCGAACCTTTATTTCTGTTTTTTTTGTTCGTCGGGATGCCCCTTTTTTTTTTTGCCTGGACTATTTTTTTGTCCAGCGGGTCAATTTATGCGAAGTATTTTTTGACTACATCTGAGTTGACAGGAGACGGAAAATCTTCACCATCCATAGTTGTAAGCATCAAGGCTCCACCGGAGAAGACCTTCTTCACAACATACGGACCTTCATAATTAGGAGTCCACTTGCCCCTGTTATCTGTACCGGGAGGGAGGATCCTCTTCAACACTAGATCACCGACCTGATGGTTTCGAGGACGCACTTTCTGATCAAAGGCTCGCTTCATCCTTCTCTGATACAACTGTCCATGGCATACAGCTGCTAACCGTCTCTCTTCGATAAGGCTCAACTCGTTAAACCTTGTTCGAATCCACTCAGCTTCGTCCAGCTTGACATCCAACAAAACTCTCAGAGAAGGAATCTCCACTTCAACAGGTAGAACAGCTTCCATACCATACACAAGGGAGTAAGGGGTTGCCCCGGTCGACGTACGTACTGAGGTACGGTACCCATGCAAAGCGAAAGGCAGCATCTCATGCCAATCCTTGTACGTAACGACCATCTTCTGTACAATCTTCTTGATATTCTTGTTTGCCGCTTCTACAGCACCATTCATCTTCGGTCTGTAAGGAGAAGAATTGTGATGTTCAATCTTGAAATCTTTACAAAGCTCTTTCATCATCTTGTTGTTGAGATTAGAACCATTGTCAGTGATGATTCTCTCAGGAACTCCATAACGACATATGATTTCTTTCTTGATGAACCGGGTAACCACTTGTTTGGTAACGTTAGCATAGGAAGCTGCTTCCACCCATTTGGTGAAATAGTCAATCGCTACCAAAATGAAGCGATGTCCATTCGAAGCAGTAGGCTCGATCTTCCCAATCATATCAATGCCCCACATGGCAAACGGCCAAGGCGAATTCATGACATTCAGAGGGCTTGGTGGTACATGTACCTTATCAGCATAGATTTGACACTTATGGCACTTCCGAGCATACTTGAAACAATCGGATTCCATAGTCATCCAGTAGTAACCCGCTCTCAACAATTTCTTAGCCATTGCATGTCCGCCGGCATGAGTATCGAAGGAACCTTCATGAACTTCCTGCATTAACATGTCTGCTTCGGGTCTATCCACGCATCTGAGCAAGACCATGTCAAAGTTTCTTTTATATAGCACATCATCCTGATTCAAATAGAAGCTTCCAGCTAGCCTCCTCAGGGTTTTCTTGTCATTCTTCGACGCACCTTCGGGATACTCCTGAGTCTTGAGGAAATTCTTGATGTCATAATACCACGGCTTCTCACCAATCACAACAGACTCGGCTGCAAACACATACGCAGGCCTCTCAAGTCGATTCACCGCAACATGTGGCACATGATTCCACCAATGAACTTTGATCATAGATGACAAAGTAGCCAAGGCATCAGCCATCTGATTCTCATCCCGGGGGACATGATACAACTTTACCTTCTTGAAGAACGTCAGTATTCTTCTGGTATAATCTCTATACGGAATCAAATGCGGCTGGTTCGTATTCCAATCTCCATTGACTTGATTGATCACTAGAGCTGAATCTCCAAATATGTCAAGTGTTTTGATTCTCAGATCAATGGCTTCTTCTATCCCCATGATACAAGCCTCATACTCAGCTTCGTTGTTGGTGACGTCAAACGTCAATCTGGCAGAAAAAGGTATATGAGCACCTTTAGGATTGATTAATACTGCCCCAACACCGTTACCATTCATATTCACAGCCCCATCAAACATCAGTGTCCATTTGTCATCCGGGTCCGGTCCTTCCTCGACGAGAGGCTCTTCGCAATCTTTCATCTTGAGATACATGATGTCTTCATCAGGGAATTCAAACATCATAGGCTGATAATCTTCAATCGGTTGTTCGGCGAGATAGTCTGACAGAATACTACCCTTGATGGCTTTCTGCGACGTGTACTGAATGTCATACTCTGTTAGAATCATCTGCCAACGGGCAACACGTCCGGTGAGAGCTGGTTTCTCAAAGATGTACTTCACTGGATCCATCTTAGAAATCAACAAAGTGGTATGGTTCAACATATACTGTCTTAGTCGGCGAGCAGCCCAGGCCAAAGCACAGCAAGTTTTCTCGAGCAGTGAATATCTTGTTTCACAGTCGGTAAACTTTTTGCTAAGGTAGTATATGGCATGCTCTTTTCGACCAGACTCGTCATGCTGTCCCAATACACACCCCATCGAGTTCTCAGTCACTGACAGGTACATTATCAGAGGTCTCCCTGGAACTGGAGGTATAAGGATTGGAGGTTTCTGTAAATACTCTTTTATCTTGTCAAAAGCTTTCTGACAGTCATCATTCCACTTGATCGCTTGATTCTTTCTGAGCAGTTTGAAAATTGTTCACATGTAGCAGTTAGATGAGATATGAACCTTGCAATGTAGTTCAACCTCCCTAAAAACCCACGGACTTGCTTCTCCGTCTTCGGTTCAGGCATCTCTTGAATAGCTTTGACTTTTGCTGGATCAACCTCAATCCCTTTCTCACTGACAATGAAACCCAAGAGCTTCCCTGATCTCACCCCAAACGTACACTTGTTCGGATTCAACCTCAGCTTGAACTTTCTTAACCGGTCAAACAACTTCTGCAAGTTAACCAGGTGCTCCTCTTCTGTCTGCGACTTTGCAATCATATCATCCACGTACACTTCGATTTCTTTATGCATCATGTCATGGAAGAGAGTCGTCATTGCCCTCTGATAGGTAGCACCGGCATTCTTCAGCCCAAACGGCATCACCTTATAACAGAACGTGCCCCAAGGTGTAATGAATGTCGTCTTTTCCCTGTCCTCTGGCGCCATCTTGATCTGATTGTATCCGGAGAAACCATCCATGAAAGAGAATACCGAGGATTGAGCCGTATTATCAACCAATACATCAATGTGAGGTAATGGGAAATCATCTTTCGGACTCGCTCTGTTCAAATCCCGGTAATCGACACACATTCTGACTTTACCATCCTTCTTCGGCACAGGAACGATGTTGGCCACCCATGGGGGATAACTTGTAACAGCCAGAAAACCTGCATCCCACTGCTTCTGAACCTCTTCCTTGATCTTAGTTGCCATGTCAGGACTCGTTCTACGAAGCTTCTGCTTGACCGAAGGACATCCTTCCCTAAGAGGTAATCGATGCATCACAATGTCTGTATCTAAACCAGGCATATCTTGATACGACCAGGCGAACACTTCCACATATTCTCTCAGCATCTCAATCAGCTTCCTCTTGACAGAGTCCTCTAAAGCAGCCCCAATCTTGATTTCCTTTTTATCGTCCTCAGTACCCAAATTAATAGTTTCCAACTCCTCCTGATGAGGTTGGATGACCCTTTCCTCCTGCTTCAGTAATCTGGCCAATTCTGCAGGGAGTTCACAGTCTTCCTCACTCTCCTCTTCAGCTTGGTAGATGGGTTTATCGAAATCATACTGGGCCATAACAGAACTGTTCATAGTGAATGCCATAAGATCGCTTCTGCATGTTTGATGCTTTGTTTTAGAAAAAGAGTTGAATAAAGTCACAAAAAACAAAAACATTGCCATTTTTATTGTTTTGAAAAAGATGAAAACAAAAAATAGAAAGACAGGGATCACAAAGTTTGATTGCAAAAAATGTCCTTCATTAATGATAATCATTAAAACATGATGAGGCCCTACAATGAATCACTACGCCTTGGGCAGATCGTAGGATTTTCATGCAAAATGACAAAACAACAGAAAATTACTCTGTCAGAAGAGTAACTTGAACCACTTCTTCAGCCGTCCAGTTGTTGATAGACCCCCCTGGTGCACACGGGCGAACCCAGTTGTCCAAATCACAATCGCTGTCACAGTCTTCACTACCGGTTGCGGAGACGTCACCATGATTCATCAGCCCAGCGCTGGTAAAGGTACTCGGACCCGCTTGACCATTCTGCTCTGCTCGGAGAGGCTCATAACCAACACCAAATTTGTCTTCTTTAACCGGAAAATCCACCATCTTGCCCCAGCCTTCAGCTTTGCCAGAATCAACAACCTCCTTAGCCTGTTTGTAAGAAGTAATCGAAACACCTGGCTTTCTCTGCTCAGCGTACGCCACTTTCTCAAGAGCCACAGTCTCAAACGCCTGGCATAAAGTTTCGTGGATCTCGCCATCCACCTCAACATACTTGAACGAGGATAGATGACTCACCAGAATCTCTTCTTCACCGCACACAGTCACAATCTGACCGTTCCAGACATACTTGAGCTTTTGATGGAGAGTCGACGAGACTGCCCCTGCTGCATGAATCCATGGACGCCCCAATAAACAGCTATAGGCGGGCTGGATGTCCATGACATAGAAGATGATATCGAATACCTCAGGACCTATCTTCACAGGCAAGGTAACTTCCCCACACACAGAACGTTTGGATCCGTCGAAAGCACGAACGATCAGGTCACTGGGATTAAGCACAAACCCTTCCGCATCAATCTTCCTCAGAATCTGCTTAGGCAACACATTTAGCGACGACCCGGTGTCTACCAACACATGAGACAACACTGCCCCCTTGCACTCCATGGTAATGTGCAAGGCTTTGTTATGGTTTCGCCCTTCAGGTGGTAAGTCCAGGTTGGTGAAACCTACACCATGTCTGGTGCTCACATTGGCCATCACACCTTCCAATTGATTGACAGAAATCTCCTGAGGCACGTAAGCCAGATTCAACATCTTCAGCAAGGCATTACGGTGTGCCTCAGAGCACCTCAATAGTGAAAGTATAGAAATCTTGGACGGAGTTTGATTCAACTGGTCTACAATCTTGTAGTCACTCTTCTTGATTATCTTCATAAACTCCTCCACGTCCTTCTCAAATGACCCCTCGGGCGCTTCTTTCTGAACAGGTTCTTCCTCAACCACAGCTTGCTTACCCTTTGCTCTGGCGAGAGCTTCAGCATTATTGTCCCTCAAAGGCTGCGGTGCAAACAGACGACCGCTTCTGGTAAAACCTCCTGGACCCCCTACATTATCCACAGCCGGACCAACATTTGTAGGAACTCTATTCGGTAAACCAATTGTCACTGGAGTTTGATTTACTGGTCTTGTCTGACTTTCAGCCCTTCTGTAATTGCGGTGAGCATTATCATACTTCCACGGCACGGCTCTACTATTCTCAACAGCCCTTCTTCCAGATGCAGCGGTAGTAGTTGGAACACTGATAGTTACAGGCACGGGAATGGTAACTGGGGTACCATTTGCTGCAGGTGCACTGACAATCCTTTGTCCACGTTCTTCAGACGGTTTAAAGTAAATGGTGGTAGTTGACGCTGTTCCACGATCCTTTACAGCCCTACTGAATTGCAAACAACCCTCATCCATCATACCCTGGATACCGGTCCTTAATGGTCGCAGCCATTCTCAGATTCTGCACAGCCCAAACAATCCTCATCACAGCCCGGGTAGACACCCCCATTCAGCAAACGGCCCTTCACAACTAGCAGAGAAGTCTGAACATCATCAACATTAACAATCAGATCTTCAGCTTCTTTCCCTTCAATATTGTTCACTCTATGCCCACCGTGCTGAGGCATAGGGTTGTTTACGACATTAGGCACAGGAGCGAAGTTGATCGCCTTGGCATCAATCAAATCTTGAACCTTGTGCTGGAGAGCTCGACACTTCTCAGTGTGGTGGCCTGGTGCCCCAGAGTGAAAGTCACAACGGACGTTGGCGTCGTATCCAGGAGGCAATACTGTAGGCGGAGCCATTGTACGCAACTCAACCATCCCCAACCGGAGTAGTTCGGGTAGTAGCTCTGCGTAAGACATAGGCAGAGGATCAAATCTTCTATCAGCCTGCAATTTCTGTCTGGGCTGATAAGGACGCTGCTGTTGTTGTTGCTGCTGCGGTTGTTGAACTCTTGGTTGTTGTTGTTGACGAGGTTGAGGTGCCGGAATAGTCACTGCAGCTACTGGATGATATTGATCTCTGTTAGCATTTGTTCTGTACACACCCCCTCTGTGCTGTACAGCATTGGTCTCTCCTTCTCTACGACGAGGTGCCCCAGAGAAGGGTTTCTTTAATGAAGACGAGGAACCAGCATCATGGATCCTACCAGCTTTGATTAGACTCTCAGTCCTCTCTCCACAAATGACAACATCAGAAAAACTACCGAACGGGCAACTCCCCATTCGGTCCATAAACACACCTTGAAGAGTACCAATAAACATGTCTGTCAACTCCCTCTCCAGCATAGGGGGTTGAACTCTAGCAGCCAGTTCACGCCATCTCTGGGCATACTCCTTGAAACTTTCATTGGATTTCTGACAAAGACTCTGCAGCTGAGTCCGGCTCGGTGCCATGTCCATGTTGTGTTTGTATTGCCTCAAAAAGGCCTCACCCAGATCCCTCCAACAGCGGATAGAATCTCTCTTCAATTCCATGTACCAGTCCAAAGAAGCCCCAGACAGACTATCTTGGAAAAAATACATCCACATCTTTTCATCATCGGTATACGCAGAGATTTTTCGATAATAAGCCTGCACATGGGTGCGAGGGCAAGAGGTACCGTTGTATTTGTCGAAGGACGGTGCTTTGAACTTGTGAGGGATTCTCAAACCTTCTACCAACCCCATATTAGTAACATCAAAACCGAGAGAATTCTGACTTTCCATAGCACGGATCTTCTCAGCAAGAGCTTCAACTTTGCGATCTCTCTCATTAACCCTTCCCAGAACATCTTCGTCTTCACTGAGCAGAGAGAACATGTCTTCTTGTCTGTCAACAATCGTAGCAGGATTACGGGCCGGAGCACGGACTACTCTGGCATTAGCGGTATCTGGAACAATAGGTTGACCGTTGATTCGAATACCCCCCAACTCATCACCTACAGCATAGTTGTTGACGGGTACAGCAGCAGCGACATTGTTATCATTGACCGGGCCTCCCTCTGGCGGAGCATGGTTGATCGGTGGATTTGCAGCCTCTTGTCTCTGAACCATAGCTCGAAGTTCTTCTTGACCTTGCGCAACCCCTTGCATCATATTCATAAACTGGGCCATGCTAGCCTTCATCTCAGCCAACTCCGCTTGAAATTGATCCATACTTCTCTGTTGATTCAGTCTTGTTGAGTAGCGGTGCGGACGTTGATCAGCTATCCTGCCTGAACAGGAACCAAGAGTGAGAAGTCACGACCCAGAACACCTGTTATGCAAAATGATATGAGTATGATGCAAATGATGCGTATGATGCACATGATATGCTCATTTCTCAGGCATTCAAAGAGCCTGACCCATCCTGAAAAGATGGCAACCTGCAGCAACAAGAGAACAAACAGATACAAGGAAATGCTGACATCCTTATACATACATAAGGGTAAAAAGGCATACAACCAATGTCAACAGAATATCTGAATAAACAACGTACAAAGAAAAAGAATCCCATCCAACAAGCCTGGAGGTGATTCTTAACAAAAAGATCCAAGAGATGGCCTACACGCAAATGAATCCCATCCAACAAGCCTGGAGGTGATTCTCAACAAAATACAATCAGAGATACAAACTAAGACAGACGGTCTTCCGGAATGAGGGTCTTCAGGTAATGGCACTGGTCGATCAACAGTGAGCATTCTGAACAATCTGGTAAAGGAGTGATCTTCTCTTTCAACTGTCTTCTCAGCTCCAAGACTTCTCCTTCAAGATAATCCTCTGACTTCTGTCTCAACTCCATCTCTTTCTTCTTCAACTGGATGTCTTTATCTCTGAGTTGCCTCTCCAAGTCTCTGATCTTCTTCTGATAACTGGCCTCAGCCCTCTGCAGCCTCAAGCGCTCCCGGTGTTCTGCATCTAACATACTCTCCATCTCCTCGTAGGATCTCTTCTTGCTTCTCAGTCTACTAGCATCTTCCCCTTGCACTTCCCTGAGTTGATGGGCCAAGTGCAGCTTGTCAGCTTTGGCTTTGTACAGCTCCATATGGGTGTCTTGCTCCTTCTCCCTCAACCGACGACTCTCCATCAGAGCTTGCTTATAGTGCTCAGCAGGCACACTATCAGCAAGAATCAAGGGTGGTTGCTCTTGCAACGGTTCCATCCTATCATAGGGTAACAACAAAGTTTCCACTCTCTTCTTGACCCACTCAATGTAATCGGGCATAGCAACGGCAAACTTCTTCCCTAAGACAGATCCATCCTTCACACCAATAGACTTCCAAGCTCTCCCTATCTGCTCCAATCTAACAGGGTCACTCTGCTTCTCAAAATACACACTTTCAGCTACCTCAGCCTCAAGTGGTCTTCCCTTCATCACAAACCCCAACTGGCGAAGAGAAAGAACCGGGTTGTAATTGATGCAACCTCTGGTCCCTACGAGTGGCACATTACGGAATCCTCCACAGCTCATAATGACGTTACGCACATCCATCCGGTAGGATTGCCACCTGATATCATAGGAAGTAAGAGACATAACCCTCTGAGTCCACTTAAGAGTGCTCTGGGTATCCACAAATGGTCCACTGGCTGGCAGAAGAGACATGAACCATTTGAACAGAAGAGGTAGGCAACACCTGATGGCTTCACCCTTACCATGCCTACTGTGGATGGCATAGTAAGTATCTGCTAAGAGAGTAGGAACTGGATTTCCTCCAATGAAAATACTGACTGCAGCATAGTCAACAAAATTCGGCATACTCGGAAACAAGACGATCCCATAGATCATGACGGCCAACTGAGCATGAAAGGCTTCCCAACTTCCCTTCTCTGCTTCTTCTCTAGCTACCCTCAACAGAAATTTCAAAGGCAATCCTACAACATCCCCACTGGACTTCCAACTATCACTGACTTCCTTGATACCCAAGTGGAGAGCTCTGGCAATCAATCTAAAGTCAACCTCCTTTGGGACGTCTAAGAAGGGAGTCTGGTGCTGAACTGGGATACTCAACATGATAGAATACTCTTCGAGAGTCGGTGCTAACTGATAATCCTGGAAAGTGAAGCATCTGAGCTCTGGATCATAAAACTGTAGCAGCGTCTGCAGAGGCACTGGATCTACTACCGTCTTCAATACTGTCAAGATATCTCCATACCGCCCGACAAAACTCTTCAGTCGATCGTCTGTCACGAGGCTACCCAACTCAACTAGCGGAGTCAACGGCTCACGGTGGAAACTGTAGGAACAGGTTTTCCGCTTCAACTCTGGGACTGTTGCCATCTCTATCAATAGACAAGCTCGGGAATGTACCTGAGAAATGATATGCATGCAGAGATTAATTTTTTTCTCTTCTTTTTTTCCTTTTTTTTTTGTATCTTTTTTTTTTATTGCGTTTCTTTTGAAAAATAAATATGCTAAGATGCACATGATGCAGACCGGACTGGCTGGTTGTGCAATCTCTGATCACTAGGTCGAAGCTTCAGTCAAAATCAGAACATAAATCCAACTTAAGGTTAACTGAACACTGTCTGAACACAAGGTCACCATCAGTACCAAGTCACCAACAGAACTGAGTCACCAACGGTACCTGTAATAACGAATAACCCTTCCCCACTCACGGGTGTAGTCTAGGCCAGGGTAAAGCTTGAGAGAAACGCAGCATAAATAACCTTTCGCAGAATACTGTCATATACACACCCGAAGTATGTAACGACAGCATCCCACCAGGGTCTGAACTGCTCGTGATATCAATGTTCCGCTAAGTGGCGCCATACCACCCGCTTCCCATGAATCACTCTATTCCTAAGTATCCTAGATTGCACTCATGGTCTGGGTATTGGACCTTTTACCTCAACTGACTCTTCCCCCCCACACAGAGAGAAACAAACAACCAGCCAGGTGAACAGATGAATAAATGCAAACATTAATGCAAACATAAATGCAAACAATAGACAATGAATGCAAACAGTAAATAATGAATGCAATAAATAAACACAGCACAAAGCAACCAAAACCCTAACCTAGAGAGCGCTAGGAGAGACTCGCTCAGGGAAGATGGACCAGCACAGGTCAACTTCTCTATATTCCCCAGCAGAGTCGCCAGCTGTCGCATCGCGCGAAAAACCGGCGGGAAAAGAAAGAAACAACAGAGCCGCCACCGTGCGTTATTTATCCCAAAAGAGGGAAAGGAAACGCTCAGAGTAAACCTAGGAAAGAACATGGTCTCGCGACCAAAGAGAATGGGTTCGGGAGTCGGTTATGCGAAGGGAAGGTATTAGCACCCCTACGCATCCGTAGTACTCTACGGGATCCACGCACAAAAGGAAGGATAAATTGGTTGCTAAACACTGCTCACACTCACACACACTGGCTGAAAAGAGACAAAAGAAACTGACTGAGACTGACTCGGCAGGATGTCACATCCTGGGCCTACTTAGTCTATCAGGCATAGACATCAGAGTCGAAGTAGTTCGGACTGGGGAAACAACACATGCTCGCTAGGATGTCGCATCCTATGCATACGTATCTTCTCGGACGAGAGAAGAATCAGAGCATTCGTAGCTCGGCTGACACGCACACAAACAAACAAGACACACACAGGCAAACGTGGAGCCCGACTGCCAATCACTGGACTTACATCAGCATCCGAACCAAACACACGCACACTGGAACCCAAATGCCACTCGATGGACTTACATCGGCTTCCAAGCACACAACAACACAACAGGTTGATAGGGAGTCGGGGACTCAGCCTACAACTGTTAAGCACACACACACAAACAGACAGACAGCACATGCTAAGGAGTCAGGGACTCGAGCCTAACATAGGTCAGACAACACACACAAAAGAAAAGAAAGGGCGCCCGGAGAGATCAGCTCAATCTCCTGCCTACATACTTCATCTGGTATGAAGATCAGGGCGATGTAGTTCCCCTACGCAGGGATAAGGATCTAGCCTAACCAGATAACAGAGGGAGACACAACTAGGGAGACTACGACTCGAGCCTAGATGTTATCATGCAAGATCATCCCTAAGTTAAGGTTTCTAGCTAAATGGCACAAGGGCCAACCTATCCTGAACAGACACAGGAAAGAGCAAGGTCTCGATTGCAACTAGGGCAAGAGAAAGGGGATATCTCAATCACAACAGGGGTGAGAGAAAATTGTTAGTGTTAGTGGTTAGTCAAACTCGACAAGACATCGCGTCTAGTGCCTACGTATCTCACCTGAACATGAGAATCAGAGTTGCCGTAGTTCGGCCAAACAACTCTAAACATGGCTCACACAGGGAGCAAGCCACACAGACTTGACTTTGCATAAGGGCAAGTCAAGCACAACCTATCTTGCACAAGGGCAAGTCTAAGCTAAACCTAAAGAGGCAAAGCAAGCAGGCAATCACATGAAGCACCTACAGCATGAAATAAACACACCAACAAGGGGGCTCAAACATCAAGGGTTAGGCACTAGGGCCAACTGGAATGGGGTAAGGGTGCTCTTAACCTTGCCATTGAGGGGCTAAGGTGAAGCAGATGAAAGGATGAAGTGAGGATGAGACCTCACAGCTCTTATCCCTGGCCAGGGAGAGCTCAAGACAGGAATGTGTGGGTTCAGAAAGTGGGAACCCTTCTACACATTTGAAACTGACTCAACTGTGCAATTGTACAAGATCTTGGGTTTGTATCTGCAATGCATCAACACAGTGGTGTGAGCAAAGCGGATGACACACTGAATAGTGGGGGATAGATTGCATATCCCTACCTTCCACCAATTGCCTCTTCACTTAGGAGGACTTTGACTCTATGCAAGGACAAAATTAAACATCCACAAACATTGCCTCTTAAGGAGGACTTCAGACAGTTGCCTGGCCAAGTAACAGGCCAGGTCTTCCAGACTACATGAAGTAGAAGAGACATACCTCAATGCAAATTGCTTATACAAGCAAAGCAAAGCAAAAAGTTCACAAGGAACTAAGCAACTAAAGCACCTGAAACAGTCAAGCAGATGTTAGTATGCAACTTCAAACAAAACAAACAGAAACAGATACCAACAGTCAATTAGGGGGCACAAGGATGTGCAAGGCACAAGGCTTATGGCATGTGAGCCAAGCCACCTACAAAACAAAGAGGTTAGGCAATGATACTTGAGTAAGCTCAATCAAAAGAATTGGTCTTAATGGCCATTTGATGGTCAACCTGAAAACACAAGCTCAAAGGTGAGTAACAGGACCACTAGGACAAGCCTAGGGTCAAAAGTAAATGAGAAAGTTAAAACAGAAAGGGGCAAGTATCCAAAATCATGTTCAAACAATTAGGAAACAAAACCAATTGGGTTCACATTCATATCAATCATCATCATCATTTCATGAACCATTTAGGTCAAAACATGGCAAACAGAAGCTCATAGAAGTCAACAGCAAGACTTAACTCAAAAGCAATCTAAACATTTTCCAAAAATCACCAAATAAATCATGATCAAAACTAACACATAGCATGATAAGCATGTCAAATTTCATCCCATTTGGACAAGTGGAAGGCAGTCAATGAAAATCAGAAAGTCAAAGCAATTTTGAACATGCTCAAAGAAGTCAACCAAACATGCATCAACTTAGAAAAATCATAAGTCAAGAATGGTGTATGATAAATGAATGGGACTAAAACCATGGCAAAGATAAGTATGTCTAATTATCTCATGTAAAATTTCATGACCATCTAATAAAGTATGAGAATTTCACAAATGAAATGGGAACATGTGTCACACAAAGTCAACATTTGACTAGGCAGGGAAGAAAAATCTCAAACAAATGGAAAATTGTTCAAATAAATCCAAGAAAATTCACAAGTCAACTAGACATACAAGAGTAAGTTCATGCAAAATTTGGGGTCATTTGGATGTAAGGAAGCATGTGAACAAAATTAGGGAAAATGCATGATCATGGTATGGCAACAAATGTAACACATGACTTCAAAAAATCATAACCAGCAAACCACAAATGGGAAATCCACAAACTTTATACCAAAATGAAGGTGAACATGTCTAGTTTAAGCACAAAAAATTTGAGAGCCATTGGATGCATTCTCATCATTTCACAATTGATTTGGCAAAGTGTACAAAATTTGGTCACATGTCAAAAACCCTAAGGCCATTTAAAAACCACTCATCCAAAAATTCTGGAAAAAATATGATAAAAAAGTAGAGATCATGATGAACACAACACAAAAAATCCCATTCAATTTGGATCAAAAATGAGCAAGTTGTGAATTTTGGAAGATTGGTAATTAAAATGAAGAAATAAATAGAAATAATATTGAAAGAATGGCATTTTTGTAATTCCCTGATTCACTTAACTAAACACAGTCGTTTTGGGCAGGGTTTAAAATGTTTTGATTGGCTGGAAGGGAAAGAAGCCATGTACACGAAAATGGACAGAACCTGGGCAAATTAGGATTTAGGGTTTATGCTCAAAGATCAAGTTTTCTCAATTCTTCCCAAAAATCAAAATTGCACATATCATTGTAATCATCAAACACCATACAACAACAATCCAAACCCTATTTTTGTTAATTTGAACTGTACAGCAAGAAATCAAAAGAAACATTTCCAAGCACCAAACTTTATCTCAACCTATCTTCATGGATAGGCAATCATTTTCAAAAAGAAGAGCATCATGGTACTCAGCATTGAAAGACCTATTCAAAACATGTCTCAATTTGGGAAAATGGGAGGGTCGAATCCATACCTTTTTTGAAGGGCAGTTTGTATCCTTGATGCTTTTTGATGGAATTGAGGTGAAATAATTGTCCTAGAGCCTTGCCTTGATGTATGATGAATGTTGCTCTTTGCCAAATGCTTGTGTAGTGTGCTTACATAATTTTTGCCATGGATGTTGCAAGGTGGAGGACAGTGCCTGAACAGTGCTTGCAGGTGGAGAAATGATGGTGAGAACCACTTCCAAATGTGTGAATATTGTGTTAGGCAAGTCAAAGTTTGGTCTCGTGTGTTCTTTTGCAAAATGCCAAGATTGAGAATGGAGAGGAATGAAGTTGGTTGTTTCTTGTGTGTTTTGGACCTTGGAAGTTTATGGCAAGAGAAAGAAAAGTGCAAGGCAAGGTTGGGTTTGGTAGGTTTTGAGCTACAAAACAAGTGTGTATGCTGCTCTTACAGTTTTTTATGACAGGGAAAAAATGCAAAAATGGCCAAGGCAAGGTAAATGGTTCTGCTATGTGATGTTTACAAACATTGTGTTTTGGTCATGGGAGATCCAATGCAAAATGACCAGCAGTGTGTGTTCTTTAGAATGACAGTCCCCAATCAATTTGCCTTGGCCCAAAGTAGTTTTTGTGTCATGCTTGTTGATTAAGTTATGCTGGATTGGTGGTTATGTTTTGAAGTTTTTGACTGGATCCTTGGAATGCAAACAGCAGGTTGTTTTGAGGAATGGCCAAGTTTTTTTTAGTGTAGTGTTGTGATAGGTTTATGGAAAAGAAATGCCAAGGGTTTTTTGGTGAATGGTTTTGAGATGCAAAACAAAAGCTCAGGCAGCTTTTTGTTTTGGACAGGTTTTTCTGGACAGAAAAACGCCAAGCCAGGTCAGGGTATGGTTGGCCAAAGAGTGAAGATGATTGTCTATGGTCTTGTGGTTGCTGTGGGAATTGGACAGAAAAACGCAAGAATGCCAAGAGCAAGGCAAGGTTGAGAATGAGGGAGTGAGTGTGAAAAGGTTTTTGAGGAAAGTGAGGGCAAGGTCTATTATGTGCTGGCTGTTAGCAGGTGATTTGTTGCATTTTTGACAGAAAAGTGAGGGCAAGGTCCATGTCATTGTGGTTTTGGGCTGCTGTACGGTGGTATGGAATGCAGATTAGCAGGGTCAGGTTTTGGCTTAGGTGCTTTTGTTTATGGCAGAAGAAACAAGGTGAGGGCAGGGTTCTCTTGAGAAGCAAATGCCAAAGTTTTTTTTCTCCTTCTGCTGCAGTGCTGTGTCAGACCCTCTTTTAGAGGAATGGCCAAGTTAAGTGGTTGCCAATGCTGTGTTGCTATATGTCCTCTGTTACTTTTGATTTTGGCCCAAGAAATGGTTTTTGTGTGATGCCCCTTGCTGCTACCCGTTTCATGACAGGAAGTACCCATACCATAGGCTGTTGAGTGCTGCTGTTGCTGTCCTTTCGTTGACAGAAAATCCTCTTGCCAAAACCTGCTGTTGGCTGTTGTTTTAATGCTAAGTCAAAATGAATGAAGTCTCTTTGGCTTTTTGCTGTAACATGTTACTCATGACAGGAAAAAAGAGGGAAAGCCATGCTGTTACTGTCTGGTTTTGACAGAAAAACCTGGGCAACAATCTGCAATGTGATGGTACAAGTATGGTTGCAAGAGGTATGGTTCATGAATTGGACATGTCTTTTTGGCCAAAATTTAAGTGAGCAAGCATGGCTATGTGTACTTGTTGGTTGTTTGGCTGCATAATGAGGTTTCAACATGACAGAAAAATGGCTTGCTAACTTCTGTTTGAAGGTACCAAGGCATGGTTGTGGAAAGCAAGGACAAGCATGGTTAAATGGTACTTTTCTTACAATTCAAGCAACCAAGCAATATTCACATGTGCTGCATATTTTGACTTTGCAAACACCTTCTAAATGACATTTATGAGCAGTTCCAATTGGCCAAATGTTGAAAAAATGTTTGAGTCAAAAAGTCAACTCTTGGTCAAACTTACATTTAAATGAAAAAGGTCAAAATTTGCCATTTTGATTGGTGAAGTTTTGGCTCATGAAACTTATATTTTTGGAAAGAGGGGATCAAATGTGACTTGTAGGAAAAAACCCCACCAAAATTGGCCAAACGGTTTGGGAGATATGGCCCTTTGAAGTTCAAGATTTTCTGAAATCGATTCGATCATAACTTGCCAACCACACATGGGAATTGAGAGTTCTAGGACTTTTTGGAAATGGGAGAACAAGATCTTCAACTTTCATGTTGGGCAAAAATTCATTTGAGGCTTGTATCAAAATGTAAGTTTGAGGATCAAGACTTTCCATTTATGGCAGGTTTCAACTACAGGCCCAATTTCTACTTTGGGAAATTTATGATCTGGCTTCAAATTCTTCCATGATGGTGTTTGGCATGATATATGATGACTATTTGGACATGAATGAACTCTCACAACCCAAATCCAATCATCCAATCACTGATTAAATGGACAGTTGACCAACAGTTGACTTTTAGGGTTTCTGCCTGATTATGCATTGACTGATGGCTTCCAAGCCCTAATTCCTTGAGGACTTGACTTCAAGTGATGTCTCAAGTTGTATGAACTCTTGATTATTGACCATGGTGCCCAAATTCCACAAGAATGACCACCATCCACTGCTTTGACTGACAGTTGACTTTTTTAGGGTTTTTGACTGTCTGGGCATGAACTGCTGACCTCTGAGCCTTCAACCCTTGACCAAAATTCTTCAAATAGACCTCCAAGCCATGTGAACTTGTTGGACAAACCCCAAGGCCTTGATTCAATGAGAAATTCCCTTGCTTGCTTGATTGACTGATCAGGAGATTGGTTTGACCTAATTCTTGATTGCTTGCTCTTGAGGCAACTGGGAACAATGCAAATGCTATGCAATGGATCATGATGTGCTATGACCTAATATGAAAATGTACGTATAATGGTAGGTGCAAATTTGAGGTGCTACACCTTAGAATCAATAAGATCTTGAACCTTGTACTTTAATGCTTTATAATTCTCGATCGAATGTCCAGGAGCGCCATAATGAAATTCACAGGGGGAATTTGCATCATAACCGGGAGGAAGGACCACTGGTGGGGGTCCTAACTCCCTTAGTTGTACAAGTGATCCCCTCAATAAATATGGTAGAATGTGCCTATAAGGCATGGGAACTGGGTCAAATGTTCTCTCGGGCCTTCGCATCCTTTGTTGTTGTTGTTGTTGATATTATGGTTGCTGACGTTGCGGTTGTTGTTGATACCGTTGTTGTTGTTGAGTTTGAACAGGAATTGCAAATGGTTGTTGTTGACTCGGTTGGACGGGAGCTATGGCAACTACTTGTGGATAAGTGGGATATCTGGTTCGAATGATGAAGGCAGCATTGGTCTCGCCTTCTCCTTTTTTACCGTAGGGAACAAAAGGTTTCTTTGATGCACTAGAAGCACTGCCAGAGTTCTGAATCTTTCCCATCTTGATCATATTTTCTATCCTTTCACCGGCTAAGACCAGGTCGGAAAAGCCCGAAGAGGTGCTCCCTACCATTCTATCAAGGTATGGACCTTGCAAGTTTCCCATAAACATGTCTACCGGTTCTCTTTCTAGCAATGGGGGTTGTACCCTAGCAGCTAATTCCCTCCACCGTTGGGCATACTCTTTGAAGGACTCCTCAGACCTCTGAGTCAGATTTTGCAACTGTGTGCGATTAGGTGCCATATCAGTGTTGTACTGATAGTGCTTGAGGAATGCCTCGGCCATTTCTCTCCAGTTGTTTATATGGTTGCCCTCGAGTTGCATGTACCAATCCAAAGATGCCCCATTGAGGGAATCCTGGAAAAAATGAATTAAAAGTTGATCATCGCTGGAATAGGCAGCCATCTTTCGGCAGTATGCCCTAAAGTGCATTCTAGGGTCGCTATTTCCCTTATATTTTTCAAAGTCCGGAACTTTGAACTTGGCCGGAATGATGACCCCAGGTACTAAGCACATTTCTACCGCATCAAGGCCCAAAATGTCAGTGCTCCCCATTGCTTTGAGCTTTTCCTCGATAGCCTTTACCTTCCTCTCGACCTTGTTGGTTACCGAACTGAACGCGTCATCCTGAGAAGCATCCCTTGGGTTGAAGAATCCATCGAGTTGATCGTCTGTCTCAAAAATATGAGGACGAGGATTGTCGTTTGGAACACCGTCGGGTGCATTAATGTTAATTGGAGGATCCACTTGAGGAATTAGAGTCAGAATCTCGAATGCTGGAGGGGTAGGAGGATTGGTAGTACTGGCACGTTGGTTCATTTCTTCTTGCATTTTTGCCATAACCTCTTGGCCTCTTGCGACTGCTTGAATAGTCTCCATCAACTGCCGCATTTGGGACCGTATTTGGGATACTTCTTCCTGAAGGACAACTTGATTCTCTTGAAGTTTCTCCATGACGGCTTGTTGACGTCCTCATGTATCGTACCGAAAAGTCAGCTTTGGAGAGTGGTTCTGGAGGAAAAAAAGGGTGGATGGATGAGTTTTTTATGTTTTTGTGTTTCAAAAGATGCATATGATGCATGAATTTTTTTTGTGTGTTAAAGCAAAGCTCTTTTTAGTTATTCATGTTTATTCATTGCAAAAACTACTTGACAATTCACGTTCACAATCATGAATAAAGGAAAACACATTAGAGAAAAATCACAACTTTCATTCATCCTTTGAAGGGAAAATAGACAGCAATACATAGAAGTTGCAAAATACAAGTAATAGAAGTAAATAAACCAACTAGATATCCACCCTAAAAGTGACCCCTTGAGACTTGCGGAGAGCCTCAATGTCAGTGATGAGTTCAACCATTGTTCTTTTGCATAACTTGACGAAGTGGTAGACCTCCTTGGGGGTATTATCTGGGCACATGATCAGATCTGCCTCCTTCAACTTGTCGGGAAAGTCTTGAAGGGCATAGTTGGTTAATATCGTCATGTTGGTGTACTTGTCCCTCCATTCTTCATAAAGGGCTTGGAGATTATGGATGATTTCGTCTCTTTGAACAATGGCAGCTTCGAATCCATGGCAATGCTCCTCCCAATGTTTGCAGTTGTTTTGCAATTCTACATAGGCTTGGTCATAAATTCCCCTCTTCAAGTTCTTGATTTGCTCGCAAGCTCGTCCAAGGTTGAACTGCTCACGCATGAAGCTTCGCTGAATCTTTTCTTTCTCTAGTTGCTACTTGGCTAGAAAATCCTTATACTCTTTTAGAGTGGTCCTTAGTTCGAGAATATGGGCCTCGTAATCTTCCCTCGCTTCTTTCTTCATAGAATTAGACCTCTCGACAGTATTTTCAAGGTCCTTGATGATTCAGGATGCTCGATCCAACTCCTCGTTGCGGAAGTCTAGCTCAGAATTAGCTCCTTATAAAGCTCCACCAACCCAAACTCTTTGTCCCTCGGCTTATCGGAGCCTTTTCTTGCTATCTTCAAATTTTTTACAGACTTGCTTACCCTTATCCTCCAAGACGTGGTTACGTTCCTTGGCACGATCGAGTTCGACTCGTAGTTGAGTGTTTTCCAACTCGAGCTCTTTGATTTGGCTGGTAAGTTTGTAAATGTCCTCTTGTAGGATAGGTTCGGGCTCGGGCATCAACGGGAATGAAGAAGGATCAAACAGAAACGGCATCTTAACCACCCTAGACTTCTCTTTTACCCACAAATAGTAGGGTTCCTTGGTTAGGATATTTTTCTTGCCCCATTCATGGTCAATACGGGCTATGCTTGTCCAAGCTTTTCTCACTCTTTTCACATTTGAATCAAGAGGATCCATGGTATTGATGACAAATGGAATGAAATCTCTTTCCTCGGGGGGACTTGTCATGGCGTACCCTAGTTGTCGCTTGAGTAAAGCAGGGTTGTAGTTGCACTACGCCAAAAATGACTTTTAACAGCGCATCTTAGACAGCGCTTTTAAAAGAAAGCGCTGTCTAAGGTTAAAATTAAAATAAAATACGGAAAATGTTCCAAAAAAATAATAAAAGCGCTGTCTAAGGGGGGGTCTTAGACAGCGCTTTATAAAAGCGCTGTCTAAGACCCCCCCTTAGACAGCGCTTTTAGAAAGCGCTTTTAAATATAGACCTTAGTCAGTGCTTTTGATAAAGCGCTGTCTAAAGTCTTTAAATTAAAAAAAAAATTAAAACCAAAAGGCCCACAGGTGAACACGAAATCTCCCAATTGCCCAAACCCCCAAATAAAAACCAAAGACCTCTTTGCTTCTCCCTTCTCTAAAAACCACCTTCTGGTGATCTCATTCTTCAACACCTCACCACTCTCTCTCTCTCTCTCTACAACTCCCTCTCCTTTCTCTCTCATAATTCCTCTCTCTCCTCCGACAATTACCCGCCACCATGACCGTCATGATGTCCGCTCCCATTGACGTACGTCTTTCCCCAATCTCTCTCCTACTTACTATCTCTGCTCCTACTTATTCATAACTCGCGATTAACTGCTTTACGGTTTTAGGTCAATTTGATTTCTACTTCGTCGCAATTTTCCTTTTTCTGTGCACTTCGGGTTTTGATTTTAGGGCTTTGTTATCGTGGTGGATCCGAACTAGGGTGTGATGTATTTTCTTTTGTGTAGCAGCAAGAGGATGAGGAGGTGCTCGTGCCACATGCTGATTTGCCTGAGAACAACCACCAGCCCATGGAAGGTACTTATTGTTTTATGGTTCTTTTGATCCGTTTGGAAATTCTCTTATTTTTAGGAACTGTGTTTTACTGTTTTCTCAGCTTTTGTTTCATGTAATTGAATTGCTTGTAAAGTGGATTATGCGTTATTGTTTGATTTAAAAAAGTAATATAGAGGGGAGGCTGTGGGAATTTGACTTAAAAGTTGTAATTTGTGGGTTTCATGCTATCACATTTTGAATGAAGAAAAAATTCTGCAGTGAATGTGCTGTTTGGATCAGTTTTTACCCACAATCAAATTGTCAGCTAAAGATTATACAGAATAATCTAAAGCCTAAATTAATGTCCAGTTACTGATTACTTTAGATTTTGGATTTATGGAATTTTAATGTCGTTATTGATTGTGCAATTAGTTATCTTTTTAGTCATACTTCATGGTAAGCTATTGGAGGGTGTAGTTTAAGTAATGCCATACACCCCCTTTATATTTTAGTTTTTATGATAATTGCAGACATGATGGGTTATTGTTCTTTTTGTTTCTTGTGATGATCATTAGTTGTAGCTCAACCTGAAACTGCCAATGATGTTGAGAGCCAGCCTGTCGTCGATCCCCCGCAAACCAGATTCACATGGAGAATTGACAATTTTACTAGGCTGAATACAAAAAAGCTCTATTCAGAAGTATTTGTTGTTGGTACTTATAAATGGTATTTTTTCTTAGAGATTTAGTAAATTGGTTTATGAATTTCTTTTTTCAATATGCTCTGTTATGCTTACTCAATTTCAGTGACTTTCTCCCCCTAACTTTGTTGTATCCTTGATAGGCGTGTGCTTATTTTCCCAAAAGGAAACAATGTGGACTATTTGTCCATGTATTTGGATGTCGCAGATTCAACTAGTTTGCCCTATGGTTGGAGTAGATATGCACAGTTTAGCTTGGCAATTGTTAATCAAATCCATAATAAGTTTTCTGTGAGAAAAGGTATCCCTTTCATTTTGAGCATTGCTGGAATTACACTTGTCACATGATGGCACTGGCTAGTCATAACTGTAAGTAGGATAGAGCATTGCTGGAATAAAAAGTGTTTTTTTTGCAAGATCCTTTACATACACACACACTGATTATTCTGCATTTGGCTCTTATGTTCTCAGCATTTTTGTTAACCTTTGGTTCCAACCTCTTGCACCATGTTTGGTAATTAGGTGGAAGATGAAATATTGAGTTCTATAATTTATTTCTATCAATTTGTTTTTTTGATATGCATTTTGCGCCTAGCAGGATTCGAACTTGAGACCTTGAGAGGAGCACACTCTCAAGACCCAAGCCTTCACCACTAGGCCACACACACACACACACAAGTGTCAATTTGTTTATTAAGACTTGTATCTTGTTACTTCATTTTACTTATGTTATGCAGACACACAACATTAATTTAATGCACGAGAAAGTGATTGGGGTTTCACATCTTTCATGCCTCTTGGTGAATTGTATGACCCTAGTAGAGGTTATCTTGTGAATGATACTCTTATAATCGAAGCCGAGGTTCTTGTTCGTAAGATTGTTGACTACTGGAATTATGATTCAAAGAAGGAGACCGGCTATGTTGGGCTTAAGAACCAAGGAGCTACCTGTTATATGAATTCTCTACTTCAAACTTTGTACCATATCCCTTATTTTAAAAAGGTTAGAACTGCTAGTCTTACTTTGTTTTGCCTGAATTTCACTTGTCTAATTGAAAAGTGTGGAAGTTGACTCCTAAATATCACACTTCAGGCTGTATACCATATGCCAACAACTGAAAATGACATGCCATCTGGAAGCATCCCTTTGGCTCTACAAAGTCTATTCTACAAACTTCAATATAGTGACACCAGCGTTGCAACAAAGGAACTGACAAAATCTTTTGGATGGGATACGTACGATTCTTTCATGCAGCACGATGTTCAAGAGCTAAATCGGGTCCTTTGTGAAAAACTTGAAGATAAAATGAAGGTATCAGAATGGCTTTTGGTATAGTTGGTCATGGTTTTATGATGAATGACAGTATAAAATATTTGTGATTAATTTTTTTCGTTGTTAGGGAACTGTTGTCGAGGGGACTATACAAAAGTTATTCGAAGGACACCATATGAACTACATAGAGTGCATCAATGTGGACTACAAATCAACTAGAAAGGAGTCATTTTATGGTACTTTCTTATGCATTGTTAATTCAAATACTTGTTTAGTTGTGTCTTACTCATAGGATATACTAATTTAATTTTATATATGCATGTTAGACCTTCAGCTTGATGTCAAAGGTTGTCGCGACGTTTATGCTTCCTTTGATAAGTATGTTGAAGTTGAACGTCTTGAAGGGGATAACAAATATCATGCTGAGCAGTATGGTTTGCAGGTTAGTGGTAATTGATAAAAGCTGAAGTGGCTTATAATAAATTTCTGGTGTCATTTGGAGAAATTAATATTCTTGTGACACAAGATTACTGTTTTCTTGTGCACGCATGTTTTTGGTATTTTTATTCTAATATCTTTTATGAACTACGAACTATCACCATTTCAAAAGTAAAAAAAAGAACTGTGTTGCATCTAGTACAGTAACCTTCAATGGTATTTTTGTTCCGGAAACAGCCATGGGATGACTGTCAATGCTATGACTGACTGTTTTTTGCCTTTTTGGAATTGTAATGAGTTGTATGAAATCGAATCAAATAGGAGAAGATATTTTCTAAATCATTATGAATACTGATAATTGGACAAATAATATTATAAAGCTATTTTGATTGATTACTTCAACAAGAACAAAAACATTTTACCATTATGTGAGGTCAACTACATCGATCAAGTGATGCATCGTGTTGTTAAACCATAGTTTCAGTAAGGCCATGTCACTGTAAACAATAGCGGCCATAGGAGTCACTGTAGTGCCCCTAGACAGTATAAGCAAAAACCCCATTAGGTTGCTGTTTTGAGTAGCGGTTGTGGCGGTCATTTGACCCTAAATTTATGAACGACAACGAAATAGAGCTCCTACGAAACAACTTTGTCTCCCCGGTGAACCCTTAACAGCTTCATCTTCTCTCCTCACCTTGTGCAATTTTCTAGCAGCAGCCTTTTCTGCGATTTTGCAGAGGCTCTCCTTTAACAACATCCAGTAGGCAGTAAAATACAACTAAGGAACCAAGCTGTCTCTGCAGCGATTCAATTTAAGAATCACTTGTAGTATTTATTTTAAATGCATAGATGCTTAAATTCACGCATTGGATGCTAATACTTATTTGCTCAGCATATGGTTTGAGTATCAATGACATTGAGCTTTTATTATCAGTAAAGGTTATGTCTTTAAATATGCGTATTTTTAGCTTTTATATGTAGTTGGTATAAAAAAATCCTGTATCGTTTCCCTAAACATCCAAGTGGCGGCCATATACCACTAACATCTATACTGTTATATAAAATGTGATGATTGTCTGTCAAAATCTGGTTGAAAACAGGTAGAAATTCTGGTTTATAAACCTGGAAAAAATGTGGTTTAAAACAAAAGCTTCAAAAATTTTCGTATACCTTAGACAGCGCTTTTGTAAAAAGCGCTGTCTAAGGGGGGGAATAGAAAGCGCTTTAGGCAAAAGCGCTGTCTAAGGGGGGGGGGCTTAGACAGCGCTTTTTGAAAAGCGTTGTCTAAGGTATACCTAAAAAAATTAAAATAGGAGGGTCTTAGAAAGCGCTTTTGGCCAAAGCGCTGTCTAAGGGGGTGGGGCTTAGACAGCGCTTTTCAAAAGCGTTGTCTAAGGTATACCTAAAAAATTTAAAATAAGAGGGTCTTATAAAGCGCTTTTGGCCAAAGCGCTGTCTAAGGGGGGGGGGGGCTTAGACAGCGCTTTTAAGATTTAAAAAAGCGCTGTCTAAACCTTTAGCAGCGGAGGTTTAGACAGCACTTTAAAGCGCTGTCTAAGGCTAAAAAAAGCGCTGTCTAAGGTCTTGTCTGTTGTAGTGTTGATGCAACCTTGTGTTCCTATTAAAGGTGCGTTAGAGAACTCTCCACATCTTGCGATGACATCTTTTATATCCCATTCCCTCTTGTACCATAGAATTGAGTTGGAAGAGAGAGATGCGAACCTTTGCGGCCATGTCAGTTTGTTTTCGGCGAAAGGTCCACTTTGAGACATGCGGGCTGATAACACTAAAATTTACCGTATTTTCGACTCCGATTTCACATGCATTCTAGTTGTTTTATTATCATTTTGTTGTGTTATTGGTATGTTTTCCTTTGTTTTCAGGTTTTCACTTTAATCGGAGCCCCGATCGAGAAAAGGAGCGAAAAAGAGCCAAAAACCCTAAAATTCAGCATTTTGCTCTTATGGCCTACCCAATGGCGGGCGCTACAGACCAAGGCATGACGTGTCCAAGCCCAACTTCCCTCAACTCCCACGTTCTCCACTACATCCACTAAGGCGCCTCACTTTGGCCTTGTGGCGGGCGCCACAAAAGGAAAACATGTTTCCCTCCATTTTCAAGTTGAAGGGCATCCAAGTCATTTCCCTCTTTTTACTTGCTTATAAATAGAAACTCGAATTCACTTTTACAATCATCCAAACTTAGAGCAGAGGCAAACTCAGAGCAACTTTGTTTCACTTAGGCATATATTCAGTTTTATAACGTGGTAATCACTTCGCATTGGAGTGTTACCACAATTGTGTAATCGAGTCTGTGATAGAGTCTGTAATCGAGTTTGGAGCACTTTGGAAGGAAGTTAATCCTGCCGCCATTTTCATTTCCGCATTGCAATTTATTCAACCCTACGATTGGAGCAGATTTTTATTACTTGTCTTTATCTTATTTATTTTCTCGCACTCACTTTACTTTTATTTATTTTCTGTCACTCGCTTTACTTTTATTTATTTCCCGCACTCGCTTTACTTTTATTTATTTCCCGCACTCGCTTTACTTTATTTATTTCTCGCACTCGCTTTATCTTATTTATTTCCTCGCACTCGCTTTTACTTTATTTATTTCTCGCACTCGCACTACTTTTATTTACTTTCCGCACTCGCACTACTTTTATTTACTTTAATGCACTTTTACTTTACCATGTCTAACTAAATTTATAAGGTTAGAATGTAAGGATCATAATTGAACCGATAATCCGTACAATTGTTCGTAGAAACACTTAAGGGCTATTTTAACTTTCAACTTAAGTTTTCCCGCACTTCAATTTCGTTGGGTAAGATCGAAAGTCGTCCAACTTCTTTTTAAACTTAATTGTTTTTAACTATTTCAAAAACAGCGAAAGCGCTTTGCCTAGTTCAGCAGGAGTTTTTAACATAAAGAAGAAAAGAGATTTTAAAACTATTTTCGGACGCGTTTATAAGTTTAGAGTCTGGTTCGTGAGAACCTCTTTTGGTTAAGAAATCCAGGTTATAATACTTTTCAACTTAGTCAAGATACTATATTTCTTAAAAATAGGTTTAGTACTCTAACGCAATGCGCGCCTTTTTATAAGTGGCAATAAGAGGGTTTGATTAGGGAGTACAACTCCGTTCTGAATACGCGAAAGCGACAGTTCCTTTTAAATTAGTTCTTTTCAAAGTAGGAAACACTGCCCATAAGTAGCTCTACTAGCAAGTACTTGGATTATCCATTGATTACGTGAATTACATTCGACCCTGTCTTTATTATTTAAATTTATTTCAATACTTTACTTTTCATCGCACACTCCAAAAACACCTATTTTGATTGCCTTTGATAAACACCATGACAATAGATAACGATAGATTGACACTTGGTCTCTGTGGATTCGACAATCTTTTATATTACTCTGACGCGTTCGTATACTTGCGAAAAGCACCGCATCAAGTTTTTGGCGCCGTTGCCGGGGACCAATTTCGTCAAATTTCATTTTCCTATTGTTATATCGTTTAGACTTAGGTTATTTCCCGCCGGTCAATGCGAAGAACTCGCAGTACCGGAAGTTTAAGCTTAGTATACCCTCTGGCGGAACCTGAATGTTACGCTCGCGCACGTTTATTCTTTCATAGAATTAAGAGAGCTATGGCCGAAGATCAAAACCAAAGACCTCTTAAGGACTTCGCTCAACCTTCTAATGAAGAACCTAGTTCTAGTATAGTAAACCCAACCATCCCAGCTAATAATTTTGAACTTAAACCATCCCTGTTGCAACTAGTGCAGCAGAGACAATTCGTGGGTCTCGCTACTGAGAACCCAAACCAACATTTAAAAATATTTCTTCAATTAGCAGAAACTTTTAAAACCAATGGAGCTTCTTCTGAGGTAATACGTTTAAGATTATTCCCTTTTTCCCTTAGAGATAAAGCCCTATCATGGTTAGATTCCCTTCCACCCAATTCCATTACAACTTGGGATAACCTTAGAAGAGTTTTTCTTGCTAGATATTTTCCCCCGAGTAAAACCGCCGTTCTTCGAAACCATATAACTAGATTTACCCAAAACCAAGGAGAATCGCTGTTTGAAGCTTGGGAAAGATATAAAGAGTTGTTACGAGCATGCCCACATCATGGCTTAGAAAATTGGTTAATCATTCAAACCTTTAATAATGGACTTCATTACAACACAAAGATGACCATCGACGTTGCCGCAGGCGATGCTCTGATGAACAAACCTTATCCTGAAGCTAGTGCCCTCATCGAAGATATGGCTCAAAACCATCAATCATGGGGAGTCGAACGAGCGATAGTTGAGAAGAAGGAAGCCCAAGGAGGAGTGCATGAACTAAGCTCTATAAACATGATGCAAGCTAAGATGGACGCATTAGCCCTCAAAGTAGAGCATATATGCATAAACCCGAATACTGTAGCCGCAGTTTCATCGGATTGTGAGATATGTGGAACCAAAGGACACCAATCTGCAGAATGCAGTCTATTAAACGAAATCCACTCTGAGCAAGTGAACTACACCCAAAGGAACCCATATTCGAATACCTATAACCCTGGATGGAGGAATCACCCGAACTTCTCCTATAAAAACAATAACCCTATTCAAAATAATGCACCCTCGAGACCTAGTTATCAAGCCCCAAGATCAAATCAACCTATGCAACCTATACCACCAAAGCCGAGCCTTGAGAAAATTATGGAAAATTTTATCACCGCTCAAACCCAACAAAACAAGGAGTTCATGAACCAAAACATTCATGTTAACGAATTGATTACTCAGTTAGGAACCAAGGTTGACCAAATAGTTACTCATACCAAGATGCTTGAAACCCAGATCTCTCAGGTAGCTTTAAACCAAGCCCCTCAGACTACACCTGGAGGACAATTCCCTGGACAACCTCAACAAAATCCGAGAGGACAAGCCAATGCCATTACCCTACGAAGTGGGAATGCTTATGATGAGCCACCAAACCCTAGACTGAGTGAATCCGAAACTTCTAAGGAATGTACCAAACCCCCGGACGAAGTAAAGGAACCAGAGGAATCTGAAAACCAGGAAGGTCGAGAAAAAGGAGAAGAACCTAAAGATAAAACTTACGTACCACCCCCCGCCATATAAACCATCTATACCATATCCGCAAAGACTCAAACAAACCTAGATCAATAAACAGTATCAAAAATTTATTAAAGTAATAGAAAAACTTCATGTAGAAATCCCTTTCACAGAAGCCACCACCCAAATACCTTCTTATGCAAAGTTTCTCAAAGACATCCTTACCAACAAACATACACTTGACGATCCGAAGCCTTTGGAATGTAATGCTATTTCCGAGGACAAATTAGCAAAGAAGGATAAAGATCCTGGAAATTTCTCCATTCCTTGCCTTTTGGGTAATCATGTCACCGAAAAAGATTTTCTAGACTTAGGAGCTAGTGTAAGCCTAATGCCTTTAGCGGTGTGTGAAAGGTTAAACTTAGGAGAATTACAACCCACTAAGATGTCACTTCAGTTAGCCGATAGATCTGTTAAATATCCGATAGGCATTTTAGAAGATGTTCCTGTTAGGATAGGTCAGTTATTTATCCCTACTGATTTTGTTGTCATGGACATCAAAGAGGACAATGATATACACATCCTTCTAGGTAGACCATTCTTATCGACTACAGGAGCCATAATAGATGTCAAGAAAGGAAAGTTGACATTTGAGGTAGGTGACGAGAAAATAGAATTTATACTTTCGAAATTTCTTATGGTACCTGTGATGGGAGACTCGTGTTATGCCTTAGATATCATTGATGAATGTGTTAGAGAATTAGAACAAAAAGAAATTATAAAAACAATTAAGTTACCATCAACTCTCATAAGAGAAGATGATGACTTTAAGAAACCCTACATCGATGATAACCTTTACGAATGTTTATCCCTTACCCCAGATCCTATGTCATGCCCTAAGAAACCAACCTTAGAACTTAAGGAACTACCTAAGAACCTGAGATACGAGTTTCTCGATGAAAAGATGAACCGTCCAGTTATAGTTAGTGCTACCTTGAGCCAAAAGGAAACAAACCAACTTTTAGACGTTTTACGAAGATATCCCTCAGCCTTAGGATATAATATCTCTGACCTGAAAGGTATAAGTCCATCTGTATGCATGCATCGGATTTCACTCGAAGAAGATTCAAAACCCTCTAGGGAACAACAGAGAAGAATAAACCCTATAATGAGTGATGTTGTTAAAAAGGAAGTTCTTAAGTTACTTGAGGCATGTATCATCTACCAGATCTCGGATAGTAAGTGGGTGAGCCCTGTGCATGTAGTACCTAAAAAGGGAGGCATCACAGTCGTGTAAAACGATAAAGGCGAACATGTAGCAAAACATTTAGAAGGAGGATGACGGATATGTATAGATTATATAAAATTAAATAAAGCAACTAGGAAGGACCATTTCCCTTTACCATTTATAGACCAGATGTTGGAGCGTCTAGCCAGACACTCTTACTTCTGCTATATAGATGGATACTCTGGATTCTTCCAAATACCTATCCACCCCGAAGATCAAGAAAAAACTACCTTTACATGCCCTTATGGAACTTTTGCCTACAGACGAATGCCATTCAGCCTCTGTAATGCCCCAGCTACTTTCCAACGTTGCATGATGTTAATCTTTGCTGATTACCTAGATGGTATCATGGAAGTGTTTATGGATGATTTCTCGGTTTGCGGATTTGATTTCCACAATTGTCTTGCTAACCTTGAGAAAATCTTGGAGAGATGCGTGGAGGTGAACCTCGTGCTAAACTGGGAAAAGTGTCATTTCATGGTGACCGAAGGAATAGTTTTAGGACATATAGTTTCTGAAAAAGGTATAGAGGTAGATAGAGCTAAAATAGAAGTTATAGAAAACCTAAAACCCCTAAAAACCATCAGAGAAGTCCGAAGCTTTCTTGGACACGCTGGATTCTACCGGCGTTTTATTAAGGACTTCTCCAAAATAACCAAACCTTTAACCGGACTTTTAATGAAAGATGCTGAATTCATTTTCGACGAAAAATGTAATGACGCATTTAATCTTTTAAAGCAAGCATTAGTATCTGCACCCATTATGAAACCATCTGATTGGTCAGAACCTTTTGAAATAATGTGCGATGCTAGTGATTATGCAGTTGGAGCCGTTCTAGGACAAAGGAAAGATAAAAAATTACATGCTATTTATTATGCCAGTAGAACCCTAGATGCTGCCCAACTTAACTACGTAACAACTGAAAAAGAATTACTCGATGTACTCTTCGCTATAGACAAATTTAGATCTTATCTAGTAGGAGAAAAAATTATAGTTTACACCGATCATGCTGCCATTCGTTACCTATTAAGTAAAAAAGATGCCAAGCCCAGGTTACTCCGATGGATTCTATTACTACAAGAGTTTGATTTAGACATAAGAGATAAAAAAGGCACTGAAAATGTAGTAGCTGACCACCTTTCTAGGCTAGAACATCTAAAACCAGAACTAATACCCATAAATGATGATTTCGCCTATGATAGACTGATCGCTAGAGTAGAAACCATTGAAGATGATAACCTAGATCCTTATGAGCATTCCCAAAATTCCTTAGTAATAAGTAACGTACCCTGGTATGCAGATTTCGTTAATTACCTAGTTGCTGATATAGTACCCCCTGATCTTGACTACCACCGCAAGAAGAAATTCTTCCACGATGTAAGAGACTTCTATTGGGACGAACCGCTCCTTTTCAAAAGGGGTAAAGATGGCATTTTTCGTCGTTGCGTTCCAGAAGAAGAGGTAAATAGTATTATCGAGCATTATCATTCTGCACCTTATGGTGGACATGCGAGCACCTCTAAGACATACGCCAAGATTCTTCAAGCTGGCCTATTCTGGCCTACCATGTGGCGTGATGTCTATGCTTGCATTGTCAAATGCGATAGATGCCAACGCACTGGAAACATTTCAAGACGAGATGAAATGCCCTTAAGAAACATTCAGGAAGTAGAACTCTTTGACGTATGGGGTATAGATTTCATGGGACCTTTCCCACCATCCTTAGGAAATAGGTACATCTTAGTAGCCGTAGACTATGTGTCTAAGTGGATTGAAGCTATAGCTGCACCCACAAACGACACTAGGGTAGTAATCAAACTATTTAAAAACTATATATTCCCTAGATTTGGAACACCACGTTTAGTCATAAGCGATGGAGGATCACACTTTATATCGAGAATATTTGACAAACTTTTAAGAAAATATGGAGTTAGGCATAGAGTAGCAACACCATACCACCCACAAACTAGTGGCCAAGTAGAAGTATCTAATAGGGAGATAAAACAAATCCTAGAGAAAACTGTTTCTATTTCTAGGAGAGACTGGTCTCAGAAGCTTCAAGAAGCATTATGGGCCTATAGAACCGCTTTCAAAACCCCTATAGGAACTACTCCTTATCAACTAGTTTATGGAAAATCCTGTCACTTACCTTTCGAATTAGAGCATAAGGCCTATTAGGCCATTAAAACTCTGAATTTAAACTACTTAGCTGCTGGATAAAAGCGTACCCTAGACATTCATAAACTAGAAGAACTTAGGCAATCTGCCTACGAGAATGCAAAAATATATAAAGAGAGGACAAAAGCCTATCACGACAAAAGAATAGTAAATAAAAACTTCAATATAGGCGATTATGTTCTCCTTTTCAACACTAGGTTACGACTCTTCCCTGGAAAGCTACGTTCAAGATGGACTGGTCCTTTCGAAGTATCCAAGATTCTGAGATCCGGAGTCGTAGAAATCAAGAACGATACCTGTAGTCCATTCATTGTAAATGGACAAAGACTGAAGCTCTACGAAGGAGGAGACATTCCAGCATACTACTCGAGCCACACCCTGATTGATCCACCGATTCCTACTACTACAGGTGTATAAATTCTAATCGTCAAGATATTGACGTTAAAGAAACGCTGCGTGGGAGGCAACCCATGGTTTTTCTTTCATTTTACTTTTTCGCATTTATTTATTTTTATTTTATTTGATTTTATCATATTTTGCATTGAGACTAAGATTTGAATGGTTTGTATTTTCAGGATCACTTTCTTAACTTTTACAGGATGCAGGATTTTGATGACATGCACGTGGCCTATAGAGATAATGCTCGGAGGGAGCGCTACATTGCTTTGTATCAACGCCCTATGGCACCCACACGTTATCATGATCAGCACTGTATGGAGGCACTGGGTATCGAGCCGAGTATCCGATTCCTTAGCCACCAGCTTCACTGGGACGAGTTTGCTGATGACTTGAGTAACACATATAGGAACCTGACATTGGAGTTCCTGAGTTCATTCGACTATGACCCATATTCTGGACCAGAGAACCCTTACCTCCTCGCACAATTAACCTAAAATTTCTGAGAGACATGAAATTGTGCCGCTCGAGGAGAGAAGGAGGCTATATGCTTATGGTTCATGGTGTAGTCATCCCGTCTGTTGTTTTACCGTGCACTAGACGTACAGATGTACGAGATGAAAGGAATTGGACCTACGATTTAGACGCTCCACCTGTTTTGGGTCCTCTTCCTCCTAATATTCCTGATGAGGCGGGACATGACACTGATGATGAATATGATCGGAGAGAGAGATCTCCCGTACCACATGTATCCCTCCATCATCCTTCACCACCACACACCGCACCATCTTCTTCTTCTGCAGGTACCACTCCTGGCTTCTATATTACAGAGGAGATGTGGCGTGACCACATGGCTAGAGAGCAAAGGCGTGACGACCTCCTTTCTACCCTCCAGCAACAAATGACGGATAATATGAACTTCATGCAAGAATCACAGCAGAGGACATACAGGTCCTATGACACTGTTCTACAGTCCCTGCAAACGATCACAGATACACAGGCCCGTCAACAACACTACCACCAGCAACATATTGCTCTCGTAGAAAACACTCAGGGTACCATTTTAGGTCACCTTCGAGACGTGAGGACCGCTCAGGATGCCCTGATGGTGAGGATGGATCAGAGAGACCGTCGTCGTACCCGATCCCGTCGTCCACCTCAGGATGGCGAGGGCACTAGTGGTCAGCAGTAGGTTGCCAGGTAACTCTTCCTTATCTTATTTCGAAACATTGGGGATAATGTTCGATTTAAGTGTGGGAGGAGACTCTATCGTCTTTTCTTTATTTGCTTTTCTCGTTTTTTCCTTTATCGCTTTTTCTTTGTTGTTTTTAGATAGTTTATTTATTTGTTATTTCCTTTTAGTTGTCTATTTTGCTTTTTAGTATAATGCATGAGTCTGACGAGTCACCAAATATAGTAGATCTTTAGTACAACCCTACCTCCCCATACATACCTTTAGCCCCACCAAAATTTTTTTACAAAAGAAAATAGTGTTATTCCGAAAGTTTTCAGGTTTTAAAGACATGTTTTGAGTAAGGATGCGGTGACTTGGGAGAACTTTGCGAAACATCAGTATATGTTTTAGCACCATAAGCTTCGTAAATATAGGAATCATTCTCGAAACCCCATATACCATGGCCTTAATCATCATTTCCGTATAAGTCCTTAGTAGTTTACCTCAGCAGTCAGCTCTGGCCTACGCATCCTCTACGTAGGGGACCGATGCAAATAAGTGAATGATCCAGAAAAACAAAAAAATAAAAGAAAGCAAAAAGGCAACTCCGGTATAGGTGACCCTCACAAAGTCATTTAAACCAAAGGATTGTAAAAAATTGCTAGAAAAAGAAAAAGAAAGAAACTCACCCACTGTTGGTTGGTTCAGAGGTATCTGGCATTGAACTCGGTAGGGCGGATTACGATCCAATCCCCCACAGCTACAGTTGGGTCCAATAAAAGGGTTTACACATATTTATGTGCCAGAAACCCCATGCTCAGATCATAATCACTAACAGGCCACTCTACTACGAAGCATGTACGGATAACGGGCTTAATGTGATTGCGCCTGAATGAAAAGGACACAAAAAGAGATGAAGAGGCAGGCCTAGGTATTGTGGGATAATATGGGTTGGTTAATATAAGAATGAAGTTTATGTCCGTATTTGCGGATTAGTGTCATCATGATACCCTTAGTTCACTCAGTTAGTACCTATCACTGCATCCCGACTTGAACTTAGAATTTTTACCTAAAACACTCGTTTACACAAATTTTCCTGTATGAGCTTTTTAATGTTTTGCTTGAGGACAAGCAAAGGTTTAAGTATGGGAGAGTTTGATAACACTAAAATTTACCGTATTTTCGACACCGATTTCACATGCATTCTAGTTGTTTTATCATCATTTTGTTGTGTTATTGGTATGTTTTCCTTTGTTTTCAGGTTTTCACTTTAATCAGAGCCCCGATCGAGAAAAGGAGCGAAAAAGAGCCAAAAACCCTAAAATTCAGCATGTTGCTCTTATGGCCTACCCAATGGCGGGCGCCACAGACCAAGCCATGACGTGTCCAAGCTCAACTTCCCTCAACTCCCACGTTCTCCACTACATCCACTAAGGCGCCTCACTTTGGCCATGTGGCGGGCGCCATGGACTTGTGGCGGGCGCCATGGACTTGTGGCGGGCGCCACAAGAGGAAAACAGTTTCCCTCCATTTTCAAGTTGAAGGGCATCCAAGTCATTTCCCTCTTTTTACTTGCTTATAAATAGAAACTCGAATTCACTTTTACAATCATCCAAACTTAGAGCAGAGGAAAACTCAGAGCAACTTTGTTTCACTTAGGCATACATTCAGTTTTATAAAGTGGTAATCACTTCGCATTGGAGTGTTACCACAATTGTGTAATCGAGTATGTGATAGAGTCTGTAATCGAGTTTGGAGCACTTTGGAAGGAAGTTAATCCTGCCGCCATTTTCATTTCCACATTGCAATTTATTCAACCCTCCGATTGGAGCAGGTTTTTATTACTTGTCTTTATCTTATTTATTTTCTCGCACTCGCTTTACTTTTATTTATTTTCTCGCACTCGCTTTACTTTTATTTATTTCCCGCACTCGCTTTACTTTTATTTATTTCCCGCACTCGCTTTACTTTATTTATTTCTCGCACTCGCTTTATCTTATTTATTTCCTCGCACTCGCTTTTACTTTATTTATTTCTCGCACTCGCACTACTTTTATTTACTTTCCGCACTCGCACTACTTTTATTTACTTTAATGCACTTTTACTTTACCATGTCTAACTAAATTTATAAGGTTAGAATGTAAGGATCATAATTGAACCGATAATCCGTACAATTGTTCGGAGAAACACTTAAGGGATATTTTAACTTTCAACTTAACTTTTCCCGCACTTCAATTCTGTTGGGTAAGATCGAAAGCCGTCCAACGTCTTTTTAAACTTAATTGTTTTTAACTATTTCAAAAACAGCGAAAGCGCTTTGTCTAGTTCATAAGGAGTTTTTAACATAAAGAAGAAAAGAGATTTTAAAACTATTTTCGGACGCGTTTATAAGTTTAGAGTCTGGTTCGTGAGAACCTCTTTTGGTTAAGAAATCCAGGTTATAATACTTTTCAACTTAGTCAAGATACTATATTTCTTAAAAATAGGTTTACTACTTTAACGCAATGCGCGCCTTTTTATAAGTGACAATAAGAGGGTTTGATTAGGGAGTACAACTCGGTTCTAAATACACGAAAGCGACAGTTCCTGTTAAATTAGTTCTTTTCAAAGTAGGAAACACTGCCCATAAGTAGCTCTACTAGCAAGTACTTGGATTATCCATTTATTACGTTAATTACATTCAACCCTGTCTTTATTATTTAAATTTATTTCAATACTTTACTTTTCATCGCACACTCCAAAAACACCTATTTTGATTGCCTTTGATAAACACCATAACAATAGATAACGATAGATTGACACTTGGTCTCTGTGGATTCGACAATCTTTTATATTACTCTGACGCGTTCGTATACTTGCGAAAATCACCGCATCACGGGCCCTCATCCAAAGATGTAGCATAGGAGTGCAACAAAGGAAAGTACCTCCCTTCTTCTCATGCCTTGTATGTAAGGTATGGTAGAAATCGGCAAGTAAAAAAGGCACCAGATTCTTTGTTAAAAAGACTTCAACTGCTAATTGATCCATGAACTTGTCCAAATTTTGGAAGAGGACAATTTCATGAATCAAAAGTGCCAAGGTTGCACTGCAAAAGTCGGGTCTTCCTTCTTTAATCATTTCCCAAGCATGGGCTTCTAGGAACTTTTGAGTTAAACCTTTGAGAGATCCTTTAACACCCCAATTGTCCACTAACTTGTTGGTGTTGATACCTAAGATGAGTGAGAGCTCGGTCAAACAGAATCCTTCTTCCAATTTCGGGAAAGGGTTGTATTCCTTGATTGGTCGATTGAGGAGTCTCTCGAGGTCTTCTAAGGTTGGAGAGATTTGGAAGTCGGGGAAAGTGAAGCATCTTAAAGGGACGTCATAGTATTGGGACATTGTAGTGATAGCACAATAGTAAACCTTCTCGGTTAGAAGATCTACGATGTTCCCAAAATTGGATCTAAACTTGTTGTCTTTGAGAGCTACGACCTTTGAACAGAGGATCTTTAATGACCAGATGTCGGGACTCTTGAAGCGGAAAGAAGAAGTGTTTTTCCTTGTTGAAGTATCGATGATTGTGTCGGAAAATAGTCTCGTAATTCTGCGTCGAACAAACGAAAACTTTAAGAGCTTTTCTTATTATTTTGATGATGAATGAATGATTTGTTTATTATTTCCACAGGATTTTAGGCATGGGTTCATAGTTTTGGACCATCGTGACGAAGCATGGAGTTAATAATGATTGCTTAGTAAACCAAGGTTCTCGCTTTGTGTGATATAAGGCTTTTGGAAAATTGGGTGTAAGACACTGCCCCTAAAGTCATGGACTTCCTTGACTGTCAGCCGCTTATGTCAATTTACTTGCCAGGCGACTGCTCCATCAAAGTCATCTACTCTAAGTGAGATCTTCGTATCGACCCTTACAAGGAACGCACCTCGGTGGCCTATACTACGCGATCATTGGTCTAGGCTAACCATAGTTTTAAAGGTTCTAAAAGGGGTCTTAGGGTCATTGACTCTAATAAAAGAAAAGATGGTTACGCCGAAAGCACGACGATCATCAATCCCCTTAAAAGAATCTACCACTAAGTGAGGTTCTCGTACGACCCTAACGAGGAAGGCACCTCGCGGATCATGACTACTTAACCTCTCCTATCTTAAGAAAACTCACAGACTCGGGTGGGGAGTCCTTCACACAAGGTTTTTTCCTTTGCAATCATTATTGCTTCCAAAAATTCTTCGTCACAGAACCAAAGTTTCGGACCAACATGCAAACAAATAAAATATGTATAGGTTAGCAACAAAAGCAATATATACAGAAAAAAAGATAATAGATAAAATCTCCACGTACGTAAAAGATAAACAACCCAAACTAGGCTAGACTTGCTTAGGGAATTTTGGTGTCCCCAGCAGAGTCGCCAGCTGTCGCTATCGGGATTTCACGATAACGAAACCGAGACTAAAGAGATGCCAAAGAGAGGCAGAGTCAGAAGAGTCGCCGCCGAATTTTATTTAGTTTACCTCTATCAGAGAGGAGAGGGGAAATAGTCGATAAAACCCTCAAAAAAGAGACGCGTACGGGAAGTGCTAAAAGAGAATAAGGAATCGGTCTCGCAACCGAGATTTGGGTTCAGAAGTCTGTTACAAAAAGGGAAGGTATTAGAACCCCTTACGTCCATGGTACTCCATGGGAACCATTTGGGTTGTTTTACACACATGGGATTTATCTATTATTGTTTTATTTTCAAAAGAATATGTGAAAAGAAGGGGGTGTTTTGTTATTATAGTGCTCGCCAAGGATTGTGGCCCTTGTGCCTACGTATCACTCATTCGGGGATGAGGAATCAGAGCTCCGTAGTTCGAAGTAGAAAATGTTTGTGTGTTGGTTGATTTTACCTTTGAAAAAAGGGTTTTCGGGATGATGCCCTAAGGCACAAAAATGAGTTTGATGAGTTGTATTACCTTGAATAAGGATTTTATGAAAGAATGTTTGTGATTATTTTGTACTAAAGTCTATGGGCGGAGGTGCTTACTCTAGACAACAAGCCAAGCGTCTTGCGTCCAGAATAATTAGAGTAAGGGTAGGAATGCTTCATTCTCACTCATTCTCCACCACTTAAGGCTCGTGGCACACGATAACAATCGTAATTATTAGGTGTTTTGAATTTGATTATGAAAATGCCACTTGACGTTGAATCAAGGGTTTGTTTTATTTTGATTATGAAATTTGGCTTATGCAACATGAATGCAAAGTAACCAACAAGAAATTAAAGAGTCTCATTGTAAGGTAGCCCAAGAGAAAGCCTTTTGTGTGCAAAAGTGACCTAAGCTAAACAAAGGATAATGGTCTTACAAACATGTCCCTCTAAGGTGGTGGCATGTAAGTTACGGATGAAAATCCAAGTGTTTACAAAGTATCACAAAGAGTGAAGGAAGGCCTCCAAGCAAAGGTCCTAAGATGAAATCCTCTAAGTCCAAGTTGATTAAGAGTGGAATGAATATTTTTGGTCTTTCCATTTTATCATGTTTTTGTTGTTTTTAATGTATGATGACAATAAAATAAATAACAAATAAATAAACATGCATGATGAGTTTGTACAATGATGATGATAATGAGTACTTGAATGTAAATTACAAGGTAACAACATAAAAGTAAATCACAAGATAAAGAAAGAAAATATCACAATAATAATGGTTAGTGAATGTAAATGACACAAAATAAACCACAAGTTAATGGTAATAAAAAAACACAATAACAAAGGTTAATGATAAAAAAAAGTTAGTGAAGTATAATTAGTGGTTAGTAATATGTACACAATGAACATCTTGAGGACTATTTTTCATAGGTCAAAAAGACTCAAAATATGACACATTAAGGGATAGCTTATCATTGATGCAAAGTATTGAAGACGATTGAAAAATCAATTAACAATAGATTTGTAACAAAGAAAGTTATACAACCCTAAGTCCATCTATCAATATTATGATTTGTTCTCTTTATTTTTGTTTTTTTTACTCCTCTTTTATTTAGCAAGATAGTAAGAGAGTAAATAAATTAGTATAATGTAAATGATATGGTTAGATAACAATGAACATAAACATAAACATAAAGTACTTGAAATAAAGTGAACAATAAAATAAATTGCAAGGAAGTAAAGTGCAATAATGTAAATGTTAGGAGTTAGTAGTTAGTGGTTAGTAAAATAACAATAAGCAAATAGAATAACAAGTTAATGTAAAGAAAATGGTTTCATCTATGTATCAAATGACCCAAATATGGTTGAAATAGAGGCAACCTATCAATGCCTCAAAGTATCATGAAGGATCTATTGATTAATCATTAATAGGTTTGAAACATTGAAGGTTTTATCAACTCTAAACAACCATGGTCATGATCTAATAAATCTCATCAACCAAATAAATATGAAAATAAGTCAACAATAAATAGCAAATGAAACAAAATACAAAGTTTGATTAAAGGTGGTAAACAACCATTTTCAACACACAAAAAAACAGAATAAAAAATTAACAAAGTTTAAGCTAAAATCATTACCCAAAAAATGTTGAAAAAGGGTAGGTTGAAATGCTTTTGAGCTTGGATATAAAGCAAGGGGTTTGGGATAAAAGTGTTTATGGTGGAAGTTTAGTGAAGGAGATGAGTTATGAGTGTTAGAGAGTGAGAAGCTTTGAAAAAAATATGAAAAATGACAAAGAAAAGTTGGTGGGGTGACTTTTCTAAGTGAGAAAGATTTTTTGTTTTGACTTAGGTTTGGAGAGGAGAGAAAATGGTACTTGGACAGAACTTTTGGGGGCTAGGAAGTATGAAAAATGAGGGAAAATAGTACCTCTATTTATAGGGAAGCAAAGAGGTTGAAGTGGGTGGACCAAAGGGTCCTTTGTGTAAAAAACAGAGTTATTTCTGCTGTCTGCGCAGGTGTAATCGGTTACCCTGATTAGGATAATCGGTTACACAGTCCCAAATTGGCCAAAAAGATCAGTTTTTATTCTGGGTAATCGGTTACCCTGATTAGGGTAACCGGTTACCCAATCAATTTTTTTTATTTTTAGAACTTCAACCGGATAACCCTAGTTTTTCTCGGGTGTAAACACCATGCCTTGAGTCCGTGTAATATGTATTTGGTTATGAAAGTTTAATAAAATTATGATGATGAAATAATGAAAGCATGCATGTGCAGTCGGGCCATGGATCAGATGAAAGTTGTATCAGAGTAGGGTGAATTTTGGGGTATGACAAGTGTTTAGAGCCATTGATTTATTTTAGAATGTTTTAAACTGGAGCGCTCATTGTGAATACCAGGCGTGTGGATGAGTTGACTAGTGTGTACCATGGAAGGCGTGTTCTCCACCACTTGATCTGCCACCTTAATTAATGAGGGAGATCAAGTGGCCCACGTTTTTTTTTTGTTATTTTCTGATTTTCTTTTATTCCTTTTATTTTCATTAATTCATATTAATTTTAATATTGATCCAAAAAATATGAGAGTTTCACCAAAAAAATTCAGATAATTTCCTCTTTCACATTTTGAATTAAATTATTTTTTGGATCATTATTAATATTCTTCATGATTTAATTGATTTTGTGATTATTTTTAATTGTTTAAAAATACTTTTAAGTCTTTAAAAATTCTGAAATTTTTTCTCCAAGGTCCTTTTACCTTGTTTGACCTATGATAAATCTCATGGCCATTTCTTTGGTGTTTTGATGAGGTTTTAGGAATTTGACAAACCATATTTAATTTAAATGTATTATTTTAGTCCTTTTAATTTGAATAAATGTCAATTAATTGTGTTGACCAATTGTGATGATTTGTTTGAGTTTGACTCTTGTTGTCGGGTCTTTGTCAAGGTTGATTTGACTTTGTCAAGTTAATATCATTGGACTTAGGGGATTGATGGAATGTACATTCCATCTCCCAAAATGAACGGATGATATTAATTTGGTAAAAGTCCTCCTTTGACAAATTTGAGTTTTGATCCATTCCCCTCCCTCTTCATCTCATTCCCCTTCTCCTTTGGCCTATGATATCTCAAAGTCCTAAGGCTAGTTGCTTGAGAAATCAACATAAGTATGGATGAGATTAGGCCACCTCTTTTGCATATTCTTTTTGTGTGTGGTATGTTTCATGAGCATAGTCCATTATACTATGTCTCTAACATGCATTAACACCAAAATTCTATGGCCCGCTCTCAAATAGTTGTGTCTTCTATATAAGTCAAATTACGATTGCTTAACATAGCGTTAAATTTGTGACACAAAAGGCATAGCATTATAGTTAGTGAAATTTTAAGTCTCCCCTCTTTCATGGTATTGTATGGAAACTTGGCCTTTTTTTCTTCCTTTGGAAGATGTCTTGGCTCAAGGATCCATGCTTGTGATAAGTGGGTTGAGTGTTCTCCAAAGAATGACTTAAAAATGAAAAGCAAAAGCAAAACAATACTAACTTCTAACTCATTAACAATTAACTTTTGATTTCAAGCAATTTACTTTAATGACATTTAATTTAGTCTTTATTCATTTGCCATTATTCATATCATTCTAATTGTTTATGTTGATGCAATTTTCACTTTGTCCATTTGGACCATATTGTGTGATATATCTTGTTTGTGTATACTTTGTTTGTTTGTGTGGTCTTTGACCATTAATGTACATAATATTCTGTGGACTGTTGACTTGATCTTGGATAAATGGACTTAGAATTTAGGCAACATTCCTATGCTAAAGGACTTGGCCAATGCCAACTTTATGTGAAACCAAGGACTCGCAATTTGAAACTTCATCTGATACATCATTTAAGATCCTTTTGAGTTCATCTGCAACATGATCATTATGAAGTTGTTACTTTGAATTTGTGACTTGTGGAAATCATCTGTTACATGGACTAATTTGAAGAAGATCATGTAATGGCTAAGCTTGGATGTGTCTATCTTTATTTGATGCCTTGCTCTTCAAGATAATATAATTGTAAATTTGTGTGTTGCTTGATTCTAAATGTCCAAGGGAATTTGGGTTTCTATTGACATTCTTGTCTATTGGATTGCTACCCATTGGTCAGATCTTTTCAACTCTTAACTTTTAATTTTATGCATAGGATTAGTCTCTTCATCTTCTCCCCATTTCTTAAATTTCAAAATCTCTCCCTCCCTTTTTAAAATCTTCTTTGATTGAACTTATTTTGTTCTAAACTTTGACCACTTTGCAAAAAGCTAGAAACTTTGGCCTCATGCCATTGCATTTTCAAACTTCTTTTCTTAAATCAAATTTGTAAATAAACTTACCTATACTTGACCTAAACTTTCAAAAAAGCCAAAAAGAACAAACTCATTCAAACCATTTTTAGGCCTTTGTGCCTTTCAGACTTAATTTTTGTTAAAAGCAATGCATCCACTTTGAAATTTGTATCACGAACTACGAGGTTTTGATCCCTCATTTTTATGTTGGTACGTAGGCATAAGTCTGAAGGTCTTGTCATACACAAAAATATAATTAATGAATTCTTTTCTCATCCCCCCATTCTATTTATTTGTAAACATCATTTTTATACCAAATACATATGCACACAAAAAGGGCTCCCTAGGAGTACCTAGGACACTTTGGGTGCTAACACATTCCCTTTGTGTAACCAACCCGCTTACCTATAATCTCTGACATTTTATTAGTTTTGATTTGAAAACTTCTTATTTTTGGATTTTGTTCGTACTTTTTCCCTTTTCCCTTGGAAACAATAAAAGTGCGGTGGCGACTCTGGTTTTATTGATCTCTATCTTACCCATAGCTTGATGATCATGAATTTACCGCTACACTAATAACCTTCTCAATATACAACTCGCCTAACTTATGCAAAATATAATTGATCTTAATCAAAATAAAATGAGTTGATTTAGGTAATCTATCCACTATAACCCAAACTGGATCATTCCTTTTAGATGTCTTAGGCAAACTAATCACAAAATCCATGGAAATACTATCCCACTTCCACTCGGGAATACTCAACAGTTGCATTAAACCCAGCATCTTCTGATGTTCAATCTCCGGCTTCTGGTAAGTTAAACATGTATATGACTTACTCGGCTATATACTTTTTCATTCTTGGTGACCAAAACATTTTCTTCAAGTCTTGATACATTCTAGTAGCACCGAGGTGAATCCTCAGATAACTTTTGTGACCTTATTCAAGAATACTCTTCTTAAGTTCTGGCACATCAGGTACACAAACTCTATCACAGAAACACATAACACCATTCTCATCTATTTTAAAATCCACCTCTTTACCTTGAATGATTAACACTAACCGATCAATCAATCTAAAATCTGATTTCTGTCTTTCTCTGAATTCTTCGAGAATACCACTAGTCAACTTCAACATGTCCAACTTCACACTGTAAGGAGTCCTTTCACACAACAGACTCAGATCTCTGAATTGCTCGATTAACTCCAATTCTCGAACCATAAGCATTGACATATACAACGACTTTCTACTCAAAGCTCAAACTACAACATTGGCCTTACTCAGATGGTAACTCAAGCCAAAATCACAATCTTTTCAAAATTCAAGCCACCTTCTCTACCTCCTATTCAACTCTTTTTGATAGATCAAGTACTTCAAACTCTTGTGGTCCCTTTAGAAATTCGATCCACCAAAAAAATGATGTTTTTTGGTCTGTATGAATGTCTTTTAACTGCGGGATGTAAGGTTGTCGGGTTGTGATTGGACAAAGAGGATATGTCTTTGTTTTATCATGTCTGAGATACGTTGCAAAATGGGATTTACTGAGAAATTGTATGCACTGGTACCCCACAAACCAACGTTTTCATTTGTTTGTCTGTTACATGTATTGTTGCACCTGAATCAATTGTTTTCTTCTTGTCCTCCATTTTCTTTTCTCATACACACTTTTTGTATTTGTGTGTTGTAATAGCAATACAAGCAGTAATGCATGATAAATGAGATGAATATGATTCATGTGTGTTAGTGTTACTATGGTTTGGTTGTACTTTTCATCTTTTATTAATGGATTATTTTATTTTTGCTTTTATATTTCGGGCTCTTCCCTTAAAGTATTTCATATTTTTTCCGCCTCATAAGTTCGAGATCAACCCGATGTTAAAATCTCCCAAGTTTTTAGTTAGCCCAGTTAAACTAAGGTGTTGAGCTCAAAAGTTATGGAACTTGGTGAATAACCGCTCCAAGGTCTGTGTTTGTGGAAATAAGACCAACCACTTCAATCCACCATTTGGGAAGGAAGACTGGTCCCTTCACTCTCAAGCTCACTATGAAGAAAATACGCAAATGCACACATCCATCGTCTTGTATGTTGTGATTGAAGACCAGTCACCATTTCCTTATATAAGGGGGTTTGTGAGTCTTTCCTGCTAAAAGATCTCAAAGTATTATTGAAAACTCTCAATATTAATTCTTGGAGAGAGGAGTAGGTCCTTATGTTTTTGGCTGAACCTCTATAGTTCTTAGTGTTTCTGTTTTCCCTTAACTCCTTTTATTTTCTCAATTTATTTTTCGCTACTTAGTTTCTAAAATAGTTTTTAACTCCGATTTTATTTCCCAAAGTTTTTGAAAATAACGTTTTTCCAAACCACATAATTCACCTCCTATTGTGTATGAAGTCTCTAGTCTAACATTTATTACAGTCAACAATGAAGGTTACATTACCAAATTCAAGGGTGGTTTAATAAAGGAGTATGAGATGGCCAACCTTGGTCTTATGATGTATTTCCTTGGCATCGACTTTCACAAGTACAAAAGGAATTACTCATGCATCAAAGGAGGTATGCACTTGAGATATTGAAGAGGTTTGAAATGGAATATTGTAATGTGGATATTACCCATACAAAACCAAGGTTGCAGCTGTCAAAGAATGAAGGTGAGCATAATATTTATCCAACACAGTACAAGAGGTTTATTGGATCATTGTGGTATTTGTGCAATACGAGAATGAACTGTGAGAGCTTCTTCCGTTAAGTTCCATTATGAGTGTTTTATATGATGTCAAAACTAGGATTCTTTATCGTTTATGTACATTGGACGGTATTCTCCTATTCTCTATGTGCATTTCATCACTAGGAAGCATACACGTCTTTGGAATCATCTTTTAAAAGGTTTCATGCATTAAACATGCATGAAAAATAAAGTTTTATAAAAATAATGCAACACATATGGACCTATAGTGAAAGTTTTCATACTATAGGTCGACACATCTGTGCCATCGGTCGGTATGTATACTGCAATATTAAAGCCTGTAACTTATGTTTCAGATGCTGAATCCACAAATTGACACATATGAGGCACATAACATTGATAGATCCACACATGACCTTTAACAAGTCGGTCGTACAGGTCGACACATGACTTCAACAGGTTGACCTATACAATGATTTTGTGTGTGTGCGTATTTTCATATTTTCTCAAAGTTCATTGTATTCCTTTTTGCTCTCATTCACCCATGCATATATATACTTCATACATGCATCATTCTCTAGTAAGGTTTCTAGAGTGATTAAAACCTACATGAATCCAGGATTTCAAAGCATCTCATTATCTTCAATTCAATCTATGGATACACATAATCAAACTACACATAATCAATTTTTGATTGGGTTCCATCTAGATTAGGATTAATAACGTCCAATTAGGTTTGTTGTACTGAGAATATTGGGTTGAGATCTTTGAGGGATTCAAATCAGAAAACCGAGGTGGGATTTTCCTTCAAGATCTTTAGGGTTTTAAGGTTTTTGGACAAGATTGTGCAATTCAGATCTGATCGAGTGAAAGCCTTGGGACTAGGTGTGTCGTGAAAGGGAGTAGTGTGAAACGGTGGATCGTGTTGACAAATATTGGGTTCAATAAGTATGCGCTTTGGATTAATTTACAAGGGTGAAAGCCTTGAGACAAAGAGGTCATGCAAGGAGGTAGTAACAACAGGTGAATTGAAGTGACATTGTTGGTGTCTTGATCAAGGTTTTTGGAGGTGTTAGAGTCAAGAACAAACTTAGGTTTTTTGGGATTTGATCTCTCATCTCTTGTATAAATACATTGGCAAAGTAAGATTTATTATAATAATATCTCAATTCGAATTCGAATTGAGGGCAGAAGTACCCATAACGAGGTCGATTGGGGAACTTCCTAAGCAAATTCTTGCGTACTCTCTCTCTCTCTCTCTTACTCTTTTATTTTTTGATTTGCAAATTTTCAATTGCTTTGATCACTGGATCAACATAGTTTGGATCATAATTTTTATTATATTTTGAACCTTGTGCTTGTTGTATTAATCACTAACCATTTGGTTATGATTGGATTTATTAGAAAAACAAACACCATACAAAATTTAAAACTTTTTTTTTGCACATCAAATGTTCGACAAATTGTTTGACTTAGATTTGTGTGTGTGGCTATCATTGGAGATAGACTTTTACTATTGTAGAGTATTCAATTAGTTGTGCTTAGTTGTTGTTGATTGATTTGTATATTATTATCATATCATTGACACCTTTACACATATCTGGGTTATTCAATAGTAGGTTCGATTACACGATTTTTGATCCTGGAAATATATGAAACTTGCTTATGTGCCATAAATTTGTCTAAGTCAAATTTTCGAATAAATTTTTAACTTGGGATCTATTCACCCCCTCTATATCTAGGCCTGTTATCTAACAAGTGGTACCACGAGCTCCAATTGTTTCCAGTCTTAAGATTTTCTTATTAGATAATGGCTACCAAACCTAAAGAGGCGTATAATAGAGCATCTATTTTCACCAGTGAAAATTATGGATATTGCAAAGCTTGCGTATCCATGTCAACTTCGTTGACAAGGGTGTGTGGGATGCAGTCATCAATGGTCCAAATGAAATTACTATGACCAATGATGAAGGTGTCACCATACCAAAACCGGAAATTCAATGGAATAATAATGATAAGAAGATGTGGTCTCATGATTGGAAAGCACAAAATATTCTTATATCCGCATTAGGTGTTGATGAGTATTATCATGTTTCTCATGTGAAACCTCCAAAGCTATGTCATATGAATTAGAAGTTTCCCATGAGGGAACTAATGAGGTCAAACAAGCTATAATCAACATATTAAACCAATAGTTTGAACTCTTTCATATGAAGCATGGTGCAACCATTGCCGGAATGCAAAAGAGATTCACACATCTTATTAATAGATTGGATGCTCTATGTAATCCTATCTTAAATTTTATTTCTACTAACAAGGTTTTAAGATGTCTTAATAGGGAATGACAACCCAAGGTCATCACGATTAAAGAGGTGAATGATCTTAAAGCGCTTAATCTCACTACCTTGTTCGGAAAATTGGAAGACCGTGAGAAAGAACTCACTTGCTTGGATAAAAATGAAAAAAAAGTATGAAAAAAAGATGAAGAAAGAGAAAGGTAAAGACAAGGAAGAGGTGAAGAAGTTCATTTCTCTAAAGACTTCTAGTTTCAAGTCCTCAAAGAATGAGCATAGTGAGTGTGAAGAAAGGGATGACAAGAACTCTGATGATGGTGATGTTGGGCTATTTGTCAAGAGATGCCAAAGGTATATTTGGAAGAATAAATTCATGCACTCCGAAGGAAACTTAGCCAAATTTAGAAGGAAGTCAAAGTCCTCAAAAGATAGTGAAAATAGAAATGATAAATTTATAAGCTCTTGTTATAATTATGGTGAAATTTATCACTATATACCGGAATGTCCCATGATTAATAAAGACAAATAAAGAGGGCATCACAAGAAGCCTAGTAAATCTAGAAGAGCTTATGTAGCTCGTGAGAGTGCAAGTGATTCCTCAAGCGATGAAAGCTCCACTTCAAGTGTAGAATCGGCCCAGATTTGTCTTATGGCTAATGGAAGGAAGAAGAAATAAGTAAGTTCTTCTAAACTTGAGCTTACTAGTGATTTATCTTATTCTCAATTACAATACGCTTTTGATAATCTTCATAGATAAGCATTAAATGCTTTTAAGAAATTAGTTTCACATGAAAATATAATTTTGCAATTAGAAGTTAAAGTATTAGAATCCAAAATGAAGTTGGAATCTATTAAGAGATCTATGATGGATGATCAAAAGGACAAGATTGAGGATGAAAAGTATTCAAGAATAAGTTGTGAATATTGTCATTATTGGCAAGAAGAAATAAATGCTCTTCGAGTCAAATTAGACAATACCTTACAACCAAAGAGTGCATTTGCTATTGACCCTTCTAAATATGAAAGATCTTTGAATTATTCATAAAAAAATCATAAAAATATTAAAAAGTATTTGAATGGTAAAAGCATATCTCATCGTAATCTATCTTGTCATTATTATTGCAAAAAGGGTCATACCATTGAAAAGTGTAAATTTAGGAAGATGATAGTTCCTAAAGGAGCCTCTCAATGGTTGCCTAAATGAAACCTTGATTTCACTCACTTCCAAGGAACCAATTAAAATTGGGTACCTATTTCCATTGTTTAAATCTGCAGGTTGAATGTCATGAATCTACTGAAAAGATGTGGTATCTTGATAATGGGTGTTCAAGGCATATGACGAGTGACATATCACTTGTCATTGACTTTGGCCAAATAAAAAGGGGTTAATCACTTATGAAGATAAAAAAGGAGTTATTCTTGGAAAAGGTGTGTCTTCGTATGAAATTCTCAAGGAAGCTGATAAAGGTATTGATCAAACTCAAACATATGAAAATGAAAAAGTAGAAGATGACGATCACAAAGAGGAAAAGGAGGAGAGTCCGGATGCAATGGATAACCTTCCTTTGACTTGGAGAACATCCAAAGATGACTCTATTGATAATATTCTTGAAGATATCAAAAGAGGCGTGACAACACGCTCTAATATAAGTAACTTTTGTTATCACTTTGCTTTTGTGTCATGGGTTAAGCCTAAAAATGCTAAAGATGCATTACTTGATGATCATTGGTTCATGGAAATGCAAGATGAGCTAAATCAATTTAAAAGGAATGATGTTTGGGACCATGTCCTGCATCTAAAACATCATCAAGTAATAAGCACAATATAGGTTTTTAGGAACAAGTTTGACGAAGATGGAGTGATAACCTGGAATAAGGCCTGATTAGTCACTCAAGGGTACAATCAAGATGAGGGTATTGGATATGAAGAGACTTATGCTTCAGTCACCCGACTTGAGGCCATACGCCTTCTTATTGCCTTTGCTTCCTCTAGGAATTTCAAATTATTTCAAATGGACGTGAAAAGTGTGTTTCTAAATGGTTACATTAATGAAGAGGTATATGTTGCTCAACCTCCCGACTTTTAAAATCAAGAGTATCCCATTGATGTTTTAAAATTAAAATGTGCTTTGTGTGGTCTCAAACAACCACTTCGGGCTTGGTATGAGAGACTAAGCAAGTTTTTGATTAATCAAAGGTACTTAAGGAGAAAGGTTGACACTACTCTTTTTATTAAGTGCCATGGAAATGATACTCTTCTTGTTCGAGTATATGTTGATGACATTATTTTTGGATCTACTAATATGCAACTTGTCAAAGAGTTTTCTAAGCTTATGCAAGGAGAGTTTGAAATGAGCCTCATGGGATAGTTAAATTACTTCCTAGGTCTTTAAATCAAACAACTTAATGAAGGCACATTTGTTTGTAAAACTAAGTATTGCAAGGACTTGCTAAAGAGATTTGGCATGGTTTATGCAAAGTTAATTGACACTCAGATGGCTACAAACGGTAACTTGGAAAGAAACAAAATTGGTAAGGATTAGGAAGTAAAGAAATATAGAGGTATGATTGGTTCTCTTCTATATCTTATTGCATTTAGGCCATATATCATGTTTAGTGTCTGTATGTGTTCCCGATATCAATTGGCTCATAAGGAATCCCATCTCAAAGGCGTCAAATGTATTTTTAGGTATCTTCGTGGTACTTCGAATTATGGGCTCTGATATTCCAAAGGAAGTGATTGTAGCTTAGTTGGTTACACCGATTTCGATTTTGTTGGTTGCAAATTGGATAGGAAAATTACTAGTGGAACTTGTCACATATTTTCAAATTCCTTAGTTAGTTGGCATAGCAAGAAACTGTTAGAATAAGATTTGGTTATGCATCTACACTTTGAGTTTTGATGATAACAATGTTGTATTTGTGTGAGAATAATTTTGGTACCCTAATGGTTTGCTTCCTAATAAGTCCTCTTAGTCTGCTGTAAATTTTTATATTGATGATAGGTTACTGCATTATTTTATGAATTTTATCATTGAGCCAAGGTTTTCGAATCATTAAACTACCATTGATACTTAGATGCAAATTTTGTTTGCAATTAGGAATGATATTCCAATTAACTGCGCTTACATGATTTTAGAGCACATGACCTCTCATGATGAAAATTCTCAGGAACTTCCTTATGCTTTTTTTATTACTAAGATTCTTCAAGATTTTGGTGTCAACTTACTAAGGAAGATCCAATCCCTATGGAAGATTGGGAAATTACAACTCATTTTTGCAACAACAAGATGAGTGTGGTTTATAACTTCAAAGAAAAGATTATCTGATATCTCGATGATGAAGTTGAGAATCCTCCTCCTCCTTCTCCGGTTCAACAACCTCCTCAACAAGAGACTCAAAGCGTGGGACATGTTCTTGACTGCATGGCATATATGAACCACTCTTTGTCTACCCAAATCTCTAACCTCTACATTCATATGCAACTTCCTTAATATCAAATCCCTCCTTATCAATATCCATTCTTTCAACCACAAAATGCTCCACCAAACAACAACTTTGACCGAGCCAACCCTCAAGATGACCTTGACCATGAATTTATGCACCAAGATTAATTTGTCTACTATTTCTTGTTTCATTTTGTTTAATTGTAGTATGATTTTATGGTCTTGTTAGGTTAAGTTTATGTTATGGTTATGTTTTAAAGACTATGTCATTATAATGTTTTCAAGTCTTTGTATGCTAAGACAATATGCTTTTATGTTAAGTTTCTATATTTCTTAATCATTCTCTACTTTCTCTATTTTTACTTTCAATTACACTTTTCCCTTCTTTTTGATAATGACAAAGGGGGAGAAAATATTATATATATATATATATATATATATATATATATATGTGTGTGTGTGTGTGTGTGTGTGTGTGTGTGTGTGTGTGTGTGTGTGTGTGTGTGTTCGTGCGCACGCGAATGCTTGTGATATAACATTTTTATAAATAATCAAATTAAGTATGATTTGTCAAAGTTAGGGGGAGATATCCAAGCATATGATTCTAAGAGAAAGATAGAGCAATGTCATCAAGAATAATCTTCTTTGCTCATATGGTTGTCATCATCAAAAATTGGGTAAGGGTGATTGTGAAGACAAACTTTCAAACATGTTTTGATGAAGACAATGTTTTAAAGCTCAAGTCTCAATATCAAAGAAGAAGTTAAAGTTTCTTAGCACTATGATCAACACTCAAGATATATGAAATTCTTATCATATGCAATCATGAAGTATTCAATATATATTTGTTGATCATTCATTTGAAAATTTAGTTTATACTTTATTAAAATATTTTTCAAATGATTTTACAAGCATTGGTTGAAAATTAGATTTGATGGATCATGAAGTTTTTATACTTATAAAATTTTTCAAAATGTTGTATGCAATCGATTGAACCATTTGTACAATCGATTGAATGGTCTTTAGAAAACAATTACTCTTGCAATCGATTGTAAGGTATGTGCAATCGATTGAAGTAGTGCAAAATTTTAATTTTTTATTCCATGCAATCAATTGATGGACTTGTGCAATCGATTGACACTGTATAATTTTTAAAAAATATTGAAACATATGCACTCCTTCATTCACTCATTCTTATGGCATCTCCTAATTTCAAACTCATTCTTCTTCAGTTAAATTATCCAACCTTTTTCATGCTTTATCAAGAGTTGTTCTTACTCTATAAATATAATTCAAATTTTCATTTTACTATTACCTCTTTCAAACAAATAATACAAAACATTGCATAATTTTCAATTCATTTGTTCTAGACTTAGATGATTTTTTGAAAACTTTCATATCATTCTAAAAGTATCATTGAGCACTTAGAGAGTTTATGATATTGAACTTTAATATTTAAAAGAGAAGATGTCCCACAAGATATGATTTAGTTTATCAAACTTATTACTACTCAAATTCATTACTGTATCAACATCTTATCTTTCTAGAATTGTTGGATATAAGATTGTGTTAGCCTTGTACTTGTTATTCAGGATTGTTGGAAACAAGAGTATGAGAAAAAAAAAATTGTTTTCTTTTCTTGAGTTGTCAATTAAAAGAGGATTGTTCTTGGTGATTAGGTTAGAACCTTGAGTATAGAAGTCTAGATTATGCTTATACACAAATTCTAATATTATTGAAATCTTTTATTGCATAAAGGGATCGAAGTACTTTTAGATTGTGAGAAAAATCAAAATATATCGTCGGTATTCTTTATTTTTCGTATGTACTGTTTTCATCATTTATCACATCAAAAAAGAAAAATACACCATTCTGAAAATCAGATAAATTTTTAAATATCTAACTTTTTTTTATTCATTTGACTCCCTAAAAAGCGACCGCATTTGACTCCCTAAAAACGACCGCATAATATGGTTATCGATTTCTTATCTACCTCTACTATTTTATATATTTAACTTTGGTGTTTAGATATGTTTATCTTTTTTAGAAGGAGCAAAGTTCTAAGGTGTATATATGTTCTTTCAAGTAAAATTGTTTTGATTTCCTTATGCTGCTTTCGATTCTGTTTGCATCATCATGTATCAAATTGTGTAGATGAACACAAATTTACATGAATTTCAAAATCATTCATAAGTATAAGAAATTCTAAGACCTTGGCGTAACGATGACTAAACTCGCAATGACAGGTATACAACGCTGTCTCAATTCTACAAATTTTATTTTTAATTTGAAATATATTAGCAGCTGAATCATCTAAGAATTTTTAATATGATACGGATTAAATCCACGATTTTATATATGAATTTAACTACGGATTTATTCAGTGACATGCTACAAGTTAAAAGGATAGACAAAATTCGGATCTTGCAAATGCTTGTTTCTCCATATCCAAATGAAATTGCAGCTAGAAGCCCAAAGAGCAGTCCAATCTGGAGAACTAACCAGTCAAAATAAGAGTCAGCAAAGAAGAGTGCTTGTGTTTATTGCTGAATAAATGCGTCCAAATTCTTTTTAAAATGGTACAGTTCCGGAGAGCATGTAAAATGGTAATACATTTACTCGCCAAGATGTCACAGACATTATTACGCAGCTTAAGATGGTTTAGGTAAGCATTGGTAATATTTTATTTGCACTAAAAATCAAACATTATATATTTCAATTTTCTGAAAATCTCAGACTCTGTTGTATTATATATATAATTTTCTAACACGTTTTAAATCTAATTCATTTGTCGTAATCTATGGCTTACAACAATGACCGAGGCAAGAATATAAGACCTGAATTTTTGACAAAGTATAAGAAGTTAAAAATTGTATAAAATAAAATAATAGGTGCGTCATGTGCAGAGAAAAAAAGTTATATAAAAATTCTAGCTATCCTTGGGATCTACAATGTAAATATAAAAATAATTATATTCGTTGATACCAAATCTCATTGTGTATAGTTTCAAATAGTTTAAACATTAATTATTATATATTCTGGCAGTTTTTTTTATAAATATATATTTTATTAGTTGATTTTACAAATATTTTAAATAGTCTATTAATCATTAAAATAAAAAGATGCATCAAAATATTAAATAATATTTTTAATTCTAAGATCTTATAGACTTAATTTATTTGATTATATCTTTCAATCAAATAATTAGATTGATTTAGCTAATTATTTATAAAGAATTATTGAGAGATCAGTAAGCATTATGAGTTTGACGTTTGATATCAACAGATATTGAAATTCTCTACTTTTCTGCAAATTTAGTAAATTGACAAATATAGTAATAAAAGTTTGAAATTAAATATTCTGATTTTTTATATATATTTTCCAATTTATTGTTGGACATATATTAATAATCTTTATAAAAAGATGTTTGCAATAAATATAAATATAGTGTGGGGATAAGAAAAAGAATTCATTAATTATATTTTTGTGTTTGACAAGACCTTCGGACTTATGCCTATGTACCAACATAAAAATGAGGGATCAAAACCTCGTAGTTTGTGGTATCAATTTCAAAGTGAGTTGATTGTTTTTTTAAAAAAAATTAAATTTAAAGGAGGCACAAAGAGGCCTAGAAAGAGTTTGAATGAGTGTTAGTTCTTTTTGTCTTTTGAATTTTTAAGTCAATATGGTTAAATTCATTTACAAGTTTGATTAAGAAAAAAGTTTAAAAATGCAATGACATAAGAATAAAGTTTCTAATTTGCAATAAAGTCTAAGTTTAGAAATCACAAGCAAAAAAGATTTTGAAAAGGGGAAGAGATTTGAAATTTAAGAAATGGGAGGAGATGAAGAGACTAACCATAAGCATAAAATTTAAAAGTTAAGAGTTGAAAAGATCTGATCAATGGGATGCAATCCAATAGACAAGAATGTCAATATAGAAACCCATTTTTCCTTTGGAATTTAAATCAAACAATATCAATAAGCAAGTATCAAAATGAAGAGCAAGACATCAAATAAAGATAGTCACATCCAAGCTAGCAACTTCATAGTCTTCTTCTTAATCTTCCATGTACCAGATGACATACTCCTTGAATGACTCAAAATAAGGCATTAGACACAGGTTCAAAGTAACATTTGCATCAAGATCATGTAGTAGATGAACTCAAGTGGATCCCAATATTTGCATTGAATGAAAGCTCAATTCTCAATGACTTGGTTTTAGAGATGTTGGCATTGACCAAGTCCTTTTCCATATGGAATGTTGCCTAATTCTAAGTCCAAGACTCAGATCAAATCCAACAGTCCACACAAACATTTTTTAGGGTTCTTTATGTTGTTTATTAAGTATTTTAAGGTCCTAAAACCACAAACACAAACAAGGTACACAAACAAATATATACAATCATAATATATGGTTCAAGTGAGCAAGGTAAAAATGGCATAAACACAAACAAGTTAAATTATATGTAAAATGGCAAATGAAATGGTAAATGACTTGAATTTAAATTGTATAAAGTAAATGACTTGAAATTAAAAGCAATAATAATAAAAGTTAGTCAAATGTTATTTGATTATATGTTAGTGGGGTTTTGCTTTTCAATTGATTAAGTCATCATTTGGAGAACACTCAACCCTCTATTCACAAGCATGGATCCTTGAACCAAGACATCTTCCAAATGAAGGAAAAAAGGTCAAGTTTCCACACAATACCATGAAAGGGGGGAGACTTACAATCTCACTTACTAGAATGCTATGCCTTTTGGATTAAAATTTAACGCTATGTTAAGCAATCGTAATTGGACTTATGTAGAAGTCACAATTATCTGAGGTCGGGCAATAAATTTTTTGGTGTTAATGCATATTAGAGATATAGTATAATGAACCATACTCCTAAATCATACCACACACAAAAAATAAAATGATCAAAGGATAGACCTAATCTCGTTCATACTTATATTGGTTCGTCTAACATGAAGTTATTGATGAACCAATTAGCCTTAGGATATTGAGACTTCATTGGTCAATAAGAGGAATGAGATAGAATGGGATTTAAGATGAAGAGGGAGGGGAGATGAGACAAACACAAATTGGTCATGGGAGGAATTTTATCAAATTAAAATCATTCATTCATTTTGGGAGATGAAATGTACATTTCATCAATCCCCTAAATTCAATGAGTTTAATCCAACAAAAGTCAAATCAACCTTGACCAAGGCCCAAACACATAGTCAAACTTCACAAGTCAATAAAAATGGCTCAACATAATTTCTACACAATTAATCAATTAAAAATCAAATTAAAATGAATTTAAATTAAATTATGTTTGATCAAAAACCTAAAACCTCTTCAAAACACCAAATAAATGGCCAAGAGATTTATCATAGGTCAAATAAGGTCAAAGGACCTTGGACAAAAAATTTCATAATTTTTGAAAAGTCAGAAGTACTTTTAAACAAGTAAAAATATGCACAAAAATAATTAATTCATGGCAAATATCAAAATTAATCCAAAAAATAATTTTAATTCAGAAAATGAAAGAAGAAAATATCTGAATTTTTTTAGTGAAAGTCCCATATTTTTTGGATTAAAAATGAAATTAATATGAATTAATTAAAAATAAGCAATTAAATGAAATATTCAGAAATTCAAAAAAAAAAAGAGCCATCTGATCTCCTTCATTAATTGAGGTGGCATAAAAGATGGATGGAAACACGCGTTCCACATGCGCTTCAGTCAACTATCCCACCCATGTGATAATCAAAAGCAAAACACGAGATTAGAACAACTCAGTTGGATCCTATGGCTGAGATGCATGACAACACATCACCGGAGCTAGGGCTCCGATCTTCTTCTCCGGTGGACCTCACCGGACTGGTCCACCATCAACCATCGCCAAAATGAAAAAGCAAGACATGAATTTAAAGAAAAAATGCTCAGGAGCTTGAATATGTCCTCAATTTTGTCCAATTCCAAATATATAAAAAGATACAGGGATTTGAATTTTGAGGATCATGAACTGAGTTGCTTCGATTTGACCTCAAAGCAACTCAATCTTCTTGCCTATATTGATAGGACTTCAGACAACCAAAAATCAATAAGAATGGTGGAGAATTGAGGGAGAATCGTAGAGATGAAAATTCTGAAAAATCACCTTCAATGGAGCTTCAGATTGGCACGATCTTGCTTTCAATTATGCTTGGACTTGCTTCAGATGCTTGATGGAAGTGAACTGGATCAAGGGGAGGGATGGTATCTTGGAGTTTCAATCTCAAAACAGATGGAGAATTGAAACTCGATTTTCAAAGAAAATCCTCAAGTTTATCCTTCAATGGTAAGGGTTTATGGTTGCAGGTTCAAAGCTTGGGCATGAGGTCCTCAATTCTGAGCAATGAGAGTCTTATTTATAGGCCATGAGATTGATTTTCACACACTTCCAATTTTGGCAAAATTTGTAATTCTCCCTTTCATGGATGCATGGGCGTGCACAAGGCCCATGAGATGATGTGATTTGATCCAAAATTCAATGTGCATCATGCTGAAATCATGTTAGAAGCCATGCAAATGTGTATGACAAATGGAAGTTGAAATTATCCAAATGGTCATTTAACTTAAATCCATGCGCAAGTCCCTCATACTTTGGCCAAATGAGATTATTTTGGAGTTTTTGTAAATGTGAGATCAAGGGGAACAACTTTCATGTTGAACACTTTTTCATTTGAAGCATGGATCATGATGAATTTTGAGGTGGAAGTTTGGGAAGTCCCAAGTCAAATGTTCACTTCTTCCACCTTGAATAACTTTTTCTATGGACTTAAACTGAGAAATGTTTCTTCATCAAAGTTGTAGATCTTTCAAACCTCTTAAATTTGGTCACAAATTTTGCCTCATTTGGATTTGGCATGAAGGAGTTATGAATTTTAGAAGTTGAGTAAAATCACTTGTTCAATGGTATTGGCCCAAAATGACCTATAATGTTTCCTCTTGGCACATGAATTGGCAAGTTGAATTTGCACTTCCTCCAAACATCAAAGTTTAGACATATTGAATTAGATCATGCAATTTGAATGGATTTTATCGCATACAAATTGAGAAAGTTGTGGTCTTGGGAAGTTGACCTCCTAACTAGGGTTCAGACAAAATGACCTATAATCTTTCACCATAAAAAATGAATTTCCAAGAAAAACAACCTCTTGACTTCAAAATGAAAGTTGTTTGTAATGTCATTTTGATTACCTTTGATCTTGGAATCATTTTCATATGACAAAAAATGTAGGAGCTAAGGTATAGGGAACCCCAGTTTTGACCAGTTGACTTCCTCTGGTCAACCACCATGAACCAACTTGCTAGCTTGACAATCTCTTGAATTTTGGGACTCATGGAGGATCATATATGCATAAGATTATGTAATGTGAAGTATCCTTTAAAAAATTTGATCAATTATTGAAGAAACTTGTTGAAAAAGTCACACAAGTTACCCAGATGAGTTAGAGATTCCAAGGCAAACAAACTTCTTGATGATTTCTTGATCAAAATAACATGTGAAGAACATGGGGATCCATTTATGATACTTAAATCCAATGTGAATCATTTCTTGATTGAGCTTCTTGCATTGAGGGTCTCAAACCCTAAATATAAGCTTGATAGAGCATAGGTCAGCACACACACTACCTACAAAAGCAACAAACTATACATTGACATATTTTTGGTATTTGGTTTAGTAAATAGTAGAAAATGAAATATGATACAATCAAATGTGCTTGGTGATCTCTCCCAATGTAAACCCAATGAATGAGGGGTAAGGGAGATGTCAAGTTGTGATCCAGATACTAATGCATATGATGAGATAACATGAGGGGTCTTAGGGTCAAAATTGGGGTCTTACACACTACCTACAAAAGCAACAAACTATACATTGACATATTTTTGGTATTTGGTTTAGTAAATAGTAGAAAATGAAATATGATACAATCAAATGTGCTTGGTGATCTCTCCCAATGTAAACCCAATGAATGAGGGGTAAGGGAGATGTCAAGTTGTGATCCAGATACTAATGCATATGATGAGATAGCATGAGGGGTCTTAGGGTCAAAATTGGGGTCTTACAGCTGCCCCTATTTAAGGAAGTTATAGTTGAGGAGATGAAGGTTAAAATCTTTGTATCGAATCAGTAGAATGGACTTAAATAACAACATATAGAAACAAAATTTGGTCCCTAAGAGACCTCATGATGCATATGATATGAATGCTAAAAATAATCTATGTGGGAAAATGTTGCCACAAAGGAAAAGAATCTAGAGAGACTGAAAGTCCACAGGAGTATAATGCATTCCGTAAGGAAAACTCACTGGGGAGACAAAGACTCTGGGGGATAAAAGGTTGTGCGTAGGCTAGACCACGACTTAAAATTGTTGGGGGACACGAGGGATTTCACGAAAATAAATCAATGGAAAGACTCAGTCGGGGATAAAAGGGAAAATCTACAGGGGAAACAGGTAAATCAGAACAAAAGATGAAATGCCTGAACCAAACAGGAAATGGCGATTTCACTGAGGAAATACGCACTTGAACTCAACTGGGGAAGAAAAGATCTCCGAAACAGGAATAACAGAAGTATATTATCCACTACTGGTTACTGGGTAAGGAGATAACATAATCTGACAGAGAGGACATCTGTTACCGGTTAGGGTAAACATATCAAGGATGACTCGCTGAGGGCAATAGGAGGTGTATTCATTACCAGTTAGTGGGTACAAATAACCAGCTGGGGAAAAGCCAAACTACCGATTACTGGGCAGAAGACCTCAAGAAAGAGTATATACGTCACTTGTTAAAGTGAACATATCAAGGATAGACTCAAAAGGAAGAATATCCGTCATCGGTTAAGATGAACATATCAAGGATAGACTCTGAGGGGAGAAATAGGAATTATATCTCTCAGTTACTGGATATAAAACCAAAAAGAGAATATCCGTCACCGGTTAAGATGAACATATCGAGGATAAACTCCAAAAAAGGGGAAACATGATTTACAATTATCGGTTACTAGGCAGAAGACCCAAAGAAGAGGAAACCCGTCATCGGTTAGGATGAACATATCAAGGATTAGCCCTCTGGGGAATGAAATAGGGATTACAACTACCTTTTTACTGGGAAGAAAACCAGAACGAGAGTATCCGTCATCGGTTAAGATGAACATATCAAGGATAGACTCAAAAAGGGAAAGAATATCCTTCATCGGTTAGGATGAACAAATCAAGGATAAACTTCTTGGGAAAACGTGAAAACGAATTCGCTGGGGAGAATAAGGGAAGTAGATTACTTTTACCAGGTATTGGGTAAGAGTAAAGCACTCGCAAATCGAGAAGAATATTACCATTTATTGGGTAACAGACTCCCAGGGGATGAAGGTATCTATATAGGTAAGATGTAGAAAGAAAAAGTCAATCAAAGACTCAATCCAATGAGGATATAACTCAGGGGAGTGGTTCCATCCAGATAATCAACTAGGGAGGAAGATGAAATAATAATCATCCACGAGGAAATAACTCGGTGGGGAATGAGAAATGTTAAATTCTTTCTGCTTAAGGGGATGCCACTCTACATTCTAAAGAGGACAAACACACCGAATCTGCGTGGGGAAAAAGGATACCACCATAGCAGAGGATCAGAAAAAGGATGAATCATAAAAATGCAAATGATGAAATTTATGAATGTATATGTATATGTATATATGATTATTATCCTGATAAAATAATCACGAAGGATACGAATGTCACTGATATGAATCATCGATACCACACTTTGCCAATCTCAACAGGAGGGAAGCAACAACTAGAGAAAGAGATGAATCGAATGAACGTGAATCATTTTTCTTAAAGGCTCGACCCTGGCTAGGGGAAAGAGGACAAATTTGCTGGGGATCTGCATCATCAACTCTGCGGGGAATCTTAGGTCAACATCATATCAAATGGGAGACAACCTTGCAGAGGACCCAAAATATTGCTCAAGAATCCATGCTAACAGGGATCAGGCATAAATTTTGCTGGAGATTTGAGGGGAATAAAATCCTATGCTAAACTCATGCAAACCGTTGAGAATACACACCTACAACTTGAGGGAGGCAATCACAAACTTGGCTGGGGAAACCAATAAAACTCGGCTGGAGATGTTGAGTTTTCGTTCGGAAATATATGACCAAACCACTTGCTTGGGGAAAACCAACCATGTTTCGCATTTTTAGGACTTACCTGTTCTCAGACTGCTGTTGATATTCCTTAAATGAAATCGATTGCTCTTAAAAAGTAATTGCTTTTATTATTTAAGAAAAACATTATTTTATTTTTTTAAAATTCAATTTCAAAATGATCATCATAAAATTTAATTCTATTTAGCTTAAATAAACAAGAGTAGAAACAATTGGATAAAAAGCTCAACTTTATTTAATAGGATGGTAGTCTGTAAATGACAAGACTCCATAGATCTTTACAAAAGTTGAAAAATGGTAATTTACATGGAAAAGGGCTACATTGAATACAATGATCAATAATCCTTCTACCAACTTTGATGTCCATTGTTCTCTTGGCTTCGGTTGAAGGTGACAAATCAGAACCCAATGACGTGTTCAAGAATGTCTTCAAAACTAAAGATCAACAAGATGCAGTTACTTTCCATAATCCCTATTTTTGCATAAATTTCCCCAAGGTGGGGTACTCAATTTATCGGGATATATTTTCTGTTTTATGTCTCTAACATTTGCCTGGATCTCCCTTTCGGGTTTTCAATCCACCGAGACGCTCTTTTCTTTTTAGGCGAAGTATTTCTTGACTGCATCGACATTCATAGGACATGTGAACTCTTCACCATCCAGAGTTCTAAGAATCAAAGCACCGCCTGAAAAGGCTCTCTTCACAACATACGGGCCTCATAATTAGGAGTCCATTTTCCCCTAGCATCTGGTTTGAAAGATAAAATCTTCTTGAGCACAAGGTCACCTTATTTGAACACACGAGGTCTGACCTTCTTATCAAAATCTTTCTTCATTCTCTACTAGTATAACTGACCATGACACATGGCAGTCAACCACTTCTCTTCAATTAAATTCAGCTGGTCATACCTGGTCTGACACCATTCATCTTCTATTAAATTGGCTTCCATCTAGACATGCAATGATGGGATCTCAACCTCCACTGGGAGCACAACTTCCATTCCATAAACAAGCGAGAAAGGGGTTGCCCCTGTCGAAGTACGGATGGATGTACGATACTCGTACAAGGCAAATGGGATTATCTCATGCCAATCCTTGTAAGTCACAACCATTTTTTGAATGATCTTCTTGATATTCTTGTTTGCAGTTTCAGCAACCCCATTTATCTTAGGTCTGTAAGGAGAATAATTATGATGTGCAATCTTTAAGTCTTTGCAAAGAGCTTCCACCATATTATTATTCAAGTTTAACCCATTATCAGTAATGATCTTACTTGGCACACCATAACGGCATATATTCTGATTCTTGATAAACCTCACAACAACTTGCTTGGTTACAGTTGCATACGATGCCGCTTTAACCCACTTTGTGAAGTAGTCAATAGCCACCAGAATGAAATGATGTCCGTTCGAATATTTAGGATCAATCATGCCAATCATATCAATTCCCCACATGGAGAAGGGCCACGGAGAGGAAATGACATTCAACAGCGTCGAAGGAACATGAATCTTATTTGCATATATTTGACACTTATGGCATTTCTTCACAAACTTGCAATAATCAGATTCCATTGTCAGCCAATAGTAACCTGCTCTCAAGATCTTCTTAGCCATAACATGTCCATTGGAATGAGTACCAAAGGAACCTTCATGCACTTCAGTCATCAACAGGTATGCTTTGTGTCTATCCATGCATTTGAGCAGAATCATATCGAAGTTTCTCTTCTATAACACATCACCATTCAGATAGAAGTTGCTAGCTAATCTCCTCAAGGTCTTCTTATCTTTCAAAGATGCCTTAGGCGGGTAAATTTGTCTTTCGAGAAAACACTTGATATCAAAATATCGTGGCTTTTCATCTTTGATCTCTTCAACAACAAACATATGAGCTGGCCTATCAAGACGCATCACAGTCTACAACCTTCATCTGCATCAGCTTCAATCATCTTCGAACCACTCACACCACACATATTTGGAATAAGAAATAGAGGGATCAAGGAAGAATAAGAGGCAAAATCAGAAGGAGTAATCAAATAAGAAGCAAGATCAAAACAAATGGGACACACGTACGCAACAATTCATCACGATTTAAGCAACAACAATGCAACACACCAAGAACCACAGAAGAAGAAGCAGTGCAAAAGATAAGAAGAGGACCGATTCGAAAGCATACGAAGGGGGAAGAACTCAGTACCTTTCAAGTCGAGACTTTGATCCAGTTAGTTTTTTTGCTCCAATCTAATTCCATTTTTTGCTATTCTTAGCGCGGGTTTGAAGATCGATGTTGTCTTCACGACTAGATGTTGATTCGCCGCTTTTGTCGTTGTTTCGTCGTGGTTTATCGGTGTTCTTCATAGATGATGTGCGCGTAGGGTCGATTCGAGTTTGGAAGTACCAACATCGCATGTAAGCTTCGTATCATGTTTCTAGCATTTGTAACTTTTCCAACTAAGTTTGTTGTTTTCCTCTTTCAATGCGTGAGGATATGATGGATGTTGGTGTTGGCGGTTGAAGTGAATTCAGAGTCATGTTGTCTTCACTTTTTTCGTTCGTGCTTGACGGAGAAGAAGTTGCAAATAAGGCTTGGTGTTGCATTGTTGTTTTCCTGAGCATTTGGACTCAGTTTCTTAAGCCTCAACCGTTTGCAGCATTGGACCAGTTTGGGCCTAAGGCCCAATTTTTTTCCCTATACACACATGCGTTGAGCCCGATACATCTCCCTCCGGCCATTTGGTTTCAACACTTGGGCCTTGGCCCCAGGCCCAAGCCATGCCCTCTCAATCACCACTGGTCCATAGTCCTGCACCCCATGGAACCTCTTTTTTATTTATTTAATATAATTCATGTCAATTTTCTTTTGGATAATTGCAAATTAGGTTTTAGAATTTAGGAATAATTATTATGTCAATTAATTTAATTAAGGTGACTTATGATGATTAGTGGAATTAATTCAATTTTTTGATTAATGACCTTTTAGATCGATTATGATTAATCTTGATTTATTATATTAATTAGAATTAGAATTTTCTTTTTAGAATAATTTAGTTTTTGGAATTATGTTATGATTAGAATAATTGTACTGGTTATTTTTGGCATGTTGGGATTATTTTTGTTTAATTAAATGTTGATAGTTAGAATTTTATTTTTCTAATTATTCCATTTTGGAATATGACCATTTTGCCCTTAAGACTTAGAATCTTGATTTTATACATGATCCTTTAAATTAGGGCCTTAATTAGAATTTTCTGATTTTATTTATTTGATTAATTCAATAGGTTTATTTTGTACCTAATTCAATTTATATTTTCAATCCCACTGATTAGTGTTGACCAAAGGTCGCTTTGGTCAACCAAATCCTTTGTATTGTGCTGTAATTCCCCAAGCCTATTCAAGTGATCAAAAGACCCTTGATCACTTAATAGGGAAAGTTCATTGTGCTCAAGCTATTGTGAATATGCTAAATCTCAGGAGCTCAAGACCTCAAGGTTCAAATACAAGATCAAGACTTCAAAGTCAACATCAGTCAAGCATAGCTAGCAAAATGGACTACTTCTTAATCACAACAAAGGTATCAACACTTGACAAGTGTGATTCAAATTGTAAGCCATAAGCCTTAAGTAATGAGGAATGATGACACAAAGTTTCTCCTACCCTTGTCAAGAATGACTTTGCGTACGGGGCGTAGGCCTTAGCTATTCAAAGAATTCACCCTTATTCATAGACTTTAGAATAATTCGTATAAAACAATTATCAAGTCTTCTTCTACAACAAACAACATGGCATCATCAGGATCATAAATCAGAAGCCTCTGACGACACTTGTTAATCATGATGAGGGTTACACGCTATGAGCCTTAAGTAATGAGGAATAATGAGACAGAGTTTCTCCTGCCCTTGAATAGAGTGACTTTGCATACGGGGTATAAGCCCTAGCTATTCAAAGCACTCGTCATTGTTCATATACTTTAGTGCAATTTGAATCATGCAATTGACAAGTCTTATTCAAGAAAGCATCAATCATTCAACACTTCAATAGTGAAGCATCATTGCACATCAATCCTCCTTCAACAATGAAGCACCATTACTCTCTTCTTGGATTCAGTATCAGAATTTTCTCCTTGATGTTCATACATTTCTTGGGATCATTATCTTGGGGTCACATACCCATTCCTCAATCATTTGATTTATGCATTGCCTATCAGTTCATACAATGGCATACTTTGTTTCTTTCCTACATAGTTCAGACTTCGACAACTTCCTTCAGCCCATGAAGTTCAGAATCTGGCTTTATTCTTTGCCTATGAGGTACAGACCTTGGCATCTCACCCACACAGTTCAGACTGTGGCATCCTTTATTCTTTACCCATAAGGTGCAGACCTTGGCATTCTTGCCACATTCAGTTCAGACTCTGGCAACCCGTGATGTGCCCATACAATTCAGACTATGGCATCTTTATTCTTTTCCTATGAGGTACAGGCCTTAGCATCTCGCCCATACAGCTCAGACTATGGCATCCTTTATTCCTTGCCTATAAGGTACAGACCTTGGCATCCAGCCTATGGAGTACAAAGTCTGGCTTTGTTCCTTGCCCATAAGGTGTAGACCTTGGCATTCAGTCCATAAAGTACATATTGTGGCTTTGTTTCCTGCCTACGAGGTGCAAACTTTGGCAACCACTTTTAGCCTATGGAGTACAGACTCTGGCTTTGTTCCTTTCCTACAATGTACAAATCTTGACATTCTTTCCCCATTGAGTTCAGACTCTGACCATCCTGATTTTTTCTATACGGTACAAACGTTGACATATTATGCTGACTTACAGTTCAGACTTTGGCATTCATTCATCCAACTAATGAGTGATGATCCCAAATAGAAGAAAAATTCCGTAGTAGATCTTTGTATTAGGCTGAAAGACCCCTAACCAGCATCTGTGAAACCTGTAAGAGTTAAGCTAGACTGGGACTTGAAGAATAGGCTGGTAGTGAGGGAGTTCTTCAAGTAATAGACAATTCATAATGTTGCAGCTAGGTGTCTTATGATGAGGCTTGCAAGGAATTGGCTTAATCTGCATACAGAAAAATAGATATCAGGGCGAGAATGTGTTAAATATATCAGATTACCTATGAGGCGTCTGAATTATGTTGGATAATATAGTAATTATGTGGATTCAGAATTCAAGTTGATTGTGGGATCCATTGGCATTGATGTCGGTTTTACGCCCAAGAAACCTGTATCCTATAATTAAGCTAAATAGTATTTTCTTTGACATAACGAGATGACCAAAGATGATCGAGCAATTTCTAGACCAAGAAAATATTTTAAAAGACCTAAGTCTTTAATGCTGAATTTCTTGTGTAGAACACTTTTAATGGTGTTAAACTCAACTAAAGAGTTTCTTGCAAGTAAAAGGTCATCCAGATACACAAGAATAACAGTAAAATTTGAATTATGATTTTTAATAAATAGAGAATAGTCAGCTTTGGATTCAGTAAAGTGTAAGTCAACAAGAGTTTGGGTGAGCGTGTTGTTCCATTGTCTACTGGTCTGCTTAAGGCCCACTACGCCAAATATGACTTTTAACAGCGCATCTTAGACAACGCTTTTAAAAGAAAGCGCTGTCTAAGGTTAAAATTAAAATAAAACACGGAAAATGTTCCAAAAAAATAATGAAAGCGCTGTCTAAGGGGGGGGGGGGGGGGTCTTAGACAGCGCTTTTAGAAAGCGCTGTCTAAGACCCCCCCTTAGACAGCGCTTTTAGAAAGCGCTTTTAAATATAGACCTTAGTCAGCGCTTTTGATAAAGCGCTGTCTAAAGTCTTGAAATTAAAAACAAAATTAAAACCAAAAGCGCTGTCTAAGGGGGGGTTTAGAAAGCGCTTTTGGAAAGCGCTGTCTAAGGCATACCTTAGAAAGCGCTTTCCACAAAAGCGCTGTCTAAGGTCTAATTAAAATAAAATTTCAGACTCCATTTCAATTTTCGTTCTCTGTTCTTTTGTTTTCCCTCCTGCGAACGTTGAAACCCTATCAGTTCCTCTTCTCTAGCTAAACCACAAAACGCCATAAATTCCTCTTGAAACCTAACCCTAAGCTCCAATCAAGCCAAACTGGGGAAGAACCCTAGGTTTTTCAACTTAAATTAAATGAAGCTCGTGCACGGATTCACAACTAAATCTTAGGTACCTTCGAAGTGGGGGTTTGCTCTTGCGAACGTTGAATCGAAGGTTGCAGCGCAAGGAGATCACTTGAATACGGTACGTTCTGCTCTAATGTTTCAAAGCGTGTTTCTTTGACAAAGTGGGTTTTGTTTTCTTTCTTCAAAACACTCTACCCAGTTTGTTTCATTAACTGCTTCAAGTGAACAACTTGCTTGCTATTAGGGAGAAAAAAAAGGTAATTGATGATGGAATCATGACAATTTCAACAAACTTCACTTACCCCAGTTTATGTTTCTTTGTTTATTTATGTATGTTGTTTTAAATTTTGTAACTTTTGATGTTTTTAAGAATTGGGTCGGGTTTGCTTTTGATGGAAAATGAGTAAATTGTGAGTGTTGGTGAAGATTCAGGAAAAAACAATGATGGAATTTTGCTGTTTAGTTTAGCTTTTTGTCTGTTATAATTCAGAATTGTTATGTTGTTAAGTTTAAATATGCATTTGATTTTTTTCTTAAAGGACTAGTTATGTTTTTGTTACAGCTATTCTTTTTGTAAGATAATCAGCTATTCTTAAAGGAAAATGTGTTATGAAAAATGTTAGTTAATAAGCTGTTAGTAATTAGAGGTGACATGAGTTAGAAGTCCATTGATCATGTTAGTTGAGGTTAGTATGGAAGTTAGAAATCATTATTGTGTTGATGGACGTTGCAATGATATGCTAAAGTTAATGATGCTTTGAAATCAATTTGAATGTTCATTGAAACTACTATGGAATATGGTTGATTTATTGATTTTGAATGTTGATGTTAATTGAATTAATTCTAATTTTATTATGGTTAACTGTTTGTTGAAAATGCTATGCTAATCGGTTAGTTGCTGGTGTTACAAATGCAATGTTTAATGATAGTTGGTGATTTGGGAGTTGTTAGTTTGTGTATGTATATGTGTATGCAATTTGATTTTCTTTATACTTTCTTGGTATGCATGATGAATTTTGAAATGCATTGCATGTTGGGGCTGTCATGACTAGGCTTGGATTTAGATGTTCAATATTGTTCAAACTTCATGTTTCCTTAGTGATTATACTTGAAGATTGAATAGGTAGTTTTTTTTCTTTTTAACTGTGAAAGTGTTGTTCATCTCACTTTCATTCTAAAGGAACAAGATTTCTCCCATAAAATGATTGAACGAACTCTAATATAGTTATAGGTATAGTTATAGGTATATTGTAATAGAAAAAGTTTGATTCTTGTAATATAAAAAATGAAAGTGATGAGGTAATTAAAGTTGGTATATTGGCGTATCGGATACGTTATTGAAGTTTATATTAACATTGGTTATGTATAGGTTTTTGAAGTTTAAAATGAATTGAACTTTATAATTGTTAGGATATTCAAAGATACTACCTTAGTTATGTATTTTCGTCTGGATTAATTGTTTACTTTAATAAGTAGGAAAACCATGGATAAAACATGGATCTGTGCCGATCGAATGACCAAAGAGTACGAGAGTGGGGTTTTGGAATTCGTTAAGTATGTTGTTCAACACGCTGAAAACCCCAGACGAATGCATTGTCCTTGCTTGCGTTGTTGTTATATTGGTAAGGTTGACGCACATGGATTGAAATCGCATTTGCTGAGGCATGGAATTGATCAAAGTTATCAGTGTTGGATATTTCATGGTGAGAAAATTAACGATAATGTTGAATCGAGTGGAAAAAGTAATACGACCTATGCTTCATACGACAAAGACACGGAAACATACGATTGTGATCAAGTTGAAGAGATTGTAGAAGCACTGGAAGAAGATCTTCATGATTGTCCTGAAATGTTTGAGAGGATGGTAAGCGATGCAGAGAAACCGTTGTACAAAGGTTGCACTAAATTCTCAAGACTTTCTGCGGTATTAAAGTTGTACAACTTAAAGGCGGGCAATGGATGGTCGGATAAAAGTTTCACAGAGTTGTTGGCCCTTATGAGAGAAATGCTACCGGATGATAATGTTCTTCCTAATCGAACCTATGAGGCAAAAAAAATGTTGTGCTCTATTGGCATGAGCTATGATAAGATACATGCTTGTCCTAACGATTGCATTTTGTTTCGTAACGAATATGCAATGTTAACTGAGTGCCCTAAATGCGGTTTGTCTCGATATAAGAAAAGATTATCTCCCGCAAAAGTCTTATGGTATTTTCCGATAATTCCGAGATTTAGGCGCATGTTTCGTAGTGAAATCGATGCAAGACATCTTACTTGGCATGCAGATGAAAGAATTATTGATGGAAAGTATCGGCATCCGGCTGATTCACCACAGTGGTCGAAGATTGATAATGATTATCCTGAGTTTGGATCAGAAGCAAGAAACCTTCGATTGGCATTATCTACTGATGGAATGAACCCACATGGTCTTCAAAGTATCTCATATACCACATGGCCTGTGATTCTTATGATTTATAACCTACCTCCGTGGCTATGTATGAAGCGTAAGTACATGATGTTATCTATGTTAATCTCTGGGCCTAAACAACCAGGGAATGACATAGACGTATACTTGACACCTCTGATCGAAGATTTAAAGATTTTGTGGGAGAACGGTGTGGAGGTTTATGATGGATATAGGAAAGAAAGTTTCAATTTGAGGGCGAAGTTGTTTGGCACAATTAATGATTTTCCAGCATACGGGAATCTATCTGGGTATAGCATTAAAGGTCAACGTGCGTGTCCTGTTTGTGAAGACGGAACCGATACGATTCGATTGGAACTTTGCCAGAAGAATGTGTTTCTCGGTCATCGTAGATTCTTACATTCTAAACATCACTACCGTGGGTGGAGAAAAGCATTCAATGGAGACACCGAACATCGTAGAGCTCCACCCGCATTGTCAGGTGAACAAGTTTTTGAAAAGGTGAAAGATGTGCGTACTGAGTTTGGCAAGCCTTTTGCACATAAGATTGTGAAAGGTGGGTGGAAGAAAAGGTCGATATTTTTTGAATTGCCATATTGGAAATCTTTGTACGTGAGACATTTTCTCGATGTTATGCATATTGAAAAAAACGTATTTGAAAGTGTTATCGGTACATTACTCAATATAAAAGGCAAGTCTAAGGATGGCCTTAAAGAAAGGGAGGACATGTTAAAAATGGGAATGAGAACTGAATTAGCACCCGTGAAGAAAGGAAGACGAACATATCTACCACCTGCTGCTTTTACTTTATCTAGAAAGGAGAAAAAAAAATTGTGTAAGTCTCTGAGTGAAGTTAAGGTTCCAGAAGGATACTCATCTGATATCAGAAGACTTGTTTCTATGAAAGACCTCAAGTTGAAGAATTTGAAGACACATGATTGCCATGTTATAATGGAACATTTTCTACCGATAGGTATACGTTCTATTTTGCCAGAAAAAGTAAGAAGTGCCATAACTAAATTGTGTTTTTTCTTTAGGTCAATTTGTAGTAAGGTGATCGATCCCGAGATCTTACCAACACTACAAAAAGAGATTGTAATTACCTTGTGTGAGCTTGAAATGTATTTTCCTCCGTCTTTTTTTGACATAATGGTTCATTTAGTTGTTCATCTTGTGAAAGAGACACAGTTGTGTGGACCAACTTATATGAGATGGATGTACCCTGCTGAACGGTATATGAAAATATTAAAAGGGTACGTGAAATCCCGAAGTCGACCAGAGGGTTGTATTGTTGAACGATACATTGTTGAAGAAGCTGTTGAGTTTTGTACTGAATATTTGTCTAACGTTCAATCGATTGGACTCCCCAGAGCTCAGATTTTCGACAAAATGGAAGGTAAAAAATTAATTGGGAATAAAATTGTGACAATATCAAGGGATGAACGGGATCAAGTTCATTTGTATGTTCTGCACAATAATAACGAGGTTGAGCCATATGTTGAAATGCACAAGGATGTACTCCGAAGGTTAAATCCGAACAGAAATGAAAATTGGATAGTTATAGAGCACAATCAAAGTTTCATACAATGGTTGAAAGATCATATTTATTTGAAGCGCTCTTCAGATCCTTCTTCGGTAACAGAAATGTTGAGATGTTTGGCATATGGTCCAAGTTTGCATGTGTTTTCTCATAGCGCATATTCAATTAATGGATACACATTTTATACCAAAGAACAAGATGATAAGAGTACTATGCAAAATAGTGGTGTCACCGTGCTAGCTGAAGCAATGCATATATCAAGTATGAAGGACTTAAACCCCAAATATGAAAATTTGTCATATTTTGGAGTTATTGAGCACATTTGGGTGTTTGATTACGAGAAGTTTCAGATTCCCATCTTTGGTTGCAAGTGGGTGAATAGTAGTGGCATACGAATGGATAAGTATGGATTTTTGCAAGTTGATCTTACTAGGGTGGGGTACAAAGATGAACCTTTTATTCTAGCATCTCAAGCTAAACAAGTGTTCTATGTGAATGACCCGAAGAGTACAAAATGGTCTATAGTGCTTTTGTCTAACAAAGTGACTGATGATAGCGGTGTCGATCAATGTGATATTGATGTTGAGAATGAGTCATGCATTAGACGGAATGAGTTGAATAGAAATGATGAAGTTGAGGATCTTATACCGGATGAGTCATATATAAGAAACGATCATAATGAGGGAATTTGGATCAATTCATCCGTACACATTGCTAAGAAACAAGTGATTAATATTCCAACAAAGAAAAGAAAGAGATGTTAGTGACTTAGGTAAATTATCCATGGTTTCTTTATTTTTTTTTTCAATTGTTTTGATTATAAGTTATATGTGATAATGCATGATTTCATTATATTTTTGTTTTCAATTGCTTTGATTATAAGTTATATCTGATAATGCATGATTTCTTTATTTTTTTGTTTTCAATTGCTTTGATTATAAGTTATATTTGATATTTGATGGTTTCCTTGGTTTATTACAGGTTAGACATGGCTGATGACCAACATGAGGAAGTTAGTAAAAAAGTATCCGCGGAAGAAGAAATTCGAAGAGGCATCACAGTAATGAGAAGGGTGGTCCAAGGAAGATCTCGAGGCATCATACTAGATGTCTATTGGAACAACCAGGGACAACTTATAGAACCTAATGGGCATACCTTAACTAGTTTTATCGGTGCACTAGTAAGGAATGAAATTCCCATTACATGTGATGATTGGAGAAACAAAGAGCTGAATGAGTCCAAAGAAAAAATTTGGAGTGAGATAAAGGTACAATCATTTGGCCCTTAATTATACGGTATCAATTATGTTTTTTCAATTACCGATACTAACTATCAATCTGTATGTTTTTCTTAGCGATGTTTTAACATCGAAGAAGAAAGAAGAGGTTTTTGTATGAAATTGGCCGGAAAGCTTCTAAGAGGGTTTCAGACATTTTTATCATCCAAGTTCCTTAAGGATGCGGATGGTAATTTTGTGGATGCGGAGCTTCCTAAAAAATATGAAAGTTTGATATCGGCTGAAGAATGGGAAGCTTTCAAATCCAAAAGACAAGACCCGATTTTTAAAAGAATAAGTGCTACAAATCGGGAAAGAGCATCAAGTCCCGCATATCCGTACCGAAAAGGACGTGTCGGATATGGACGCTTAGAACAATCCATGGTAAGTATTTATAAATTGCGATAACAAATTTGTTCATCATATATTAGTTTTATCTGATCAAATTGTATGACTTAATGTGTAGCTGCAGAAGGAGGAAAGTTCAGAAACATCTCTTCCTGCACATGTTTTGTGGAAGGAAGCCCGTGTGGGCAAATCTGGAGTTCCTCAAGAAGAAGTTTTACACGTATACCAGAAATGTGTAAGTATAACATTTTTTCATTAATTGAATAACATTTTTATACACAAATATTTGACAAGTATACGGTATTCATCTGATTTTTCAGGAGGAGCTATCTCAGTCTTTATCTCCCGATGATACTAAGGGCATACTTAGTCGGGCATTAGATGTCCCTGAGTATTCTGGTCGGGTGAGGGGTAAGGGATTTGGAGTCACTCCGACCTCCCTGAGTATTAAAAAAGGAAAGGCTCCTATTAATCGGGAGCTTCATGCAAGATTGGAAGCCATGCAAGCTGAGCTTGATGCATTGAGGAGAGAAAGAGAGGCTAGCGCCTCAACAGTATACAGAGATGCTTCGGACAAAAACAGTATCAACTGTACCTTTCAGCCGAACATTCCAGAGGTAATTACATATAATTGTCTTAAATTGAACTATTTGCTTAAATTATGTATTTGACATATATACACATTAACGATTTCTTGTTATTATTGGTTTTAGGGCATTTCCCATTGTCAGCTGTATTTGTCGTCACCATACTATCGGATGGTTGGCAAGGGAAAAGTGCATAACGTTAGCGGAGTATTACTCCACACTAGAGAGCTCCCTGCTGGATGTTTGAAGGTATCAGTTGATATTGCAGTTGAGCCGAATGCAGCATTACCATATCCTAGCGATGATTCGGATGCAACAACGGTGCACGAAGCAGTAGGTTCGTTTGTTGCATGGCCGACAAACCTCATATGCGTAGGATATGAGGTATGCTTAAAACGTATGTTAACTTTAATGTGTATATTCAAAGTTTAAAATTTATGCTTAAAATTTTACTTACATATTTTCCTTGGTTATGTTAAATAGACTCCCACAAAATCCAAATCAAAAGATAATGCGATTCCACGGCATACCGAGTCCACGGTTTCAAGAAAAGAGGTAATATACAATTATATGACATATATTCATGGAAGTTGTTACATTCTTAATTTGATCTAACTATTTATATGACATGTAGCTTCAAGAAAATGAGGTTAGCAATGCCTCCGCACAACAAAAAAAGGAGGTTAGCAACGCCTCCGCACGGGTAAAAAGTTCTGGTGCTAAGAAGACCGTAGCTAGGAAAAAAACTACCACCAAGTATAGGTCGTGCCTCAGGACATTTCTAGAGATGACCGATATACCGACCGGAGGTGTTCGGACCCTACATATGGAGGTAGGGATTTTCGGCTTTGATTACGACCAAATGATTGGTAATGAAGACTTCATGCAAGTTTTTAGTCATGAAGAAATCGGCGTCAACGTTGTCAATACATATATTAGGTAAATCCGGTCTACTTTGTTTTATTAATTAAACAACTTATGTTAATGATGTTTACTTTATGTTAATCCGGTTTACTTTATGTTTCAAAAGAGGTGTTAATGATGTTTTTATATTAGGTTTTTGTATGACAAATTGATGCGCCCCAATGGTTTGGACGTGTCATTCGGATTCTTAGCACCCGCGACCGTCAACTTAGTTTTAATCTTAAATAGACCGGATACCGTGACGGAGTACGTTCTTCGGATCCTTATGGACAATAAAGATGCGGAGAAGTTGTTTTTTATACCGTTTAATACCGGGTTAGCATTTCATTCTAAATTCATCTATTATAATTATTTTCCAAGTTACCATCTAACATTTGCCTAATCATTACAGTGGACATTGGTTGTTGCTCGCAATCAATCCTATCCGAGAAATTGTGTATTATCTTGACTCGTTAGGAAATGATTGGACAACATACCCGGATATGAAGGTCCTAATTGACACGTAAGTGAGAATGTTCAAAATTTTTCTTAGTTTATGTGAATTGTTCTAATTGCTTCATTTTTATTTTATTAGCGTCCTACAAGCTTTTCGGGCCCAACGAGTTATCCAAACCTCAAGGAGGGGCGCCAACTCCATTACATGGATTAAAGTGGCGGTATATTTTTAATTACCACATTTTTTATTATATTAGTGATGACACTTGATAAAACTTAGGATTTATAATCCATATTTTTTTTTCATATGTAGTGTCCTCAAGAACGTAATCAAATAGATTGCGGGTATTTCATGTTGAGGTTTATGCGAGATACTCTTGCTTTGGGCCAATTAAAGATTCCCACCGATGTATGTATTTCTAACTTATGAGTTATTTTTATATTTACACATATCTCATATAATTAAATAGTTGGAATTAATTCAAAATATGTTATATTATTATGTAGTACTTTGAGGAATTCAAGTGTGCATTTTATAGAAAGGATCAAGTGGACGAAATCAAAGAGGAGTGGTGTCAATTCATGTTAGAGCTCAATGTTTGTTCATAAATTTGTGTAATTAATGTGTACATTTGTAGTATATGTAATGACTTGTAAATGTGTACATAAATTTGTATATATTTTGATACATTTAAGGCAAAATTGGTTTGAATTGGTATATATATATATTTGTTAGCCAAAAATTGGTAAAAAGCGCTGTCTAAGGTATACCTAAAAAAATTAAAATAGGAGGGTCTTAGAAAGCGCTTTTGGCCAAAGCGCTGTCTAAGGGGTGGGGCTTAGACAGCGCTTTTCAAAAGCGCTGTCTAAGGTATACCTAAAAAATTTAAAATAAGAGGGTCTTATAAAGCGCTTTTGGCCAAAGCGCTGTCTAAGGGGGGGGGGGGGGGGGGGGGGCTTAGACAGCGCTTTTAAGATTTAAAAAAGCGCTGTCTAAACCTTTAGCAGCGGAGGTTTAGACAGCGCTTTAAAGCGCTGTCTAAGGCTAAAAAAAGCGCTGTCTAAGGTCTTGTTTGTTGTAGTGGCCATAAATGGAAATTTTGAGTTTATAAACAATGTTTTTGGAGGTAGACTGATGTCCAGGATGAGTGATCATGTAAACCTACTCTTCTAAATGGCCATTAAGGAAAGCGATGTTTATATCATTTTGATGTAAATTCCATCCTCTTATAGAGGCAATAGAAAGAAGAGTACGAATAATTGTCATTTTGACAACTGTACTAAAGGTTTCATGGTAACTGAGGCCTTCATTTTCATGGTAATCGTGGCCTTCAGTTTCATGGTAATTTGTATGGAAGTTTGGGATATACAACACATTATCAAAATAGAAGTTTTTATTAAAGTGAATGATGTCTAAGTAAAAAGTTTTGACAAAAGCACCACTGGGAAGCTTAATTATGAGGGGTTGGATTTCTATCAAATTACTAAACATGGAACTGGAGTGGCACACGTGTTCAGTGCATATAGTGTCCAAGATCCAAGCATGTTTGTCAGAAAAAAATAAGATTGAGGGTGAGATTTACCTGATGGTTATGGTATGTGCGTATGCAGTTGATGTATGTTACAATGAGGTGAATGATGTACTTGTTGAATAAGAGCCATAAGAGCCTTTTGTTGATCAAAAGTAAAAATGGAAGTGGCAGTTTGAGGAAAAGGTGACTCATCCTAATCGACCCCTTCATTATTTTCTTCAGATGCTTGAGCAAGATTTAATTTCTTCATGTATGGGGGGAGACCATGTTTCTTAAAATAGGCTTCTACAATGTGCCCTTCTTTGTTACAATATGAATAAATTTTGAAACCTTTACCACTTCCAGAGTTGGAAGCTTTGAAATTGGATTCCTGGGCTCAAATTTTAGGTTGGAATTTGCTAAGATGTGCAATAATTTTGTCAGAGTCACTTGGGGAAGCATGTTATCTCTCTTGTTGTTTCAACATTGAAAATACCTTGTTGATATGTGGGATATGTTTCATAAGAATTATGTGTGAGTGAACCAGGGCATATTGCTCGTTGAGACCCTTGAGGTAACATGATTGTTGTCACGATAACTTTTGATAGTAGAGAGAAGGTTGCAAGAACATGTAACAATACATGTACAAGAAGGTATATGGCGAAAATTATCGAATTCTTGCCACATTTTCTTGAGGGTGGTAAAGAACTGGGTGATATAAAGGTCGCCTTGTCGGAGTGTGTATATCACTTCTTGTAGATCAGAGATGTGAAATATGTCACCCTGATGGTAGCATTCCTTGAGTTCGTCCCAAATTTCTTGAGCGTTTTCCATCAAAGAATACTCTCCGCGATATCAGAGCTGATGGAATTAGTGATCCATGCCATAACCTTGGTGTTACAACGATCCCAAGCCATGGATTTTCGATCGTCGAAAGAGGGACGAATTAGGGTTCCATCGGTGAACCCTAATTTATTTTTTGATCGAAGCGCAACACGAATGGAGCGGTACCAAGTGTGATAGTTTGCGTTTGTGAGGGTGGGTGTGACGATGGTATGCCCGAGATTATTAGAGGGGTGCATGAAGAGTGGATCGAGCATGTCGGTTTGATAACTTCTCTGAGAATTGTTATTAGAGTCGTTATTGTTATTGTTTGTAGGGATTTCTTGATCGATGGATTTATCATCAATGGCCATGATTGTGCAGAGAAATAAGAAGAGGAAAATAGAAAGGGGGCAAGATTAGGGTTTGTTGGTTGAAAAACTGAGGAAAACAGATAAAGATTGAATTTGAGATGTCAAGAAAAATGGTGGTGACGATGACGATGGTGGGGATGAAAATTTCGAGGGTTGTGTGGGTCAGAATTGATGGCGAATGAGATGGTGGGAATCTTGAAATTGAGAGAGAGGGAATGGAAAAAGATGAATGAGGCTGGAAAGAGAGATACACCGCTGAATGGAAAAAAAGGAGATAAGGTAAAATTTAAGAGAAAGAATGATAGATCGATATGTGTGTGTGCAGAAAAAATTTCAATTTCAATGAAAATTGTAAAAAATTAAAGATAAGAAACATGAAATTTGCTCTTGATACCATGTTAAAGTGTGATCACCATGAGAGAGAAAGAGATATTGAATTTAAAAAATATTATCATTGAATTAATTTGTGAAATGTGTTGAAGGCTTAATATATAGACCCCTTTGTGTAAGAAACTAACCGAAAAAGGAAAAAAGAGCCTATAACTAGGCTGACTAATACAGCACCTAAAAGTAACAAATACTATATTTATAAAATAAATAAAAACTCACGTGATATATATTCCACATTCCCACCTCGAGGGAGGCACGTGTAAGAGTTTTAGATAATTAGATACCATTGTATCTTGCTTTGTATTTTTTTGACTAGATGTATTCTACCTCCTTGATGTTATACACATTTCAAGAAACCAAGATTATCCTCACATGTTTTTATGAATGAATTACATAATTAATAAATCTTGGGTAATGTTCTGTATGGGACTGTAGCTAGTGGCCGTTGAGAAATTGAACTACTTACTGCTATAATCTGCTATTATATAGAGGAAACATGGGAGTGAAATTCTGAATTCACATAAGCTAACACTAAAGTCTCAATCTTCTTTGTTGCTCTCTCTTGTTAAATCTTGTAACAATGGAGGAAATGAAGACACCACTAAACATATCAGCAGACAGCAGTTGGTTATCTGATTTGGTAAGGAATTCAAAGCAAATCCATCCTTCCTTTTTTTTCTTTATTCAAAAAATTTGAGTTGCATTTATAGAACTTAGTTTTTACTTCTTTTTCTTTTGCAGGAAATGGTGGATGAATACATATTATCTGATAAAGACTGCAACTTGAACTTGAGCATGCTTGATGCGGACGAGGAACAAGATTTTCTATCACATGATGTAGCTAGTGTCTTTGCCTTTGAGGAGCATAGAGAGAGCCTGCGACAATGTTTAAACACAGAGTGCATTTCCACAACTATGAGCGAAACATTTACAGATGAAACGAGTTTTGAGTCTTTTGATAACTTTGATTTTGATTTCGAGAAACCAACTAAGCAGATGAAAACAATCGATCACAGTGCTACTTCACTATCCTCTTATCAGTTGCCGCAGATCTTGTCTTTTGACAATCCAAACCCAACAGAGTTTTATGGGTATGGATATGATCTAAAACAGAAAGAAACAGTGACTTCGGCGTCACGGGGAAACACAAATTTTTCGACTCAAAACTCAAAAGGGTCTTCAAAAACATCGCGAGCTAAGAGGTCTCCAGCTGACATAAATGATCACATTATGGCGGAGAGAAAGAGAAGAGAGAAGCTCAGCCAAAGCTTCATTGCTCTTGCTGCTCTCATTCCGGACTTAAAGAAGGTATGTGATATGTATGTTATTGTTATCTATTTGGCAACATTCTATGTGTTTGTAGAGACTCTGTAAAGTAAAATAAAGGGTGAAACTCTATATAAACTCTTTTGAATACTCTATCTCCAATCAATCTGGGATTTGAGATTTTCCCGATACTAAATACTAATCATGTGTAAATTCTGTTAATTAGATGGACAAGGCTTCGATATTAGCGGAGACAATCAAATACGTGAAAGAGCTTAAGGAGCGTTTGGATATTTTAGAAAAGAAGGCCAAGAATCCACAGGCAGATCAGTGGACGGTCTCTCCGTGTCCATTCAAACCAGAGGTCTATAACGACAAGCATTGCTCATCATCTGATGAGAGTACTGACACTGAAAGTGCTATAGATGGTACTGCCACTGAGTCTCTCTTCAAGATGGAAGCAAGAGTTCTAGAGCAACACATATTGATTCGGATCCATTGCCAAAAGCATAAAGGGCTTCTTGTTAACATCATCGCTGTGATTCAAAGTTTTGAATTATTTGTTGTCAATAACAGTGTTCTAGCTTTTGGAGATTCTATCCTCGACATTACCATCATTGCTGAGGTAAAGGATACAAGACTCATAATTTTTTTTCATTAGTTCTTTCTTTATATTACCATTATTTGTTGCCATTGCATTGTTTGTATATGAATGTTAATATTATATTATTGTACAGATTGGTGAAGGCTACAACTTGACTATAAAAGAACTCGTCGACAATCTACGTATAGCGGCATTGAAGTTTATGTCAGCGTAACATGATCAAGGCAGGAGTGCTGTTGTGGAATACGAGTACTCTCACAAAGAGCAAGTAGAGAATTTGAATTCGCATAAATTTCTTTCAATAAGTATTTTGAAGAGAATGTATCTCAAGTGTTGGGATAGCATAACTTTTGTTTAAAAATGTAGTTAGGCTCACTACTCATTGTTGAGTTTGTTTAAATAAATAATATTTGCCTAGCAATATGATAGTTTATACAGTGTGGTCTCTCAAGGTTAAGGTCAAATACCAAACTTTAAGAAATTTTTTGGCTTAGAAATATCCAAATACCTACTATGCATAAACTAATTTTGATTCTTGATGAGTAATTTTTCATGGGATTTTCTTTTCTCTTGCCCGATTCCTAAGTTTGTTGAGGCTCCTCAGGATGAATGAGAGATTTTATTTTGTACAAATATGAGTTAGAAGTCCCACATTATTTAAAAAAGTGGATATGAACACTTCATAAGTGAGAGGATTCATACACATATCTATTACATCCCGATATTGATCTTGAATCACTGATTCAATATCTACATCATAGCTATTGCATCTTTGCATCTCATAGCATGCATTTCAGCATAATGTCTAGAATGTCAGTCGAAATAAATTTTTGGATCTGCAGACAGATCAGTTGGATCAATTGTCAAATGTGTGTCAAAATAATGAGCGAAAAATTTCAAAATCAAGCTTGCACACATCAGTTTTATTAAATCTATGTTTGGTGTAGTTTAACCTGATGTGCTCAATTTATTTTTCGACTATTTTTTCGATCACATTTTGATTCGTCTGAGCATTTTCTATTTCAAAATTTGACAAAAACATGTATCTTTTCGAGAAATTTATTCCGCACTGATCATTATGGTGCAATCATTTTAATTTTCTGGACATTTTTTGCGCCCAATTTTTATTCATTTTTAATCCGTAAATCTCCCTAAATCTCATATCCTGGATGAAGCCCTTCATCTGGAGAAAAAGGAAGTAGAGCTTAATCTAAAGCTTAAGGGTGGAATTCATGGTTTTACCTCGAAGTTTTTGGTAGATAAGGCCACTACTTTTGCCGATGCTGGAAGTTGGACGACTTTCAACGTTATTCTAGCTTTACTTATTTACGGGATTGTATTGTTTTCAAATATTGAAGTCTTTGTGGATCTGGCTACTATCCATATTTTCCTGACCAAAAATCATGTTCATATTATTCTCGTTGATACTTACTACTCTATCCACGTGAGGACTCATAAGAAGAAATGAACCATCGTATATTGTATCCCTTTGTTGTATAGATGATTTATTTCGCATCTACCCAACAAAGATCCTTTCATTGAGAATAAAGACAATCTGAAGTGGTCTCAAAAGATCATGTCCTTGAATGCTGGAGATATTTCTTGGTACTCTATAAGCTACGATAATGTCAAGCTCATCCTCAATTGTGGTGACTTCTCTAATGTACCTTTTCTTGGCACAAAAGGGGGAATCAACTACAACCCAAGATTGACACTACGTCAGTTGGGATACCCTATGATGGATACACCTGATTCCAAGTATGTGAAAGATTTTTTCTTGTACGAAGGGGTCGACAATCTAGATTTACTCAAGAAGGTTATCAAAGCTTAGGGAGAGATATGTCGTTAAGGAATAGCTAAAATGGGTAAGAAGAACTGCATAGTCAGGGAAGCTTATACCAAATGGATTAAGGATAAGGTTAAAGAGATACTGTTGTCGTTTCCAACAGAGCCATCTATGAGCAAAAGTCTCCCGAACAAACTCTTAATCATGTCTCTGAATTTGACAAGATGAAGGTAATTATCAAGGCATTAGAAAAAAAGAATGCGGATCTCAGATATAATCTTGGTAAGATTTCAATGGAGAAGGAGAATTTGAGGCTCAATCTGAATCAGCATAGGAATAAAGCACTTCAGGCGGACAATGAAGTTCAAGCTGAGTTATACAAATAAGGAAGGTAGGTGAAGTATTTAAGGGAACTTGTACTAGTCTATCAGCTAAGAAGAAGTAGTTAGGAGAAGCTCAATATCAAGCCTAAAAATTGGAGATCAACTACAAGGATCAAATCAAGAAACTTCGAAACCAATTGAAAGTTTGTAAGAAGGGGTTGAAAGATGAACAAAGCTGTGTCAAGCAGCTAAAGGTTACTCTTTCTCAGCGCCAGAGTGAACTAGACCAAATGCTTGAAGAGATTCGACGGTTGAAGGTGAAGGAGAATTGCGGTCCAAAACGCAGCGGAAATTAAAATTTCTCCTTTAGAGATCCTTACGAATGGTCATGATCAGTGATAGAATATTTACCTCTTGTGACGGTTGAAACCTTTGGTGCAGATCTCTTGTGACGATCAAAACCTTTGATGCAGATCCACGAAGCGATCACGAACGTTGAACGATGACAACGTCTCTACTCAGTCCACACGAACGGATTCCTTCAATCTCAGTGCTAGCTGGTACGAATGAAGGCTTTGAGTGAGAGAGAGAGTGTGTGAGAAAACGAAAATAATGCAACCGTAAATTTTTGCTTCTGCACAAGGGTTCTATTTATAGAACCACTTGTGTGGGCTTCAAGCTAAAAGCCCACTTAAGTGTATTTTGGCCCATATCTTACAATATGCCCAAAATCACTTAAGCTCATGGTACCTTACCATATTTCGTATTCTACTCAAGTACATCGTACCTTACGATGCTCTATAACTCACTTAAGGGCACCGTACCTTACGATATTCCTTAGTTACTCTATCTCTCATCAATCTGTCCTTTGTGTGTGACCCTGTAGGTTTTCGTGACGTTGGCAATTATATTAAATCACGCATTTAACATAATAAACAGTGAGCGGTATCTAGCAACACATCACTGCTACCCAAGACACGAAAATGTCATGTGATCTGACAATTCCTTCTGTGATAATACTTATGTGTATAATTACCCTTTTGCCCTTATGTCTATATTGAACACAAGGCATAGACCGTGTCATCCTTGTCCAGTTCAATATTGGGCCCATAGACATTTATCCTGTTATGCAGGATGGGCAAATTCCATCTAGGTCACTCATGTCCCTCAGCATGCTTTGTGGAGTACCCATCAACTGTCTTTATGGTTATCCAGTTACGGACAACATTGGATCAGCAATAAAGCACTCGACTCTACATCTAGGATCCATAGTGGTTTCAGGTCGAAGAGTGGAATACACTATTATCACCATGAGAATAACTTATGACACCTTGCATAACTTTCTATATAGTATTCTCATAGCGGGTCAATCCGGTATAAATATTACTCCAAATATTCATACCTATGTTTAAGACTTGATAACTCTTTATCCATGATCCATGAGATGTGATCATCAGTCTACAAACATAATAGTCTTAATGCTTTAATGTTATCCCACTTCACACTAAAGCTCGACTACGGATACTTTAGGAATAGTGTCCTTATGTTTAATGTGTTCTCATGATTAAGTCACACTTAATACATTAAACGGACTATCTTTTCCAGGGAATTTATTAATCAACCATAATAAAGAGAATGCCTTATATTATTCGATACAAGTACCAAAATGTATTGGCCTCTAGGGCTTACACCAACAATCTCCCACTAGCACTAGAGCCAATCAGGCATACCCCGTATGCCCATTGATCTAGTATGGCCATCATGCTTCTGCTGCGCAAGAGGCTTTGTCAGTTGGTCAACTATATTGTCAAGTTTAGGTACTTTACATATTTTCACATCTCCTCTATCTATTATCTCTCGAATGAGATGATAACGCCTAAGTATGTGTTTGGATCGTTGGTGAGATCTAGGCTCCTTGGCTTGTGCGATAGCACCATTGTTATCATAATAGAGACCAATGGGATCCACAATGCTAGGGACTATGCCAAGTTCACTAATGAACTTTTTGATCCAAACAACTCCCTTTTCTGCATTTGAGGCAGCAATATACTCGGCCTCGGTTGTAGAATCAGCAACTGTATCTTGCTTTGAACTTTTCAAGCTCACAGCGCCACCATTTCAGCAAAACACATAACCATTGGAATCATTCATATTAAAGCGTCTCAGCACCTTGTCTATGTACTCTGACTTAGGCCAAGCATTTTATGATCTATCTCTATAGATTTTGATTCCTAATATATAGGCTGCTTCACCTAGGTCCTTCATAGATAAGCATTTCCCCACCCAAGACTTTGCTTGTTGCAGGGTAGGGATATCGTTTCCAATAAGTAATATGTCATCTACATATAATACCAGGAATACGATCATGCTCCCACTAACCTTCTTGTAGACACAAGGCTCATCTTCGTTCTTGATGAATCCATATTGTTTTACTGTTTCATCAAAACGAAGATTCCATGAGTAGGTCACAAGCTCATCTTGATCCATGAGTAATATATCACCTTGATCAGATATCCATATATCTCAGGTAGGTGACGTATCCTGCCTGACCTACGCTGGTCTTGTTCTACTTGAGCAGGTTGCTCTTACACAACTACTTGTGTTTCCTGCTCCAATTCCTCCATAAGTGTGTCGATGCTTTGTGATTCTTGAATTTCTTCAAGCTCTACTTTCCTCCCACTGGTTCCTTTGGAAATAAAAATCCTTTTCTAGGAAAACTCCAGTTCGAGCGACAAACACTTTGCCCTCAGAAGGATTGTAGAAGTAATACCCTTTTGTTTCTTTAGGATACCCCACAAATAAGCATTTGTCAGATTTGGGCTCAAGCTTAGTTGAAATTTGTCGTTTCACATAAACCTCGCAACCCCAAATCTTTATGTAAGACATATGTGGTCTCTTACCACTCCATATCTCATATGGTGTCTTATTAACCTTTTGGATGGAACATGGTTAAGTGTGTAAGCTGTTGTCAATAGTGCATGTCCGCAAATGGAGTTTGGAAGATCAACGTGACTCATCATGGATTTAACTCATTAGGTTTCATCCTTTTAGTATTAATGTTATAAGTTGGCATTATGAGATCAAGGACATATAGTCCATTGCTCACTTGTGCAGTAGCATAGAATATATCATTCAAATAAATTGAGCAACAATTGTTCTTTATTATAAATGAAAAACCAAACTTGTCCAAACAAGAAATGGAAATAATATTCCTGCTAATTGCAGATACATAATAACAGTTCTCTAACTGAATTATAAAACCACTAGGTAAAGTTAATAAGATCCTACGGCTAAAGTAGCAACCTTTGCTCCATTGCCAACTCGTAGGTCAACTTCACCTTTTGCCAAATCTCTACTCCCTTTCAGCCCCTGCACATTTGTACAAGTGTGAGAACCGCATTCAGTATCTAATACCCATGATGCAGAAGTAGATAAATTTATTTAATAACAAAAATACCTGAAGTTGAAGTCTCTACTCCATTCTTCTTATCTTCCAGGTACTTTGGGCAGTTTCTCTTCCAGTGTCCGGTCTTACCGCAATGGAAGCAGGTGCCTTCTTTTGCTATGCCTCCATTAGGCTTCAAAGCATCAACGATGGGTTTGGGTTTGGCAACTTCCTTGCCCTTCCCTTTATCACCATGCTTAGTGGGCCTTTTGTTTTGTCTCTTTCCATTTCCGATCATCAGAATGGACTTCCCTTTTGACTTCAGATTCTGCTCGGCAGTTCTTAACATGGCGAGCAGTTCAGGAAGGGATTTGTCCATATCAATCATATTGAAATTTAGGACAAATTGACTGAAACTATCTGGCAACGATTGCAAGATCAAATCAGTTGCAAGTTCCTTTTCGAGGGGAAAACCCAATCTCTCAAGGTTTTCCACATACCCAATCATCTTGAGTACATGGGGACCTACAGGTGCTCCCTCAGCTAACTTGCTTTGAAAAAGGGCTTTTGAAACTTCAAACCTCTCATGCCTTGCTTGCTCTTGATAGAGCAACTTCAGGTGTTCGATCATATCGAATGCTGACATGTTCTCATGTTGCTTTTGCAATTCTGAGTTCATGGTAGCCAGCATGAGACAAGCAGTTTCATTGGCATCATCGACATGCTTCTTATAAGCATCTCTTTCTGCCTTAGGTGCAGAACTAGGAGGTTCCTCTTCAGGAACAGGTGTCTCCAAGACATACAACTTTTTATCATGTTTGAGGACAATCCTCAGGTTTCAGTGCCAATCCAGAAAATTTGTCCCAGACAATTTTTCTTTGTCAAGGATTGATCGCAAGATGTTGTTAGAGGCGTTTGCTGTCATGGTTATCTACATAAGGATTAAGAAAATATAAGTATCATTGACATATTTAATTAGGCCTTTAATCAAATATGCTCCCACTATTTTACTCAAAACAAATGACCCTCATCATTTGATTCGGAAAATCCCGTTGGAAGATTTTCTAGTGGGTCGAGATCCATATTTCACTTCGTTCTAAGTCCGCGTAGGCGGATTACACAAAACTAGGTTATTTAGGTAGGAACTCCTTCCAATTGTATCTCATACAACTCTCGAAAATTTTAGTTGGGTGAATAACTCCTTATTCGAATCCATCATATGGATCATTCCCAACTCTTGCTTCTAAAACATATATGATATTATTATAATTAAGTTTGACCCATTGTCTTAGCAGTTGGATATTACAATTATCCCATCGCACCTTACTAATATAGAACATGCATCTCGCTTTGGCGAAACCTACATTATCCGATACTAGTCTTGATGAGTGCTAAAACTTGGAAAGCAAACATATATAATATCATCATAATTTGTTTAGTTAAGTTTGACCCATTGTTTTAGCATTTGGATATTACAATTATCCCATCGCACCTTACTAATATAGAACATGCACCTCGCTTTGGCGAAACCTACATTATCCGATACTAGTCTTGATGAGTGCTAAAACTTGGAAAGCAAACATATATAATATCATCATAATTTGTTTAGTTAAGTTTGACCCATTGTTTTAGCAGTTGGATATTACAATTATCCCATCGCACCTTACTAATATAGAACATGCACCTCGCTTTGGCGAAACCTACATTATCCGATACTAGTCTTGATGAGTGCTAAAACTTGGAAAGCATAAACTTAATATTTTAGTTTGAGGGAATTGCAATTGTTATGATCTCACCGGCTTGTTTATCATATAAATCGTCTCTCACATGCATCAACATACATTCACATGCATCAACATACATACAAACAAAATGAAACAGTTATGGCCCCTAGCGCAATTGTTCTCCCAAGCCAATGAGAGAACCTAAGCTAACCTACAATGATCTAAGCTTCTCCAAGCAAGATCTTCAAGGTTGTCCTCCTTTAATATTGAATTCTTCTCTAAGCTTCTCCAAGCAAGATCTTCAAGATTGTCCTCTTTTGATATTGAAATCTTCTCTTTCTTCATAACATTGTCTTCTTCTCTTTATTCATAACATTACATTCCAGAAGAAACTCGTTTTACATACGAGGGTTTGAGATGAGAAAAGAAGTTACATTAAGAGATCAAAAGGAGAGGCACGACACGCAGGTCGTATTTAAAAACCCAAAACAAAATAAAGGACAACTAAGGCCATAACTGATCACCACAAGGCAATAATAATAAACACATTGTTATTATTAAATTTTAATTCCTTTAATTAATTAAAACCAAATTAAATTTCGGCGACCGATCACACTACGCAGAGTTGTCCAAAATTTTAATGAACAATTCATTTGAAATGGACATTGTTTTGCATGAACACAACCCTTGCGTAGTCACAAAACAGGAACCCCAAAATTTTGACTCTGGGAGTGTGACGACCGTCACAGGCATGTGACGACCGTCACAGGCAATGTGAGTGTCACGACCGTCATGGGCGTGTTACGACCGTCACGCATCCAGTTTGTTACGCCTGTTACGCTCGTCACACGAGCTTCACGCGGCCAAACTAATAGGACTTTGAAACAGTCTACGGACCTCTTCCAAAAAGCCCTAAATTCACAACTCCTTGACGGCACAACCCTTGCGCCGTCACCAACCCTAATGCGCCAATTTCAGACCGTCAAACACACCTCGATTGTTGATTCAGTATGATTGATCAACAGGTCATTGCTTCACCATACTAATGTCGGATTCCGAAGCAAATGACCATTGATCGCTCAAAGGAAAACAATCATTTAGTGTTCGAATGAACGAAACAGAAACAGTATATCACATATACCGTATTTTGCATTAGGATTACTTATATCATATATAAGTTGATCGGTCTCAATTGCGTAACCTATGGACGATCGATGTATCGCTGCTTCACCATACTAATGTCGGATTCCGAAGCATAGTCAACATCAATCATCCAACTCGTACACTCATGATGCCAAATTTAATTACTCGTTTAATTAATTGATTCATTCTGTCTTTTAATCATATTAATACAGAAAATAAACAGCTATCCGAGTCATGGTTTCGTAAGTGGCTCTGATACCACTGAAGGATAATTGCGGTCCAAAACGCAGCGGAAATTAAAATTTCTCCTTTAGAGATCCTTACGAATGGCCATGATCAGTAATAGAATATTTACCTCTTGTGACGGTTGAAACCTTTGGTGCAGATCTCTTGTGACGATCAAAACCTTTGATGCAGATCCACGAAGCGATCACGAACGATGAACGATGACAACGTCTCTACTCAGTCCACACGAACGGATTCCTTCAATCTCAGTGCTAGCTGGTACGAATGAAGGCTTTGAGTGAGAGAGAGAGAGTGTGAGAAAACGAAAATAATGCAACCGCAAATTTTTGCTTCTGCACAAGGGTTCTATTTATAGAACCACTTGTGTGGGCTTCAAGCTAAAAGCCCACTTAAGTGTATTTTGGCCCATATCTTACAATATGCCAAAAATCACTTAAGCTCATGGTACCTTACCATATTTCGTATTCTACTCAAGTACATCGTACCTTACGATGCTCTATAACTCACTTAAGGGCACCGTACCTTACGGTATTCCTTAGTTACTCTATCTCTCATCAATCCGTCCTTTGTGTGTGACCCTGTAGGTTTTCGTGACGTTGGCAATTATATTAAATCACGCATTTAACATAATAAATAGTGAGCGGTATCTAGCAACACATCACTGCTACCCAAGACACGAAAATGTCATGTGATCTGACAATTCCTTCTGTGATAATACTTATGTGTATAATTACCCTTTTGCCCTTATGTCTATATTGAACACAAGGCATAGACCGTGTCATCCTTGTCCAGTTCAATATTGGGCCCATAGACATTTATCCTGTTATGCAGGATGGGCAAATTCCATCTAGGCCACTCATGTCCCTCAGCATGCTTTGTGGAGTACCCATCAACTGTCTTTATGGTTATCCAGTTACGGACAACGTTGGATCAACAATAAAGCACTCGACTCTACATCTAGGATCCATAGTGGTTTCAGGTCGAAGAGTGGAATACACTATTATCACCATGAGAATAACTTATGACACCTTGCATAACTTTCTATATAGTATTCTCATAGCGGGTCAATCCGGTATAAATATTACTCCTAATATTCATACCTATGTTTAAGACTTGATAACTCTTTATCCATGATCCATGAGATGTGATCATCAGTCTACAAACATAATAGTCTTAATGCTTTAATGTTATCCCACTTCACACTAAAGCTCGACTACGGATACTTTAGGAATAGTGTCCTTATGTTTAATGTGTTCTAATGATTAAGTCACACTTAATACATTAAACGGACTATCTTTTCCAGGGACTTTATTAATCAACCATAATAAAGAGAATGCCTTTTATTATTCGATACAAGTACCAAAATGTAATGGCCTCTAGGGCTTACACCAACAGAAGGATCAAGCACATAAGGATCTACTCAAGAAAGATAATGATCATTGGGAGAGGCATAATGGTCACCTTTAAAGGCTTCTGGATCAAAAGGAGACATTTCTGCGAGATCTCTTGGATGGACCTGATCACACCTTATTGTACAACCTTCTTAAGGATGCGCAATATTGGAGGGAAAGGCATGCACGCTTGGCCCAATTTGCTGAACATGCCATGGAAGACCTTCCCGGATTGTTAAATGAAGCCTTTACTGTAGTGTTTCCACATAATGTTCCTTGGGCTATATTCCATTTCATCTCTGTTTGTAGGGTGGTGTTTGATAGGATTAGGGTTGAGCTTACTTTATCCTGTCAGGTAGATTCTTAATTTGTACTTGTACTCCATTTCTAGATATTGAATAGAAAGAGTTTCTTTGCTATTTCAGATATTTTCTTTGTTTTATGCTTTATGATTACTCATGTTAATAAATAAAACCTAAGGATTCATTGAAAAAATTTCTTATAAAAATGAATGATAAAAAAATGAAAATATGCATATGCCAAAGTTCATTTTGCATGCATTCATACATCCACACATTCACTTGCTTTGGATTTCGGAAAACAAAATGCTTACTTTCTCATCTTTCTGCAACAATTACAATGAATTGTCACAGATACTATACCAGAGCTAAAAAATCAATACTGATGGTTGACTTTGAATCTGATAACGTTAATTTCAAGAAAACTTTGGCCCAATTCCAAGGCAAAATGGACCTTTTCCAAGGTAACATGGAGACCATCATGGAATACCTTCAGGCACATAGGTCTTTTACCTCTGTGAATCCAGCTACTGCTATCGTCACCAGTGGTACTGCGGTGACCACTTCTGCTACTGATGTTGTAACTACTATTGAGACCCCGGTTGAGACAGTGGTCCCACCAACTATGAATTAGCCCATCTTCGCAACTAATCTAAATAGGCTTGTTGCTGTCTATCCATGGGGAATGCCTCCGTATTTTGCTTCTCATTTCTCCAATGGAGGTGCCTTCATTCCGCACCAAACTTTCGTTTCCCCTTCTACTGCTGAAAATTCTGCTTTTCCAAGGGGTATGTGTTATACCCCAAAATTTGCCCTCCCCTTTTCATATTTTCATTCAATCCTTGACTTGGGATTCATCTATATATATTCATGCTTCATTCATTTGCATCATTCATCTATTAATACTTGGTAGTTAATCTTTATAAGATTCAAAGCTCTGGGCTTGCAAAGCTAAGGTTTATGTGTGAATCAAAGCTTAAAGGTATGACTTGGCTATTCATACGACCATAGGGGATGTGAAACCCTAATTTTCATGATCTTGGGGATATGGATTCAAGAAGACCTCACCATGGCATTTCTCAAGGATTCAAACCCTAATTTCTTAATTATTTGGTTATGGGACCTTGTGGGTGTTCTCTAGGTCTTGTCTTAGCTATCTAAACCCTGGTCGAAGACTCATACATTGAAGATTTACTTGTGAAGCATATTGATTCATTCAATGGCCTTGATTGAAAGGTATGCCTCATAGAAACCCTAATAAGGAGGGTATGGTCCTAATGTGCCTTATAACTTGAATTTTTTATCTGGTGACAAGGGAAACCTAATTTCTTGATCTTGGATTAAAGGGACTTCATTTTGGCATACCCCGGGCCATCTAAACCCTAATATGGTCCCACTTTAATTAGTGAGCCTCCTAACCCTAGTTATATATGTTGTGTGTTTCACTCAACTTCTCATTCGTGTTGTTGCCTTGGTGTTGGTTCCATTCATATGTGCTTAAGTCCCTTGGTGCTAGTTCAAGATCCTGACCTCATAAACCTCATCTACTTCCATTCATTCATTTGGTCATGATCATGCTATCATTGCTTGGTCCATGGTTTTGCTTATGCCCCAGTACATTGCATTCTATTGGCCTTGCTAAGTACATTGTGGATTTCTTTCATGTGTCACTTGTGGTCTTTGATTTGGTTTTATCTAATTCATTTCAACATGTTCATGCCTATTCATGCTTAAGTCAATTTCATTACAAGTCATGTTCATCCAAATTCAAAATCAAGTAACATGTTCATACATTTAATTCATTCATTTTCATTCAAATAGCCAATTTTATTCATTATCACACATAAAGGTTCATTACATACCAAAAAATAAATAAAAATCACATGTTGACCAATTGTTGACTTTGGTCAACTGTTGACTTTTTGGTTAACTTTAACCAAAGTCAACCTAGATCTTTTTTCATCCTAAATCACTAAATGACTAGTCATATCTCTAACTTCATCCTCTATTCCCATTTTTGACCTTGAGAGGGCTATTTGAACTTGATTTTCAAATTTGTTGTCAATATGTTTTGAACTTGGTTGTTTGGACTTGGCATGCTTTGATTGTTGCCTTGTTTTACCTTGCCACCATGTCATATTTTCACCATCCAATGACTCTGCATCATGTATGCACAAATAAGCATTCACATATTAGTCAATGGTCATATAGAAAGCCAACCAATCATATCAGGGTAGTCATAACCATCAATGTTGCAAATGTACATTGGCATGCCACCATTTGATTAAGCCTTAGGCCAATGTTGAACACATCCAAAACAGGTCATGAATACACCTTTTGCACACACCATGGCATGAGGAAATTACTCAAAACCTGGTCCTACAACAACACACCACAAATCCATTAAAAACTTACATCTAGCCTACCGTATATGATGTAACATACCATGTGCCATCACTCAGCTACAACATACTTGCAAAACAACAACATTGGGCAACAAGGAGTGATTGGCAGAATCAGTTCATAATCCTGATGCATCATATGGTTTCAGTATGACAAGCAATTGAATAAAATCCCAAACAATGCTACATGGTAGACCTGCTTATTACCTCACAATAACTGCAATAATATTTCCCATCAAAGCAACATTACATTCCACCATTATCTTCAGAAAAGCATATCAGGTCTATCAGCTAACAACAAGCAATGAATATCAAGAAAATCATACTAACTTGCTAACAATTATGAACTATTTGTCAAGGATAACTCAGGGTGCAGTGCATCAATTCTGAGTTTGTTTAAAATCAAATTTCACTATTGGTTTTAGTTACTCCACAAGTTTAACATTCAGGTTAATTGCAAGCTAACCTAATTCCACTAGCATTGGCATAAACAAATCCAAATAGCTAACATTCCATCTAACTGAATTTGATAACTAACTGTTTCTATTAACTAATCATAATACTAACTAATCTGTAACTGCTAACAACTAATTCTAACTAACTCATTTATTTTACCTAATTAACCCTAACAGAAGAATCTGATAGTGTGAACTTCCCAACTATTTTGCACAACTAAAACTAAACAGAAATAAATTATATTAAACCTTCAAGCTCTATAAATTGGTTTCATCATCATTTTCAACAACGAAAATCATTATGTAGAAAAATCACTCTCAATACTCTCTCATCACTCTCTCGACTTCCCACCAATTTTATCTCAGATTCAGGATCACTCATAGATCAAAGTCTCTTCACGAAATTATAGAGCTACACACAGAGACAAAGAAGAAGCTGAAAGGAGAGTAAAAGGTTCAGAGCTTACCTCGAAGTGTCTCTGGTATTTTCTCTCCATTTGATTCCGGCTCCTTTGAACACTCCATTGCTGAGGTCAGTGCTCAGTGTAGCGGTAAATTCATGACCATCAAGCTATGGATAAGCTAGACGTCAATAAAACCAGAGTCGCCACCGCTCTTTTATTGTTTCCAAGGGAAAAGGGTAAAGTACGAACAAAACCCATAAAGATAAGAAGTTTTCAAATCAAAACTAATAAAATTCCAGAGATTACAGGTAAGGGGGGCTGGTTATACAGAGGGAAGATGTTAGCACCCAAAGTGTCCTACGTACTCCTAGGGAGCCCTTTTTTGTGTGCATATGTGTTTTTGTCTAAAATGATGTTTGCAATAAATAGAGTGGAGGGATGAGAAAATAATTCATTAATTATATTTTTGTGTTTGACAAAACCTTCAGACTTGTGCCTACGTACCAACATAAAATGAGGGATCAAAACCTGGTAGTTCGTGGTATCAATTTCAAAGTGAGTGTGTTGCTTTTAACAAAGGCAACAAAGGCCTAAAATGGTTTGAATGAATGTTAGTTCTTTTTGTCTTTTGAAAATTTTTAGTCAAGTATAGTTAAGTTTATTTACAAGTTTATTTAATAAAAGAAATTTAAAAATGCAATGGCATAAGGCCAAGGTTTCTAATTTGCAATATGATCTAAGTTTAGAAAAACAAGCACAAGCAAATAAGATTTTTTAAAAAAAGGGGGAGAGATTTTGAAATTAAAGAAGTGGGGAGGAGATGAAGAGACTAATCCTAAGCATAAATTTAAAAGTTTAGAGTTGGAAAGATCTAACCAATGGGCTGCAATCCAATAGACAAGAATGTCATATAGGAACCCAAATTTCCCTTGGATTTTAGAATCAAGCAACAATCAATGTACAAATAGAAATTTTGAAGAGTAAGACATCAAATAAAGATAGCCACATCCAAGCTTAGCAACTCCATGATCTCCTCCAAAATTTCCCATGCATCAGATGACTTCAAAGATGGCATTAGACACAGGTTCAAAATAACAGCTTCACAATGATCATGTTGCAGATGAACTCAAATGGATCTTCAATATTGTATCAGATGAATGTTCTCTTCACAAGCTTTTGGTTTCATGAAAGTTTGAATTGGCTAAGTCCTTTGCATAGGGAATGTTGCCTAAATTCTAAGTCTAATAGTCTCAGATTAAACCAACAGTCCACATATTTTTTTAAGGTTTTTGTTCTTATTATGTACATTAATGTCAAAAGACCACACAAACCAGAAAGTATATACAAACACAATATATCACAAAATATGGTCAAAGTGGACAAAGGGAAAATGACATTAAAGTAAATAACTTGAATGGTATGAATAATGGAAAATGGATAAAGCTTAAAAATTAAAGTGCATTAAAAATAAATGACTTGAAATTAAATGTTAGTTATTAGTTGATTAGAAGTTAGTATTGTTTTTGCTTTGTTTTTATTTAAGTCATTCTTTGGAGAACACTCAACCCACTTATCACAAGCATGGATCCTTGAACCAAGACATCTTCCAAAGGAAGGAAAAAAGGCCAAGTTTCCACACAATACCATGAAAGAGGGGAGACTTACAATCTCATTAACTAGAATGTTATGCCTTTTATGTCACAAATTTAGCGCTATATTAAGCAATCGTAATTGGACTTATGTAGAAGTCACAACTATTTGAGGTCGGGCAATAGAATTTTGGTGTTAATACATGTTAGAGACAGAGTATGATGAACTATGCTCATGAAACATGCCACACACAAAAAGAAAATGCAAAATGGGGAACGTGATCTCATCGATATTTATGTTGATTTTGCAATCAACTAGCCTTAGGATATAGAGATATCATAGGTCCATGACATGAATGGATAAAGAAGGGGAATGAGGTGAAGAGGGAGGGGGAATGAATTCAACACAAATTGGTCAAAGGATGACTTTTACCAAATTAAGATTATTCATTCATTTTAGGAGATGGAATGTACATTCCATCAATCCCCTAAATCCAATTATTTTAACCTAGCAAAGTCAAATCATTCTTGACCAAGGCCCAACAACACAAGTCAAACTCACAAAGTCAATTAAAATGGCTCTACATAATTAATTTGACATTTAAACAATTAAAAATAATAAAAATATGCATTAAATTAAATTATGGCTAGTCAATTTCCTAAAACCTCATCAAAACACCAAAGAAATGGCCATGAGATTTATCATAGGTCAAACAAGGTCAAAGGACCTTGGAGAAAATTTTTCATAATTTTTGGACATTTAAAAATATTTTTAAGCAATTAAAAACAAATGCAAAATCAATTAATTCATGAAAAATATTAATAATGATCCAAAACATAATTTTAATTCAGAAAATGAAAGAATATTTTATTTAAATTTAATATGAATTAATGAAAATGAAACAAATAAAATGAAAATTAATTAATCTGAAAAAACGTGGACCACTTGATCTCCCTCATTAATTGAGGTGGCAAATCAAGTGGACCAAAACACGCGTTCCATCGCGCACTTAAGTCAGTGCGCCACACAGTTGGTATTCAAAAGGAACTCTCATGATTAAAACAAAATAACTTGATTATGTGGCTCAGAACCTATCCAGCTCAGCACCGGAGCAAACCACCAGTCGTCTTCTCAGGCCAACTTGGCCGGACTGGTTCTCTCATCATCATCACAAAAATAAAAAAGAAGGACATGATCTTAAAGTAGAAATGGCATTGATCACAATTCTGGCCTCAATTCATCCTAACTCCAAGTCTATTGTGAGATACATGGAGTTGAAATTTGAGGTACATGAACTAAGTTGCTTCGATTTGACCTCAAAGTAAATCAATCTTCTTGCCTATATTGGTAGGACTTTAGACAACCAAGGATCCAAAATAATTGATGAGAATTGAGAGAGAATCGAAGAGAAGAAAAAAACTGGAAAATACCTTCAATGTTATGCAGAACTCGATCTCTCTTGCTTCAATTCTTGCTTGATCTCACTCAGGAAGCTTTCAGGAGTGGCTTAGGATTGAAACAAAGGTTTGGATCCCTGGAGTTTTGAATCTTCAAACAGTGAGATTCAAACTCAATTTTCAAAAGAAAATTCTTAGGTTTTCCTTTCAATGGTGAGGGTTTGAAGTGTTGGGGCAAAACTGGCGCGCAAGGGTCCTTCATTCTGATGCAAATGACTCTTATTTATAGCTGAAGCAAGTGATATTTTCACCTTTCAAAGTTGTTTCCAAATTTGGCAAATGAGTGATGCATTCTTGCATGGGCGTGTACATGCCCATGAATCTACTCAATTAAGTCCATAATCACATGTAATTGAATCTAAAAGTGAATTGAAATGAAAGACAAAAGTGTGCAGCTGTTTGAAGTTGATTCTTGCAAAGTGATGATGCCATGTTCAAGCTATGCGCAGACCATTCAAACTTTGTGCAAAATGGATGAAGTGGGATTCTTTGGAAAGGTTAGATCAAGAGGAAAAACTTTTATGTTGAACACTTTTCCACTTGAAGCTTGTATCATGATGAATTTTAAGGTGGAAGTTTGGAAATTTCAACATGTCAATTTTTTTTCTAAGTGTCAAGCCATATGTTCAATTATTCCACCTTGGCCAACTTTTCATGTGAGCTTCAAATGAGAAACGTATCTTCATCAAAGTTGTATATCTTTTAATATCCTTCAAAATGGTCACCAATTTGACCTCATTTGAATTTGGGATGAATGCGTTATGAATATTTGAAGTTGAGAAAAATCACTTGTTCAATTGTATTGGTCCAAAATGACCTATAATGTATCCTCATATCACATGCTCATAAAAGTTGAATTAGCTCTTACTCCAAATATAAAAGTTGAAGTAGACACCTAGAATTTGATTATGAAACTTGGAAATATTTCATCTCATAAAAAATGAACAAGTTATGGCTTTGGGAAGTTGACATCCAAATTAGGGTTTAGACAAAATGACCTATAAACTTTCAACATAAAAAAATGACTTTCCAAGAAAAACTAGCTCTAGACCTCAACATGAAAGTTGTTTGGAATGTCATTTAGAGTAAACTGGCTCTTGGAATAATTTTCATATGATGAAAATTGTAGGAAATAGGGTCTAGGGGACCCCAATTTTTATTAGATGAATTTCTCTGGTCAACCACCATCAACCATCTTGAAAACTTGAAATTCTCTTGACTTCTTGGACTCATGGGAGATCATATATGCATAATATGATGAAATTTGAAGTGTCCCTTTAAATGTTTGATCAATTGGTGAAGAAGCTTGTTGAAGAAGTTACACGAGATACCCAAATGATTTAGGGTTTCCAAGGCAAATCAATTCCAAACTCTTGATGCTTTCTTGACCAAAATAACATGCAAAGATCATAAGGACTCATATATGATGCCTAAAGCTATTGTGGATCATTTCTTGGTTGAGCTCTTAGCAATGAGGGTCTTAAACCCTAGATATGGACTTGATAAGTCAAAGGTGATCAAGTGGCCTACCTTCAAAACAGTTAGAGAAATGCAAAGACATATTTTTGGTATTTTTGGTTAGTAAAGATGATAAAATACAAAGTATGATACAACCACATGGTGCTTGGTGATCTCTCCCAATACAAACCCAGTGAATGAGAGGTAAGGAGGATGCCAAGGTATGATCCCAATGCCAATGCATATGATGAGATAGCATGAGGGATCTTAGGGTCAAAATTGGGGTCTTACAGCTGCCCCTATTTAAGGACGTTCTGACGGAGGAGATGAAGGTTAAAATCTTCGTATCGACTCTGTAGAATGGTCTTAAATAACAACATATAGAAACAAATTTTGGTCCCTAAGTGACCTCATGATGCATATCCTATGAATGTTAAAATAAATCTCTGTGGGGAAATGTTGCCTTAAAGGAAAAAAATTCAGAGAGACTGAAAGTTCGTAGGAGCGTAATGCATTCCGTAAGGAAAGCTCACTGGGGAGACAAAGACTCTGGGGGGAATAAAAGGTTATGCGTATGCCAGAATACGACTTAAAAACTGTTGGGGGCACGAGGGGTTTCCATGAAAAACAATGGAAAGACTCAGTCAGGGAGGTACAAAGGTCATCTGCAGGGGGACACGGGTAGATCAGAGCAAAACTGAAATACTCGAACCAAGCAGGAAGAACGATTCCACTAAGGAAATACGCACTCAAACCCAACTGAGGAAGAAAAGATCTTCAACACAGGAGGAGCAAAAATATATTATCCACTACCGGTTACTGGGTACGGGGATAACAAAATATGACAGAGAGGACATCCATTACCGGTTAGGGTAAACATATCAAGGATGACTCGCTGAGGGCCGCCAGGAGGTGTATTCATTACCGGTTATTGGATAAAAATAGCCTTGTTGGGGAAGAGCTAGAAAATAGGGTTTATAACTACTGGTTACTGGGTATAAGACTAAAAAGGAGAGAATATCTGTCACTGGTTAAAGTGAACATATCAAGGATAGACTTAAAGGAAAGAAAATCCATCACCGGTTAAGATGAACATATCAAGGATAGACTTTCCTGGGGATGTTAAGGAGGATACCTGTCATCAGTTGAGATGAACATATCAAGGATAAACCACCCGAACAACAAGAATAGGAATTACATTTATCGAATGCTGGATAGAATACCATAAAGGAGAATATACGTCATCAGTTAGGATGAACATATCAAGGATAGACTCTGAGGGGGGAGAATAGAGATTACATCTATCAGTTACTGGATAGAATACTAAAAAAGAGAATATTCGTCACCAGTTAGGATAAACATATCAAAGATAAACTCTACAAAGGGAGAAAAAGCAGGATTTACAACTGTCGATTATTGGGCAGAAGACTGCAAAGAGAAGGAAACCCGTCATCGGTTAGGATGATCATATCAAGGATTAATTCAATGGAAATAAATAGGGATTAAAACTACCTTTTTACTGGGTAGAATACCAAAAATGAGAATATCCGTCATCGGTTAGGATGAACATATCAAGGATAGACTCAAAGCAGGGGAAGAAAATATATGTCATCGGTTAGGATGAACATATCAAGGATATACTTCCTGGGGAACGTGAAAACAAATCCGCTGGGGAGAAAAGAGGTTACTTTTGTCGGGTATTGGGCAAAAAGTAACAACCTGCAAACTAATAAGAATACTACATGTTATTGGGTAATAGACTCTTAGGGGACCAAATCTATCTATCTAGGTAAGATCTAGAAAGAAACGGTGAATCAAGAATCAACCCAATGAGGATATAACTCAAGGGGAGTGATCCCATCCAGATAATCAACTAGGGAGGAAGCTGAAATAATAATCATCCAGGAGGAAATAACTTTGCGAGGAAAGGAGAAAGGTTAAAGTCTTTCTGCTTAGGGGTTGACACTCTACAATTGAAGGAGGACAGACATGCCGACCCTGAACGGGGATAAAGTACCACCATATGTTCAATTATTCCACCTTGGCCAACTTTTTATGTGAGCTTCAAATGAGAAAAGTGTCTTCATCAAAGTTGTATATCTTTCAAAAACCTTCAAAATGGTCACAAATTCGACCTCATTTGGATTTGGGATGAATGAGTTATGCATTTTTGAAGTTGAGGAAAATCACTTGTTCAATGGTATTGGTCCAAAATGACCTATAATGTATCCTCATATCACATGCTCATAAAAGTTGAATTAGCTATTCCTATAAACATAAAAGTTGAAGTAGACACCTTGAATTTGATTGTGCAACTTGGAAATCTTTCATGTTATAAAAAATGAGAAAGTTATGGCTTTGGTAAGTTGACCTCCAAATTAGGGTGTAGACGAAATGACCTATAATATTTCAACATAAAAAATGACTTTCCAAGCAAAACTAGATCTAGACATAAACATTAAAGTTGTTTGGAATGTAACTTAGAGTAAATTTTCTCTTGGAATCATTTTCATATGATGAAAATTATAGGAGATAGGGTCTAGGGGAACCCAGTTTTGATTAGATGAATTCCTCTGGTCAACCACCATCAACCATCTTGCAAACTTGCAATTCTCTTGACTTTTTGGACTCATGGGAGATAATATATGCATAAGATGATATAATTTGAAGTTTCCCTTGAAATGTTTGATCAATTGGTGAAGAAGCTTGCTGAAGAAGTTACACAAGATACCCAGATGATTTAGGGTTTCCAAGGCAAACCAATTCCAAACTCTTGATGCTTTCTTGATAAAAATAACATGCAAAGATCATACGGACTCATATATGATGCCTAAAGCCATTGTGGATCATTTCTTAGTTGATCTCTTAGCAATAAGGGTCTTAAACCCTATATATGAACTTGATAAGTCAAAGGTGATCAAGTGCCCTACCTACAAAAGAGTTAGACAAATGCAAAGACATATTTTTGGTTAGTAAATATGAAATACAAAGTACGATACAATCACATGGTGCCTGGTGATCTCTCTCAATACAAACCCAATGAATGAGGGGTAAGGAGGATGCCAAGGTATGATCTCAATGCCAATGCATATGATGAGATAACATGAGGGATCTTAGGGTCAAAATTAGGGTCTTACACTCAGTTGATTTCATCACTTTCGTTGCCGTACTTCATTGCAGGGATGTAGCTTGATATTAGAGGGACCAAACCTCTAGGGTTTGGATCCCTCTTCTTGCGTTGAGACCTTGAATCAGTGGATTTCATCTTTTAGGGGTCTTCCTTATTCCTCTTCGATTTGGATGATTAAGGTGAAATTGAGAGAAACTGACTTAGGGTTTGGGAAGAGATTGAGTAGACGGCCATGTTGATAGTTTATGGTGGCCACCACCGCCGGAAGCAATTTTCGGCACGATGGTCCACCGTGGTGGTAAGGGGAGGTTAAACTTGAGTCCACTCATGTTGATTGGCACGTTTGTAGTTTTAAATTCAAATTCCCTTACACATTCTTGTTGTGGATTGGTGGATCTTGTGTTGATTGAATCTTTTCCCACACGTGTTCATTCACTTGCCTTGTGTGCTGATTGGACCTTGAGATATGAGCCTAAGCAGGATTACTGCCATACACCCTGTATCCGGTTCCATACCCCTCAATCCATTGTTGAATATCGGGCTAGCCATTAGATAGGCCCAAGTGCATTTTGGCTGATTGAACACCCTATACATGGGCCGTACCCCATATCCATGACCATTTTATTAATTGTTTTCTTTGATTTGATTAGTTACTATTTTTCCTTGTTAATTTTGCTAATTAGACAAATTAGAAAGTTATTTAGGATTAATTGGATTAACATGTTAGATTTTTTTAGAATTTAATTGGGATTATGATATTAATTTTTAATTAGAATTAGTTGTTTTAATTAGAAATAATTAGAATAATTAGTTTTAATTAGATTTTAATTCTAGTTTAAATTCCATAATTGTTTTCCTAGGTGATTTGACCATTTTAACCCAATGGCTTAATTTTAGATCTCATGCTCCCTTAGGATTAGAGGTTAATTTAGCATAATTGGTGATTTTAATGGTTTTTCATGTGGTTATAGATACTTATTGATTAATTTGATCCCAATTATTACATGATCCTATAGTTAGGATTTGTACATTTCATTTAACTTTTAGATTAGGTTGTATATAATTTTAAATTTAATTCAATCTCTTTGATTAAAGTTTATCAAAAGAAATTTTGATTAACTAAATCCTTTGATTCATGTATAATCCCACAGTCTATTCAAGTGATCAAAAGTCCCTTAATCACTTGATAAAGCTATTTCTGTAATATTGTGGATCTCAAGGCCTCAAGTTCACACTTTCAAGCAAGGCATCCCAGACAAATCAAGCAGTGGATTATATAAAGCATATCAAAGGTGTTTCTTCAAGAGCTTTTAAAGCATGATTCAAATTGTGTGACGTGAGCCTTAAGAAATAGGGAATGAATGAGAGTGGAGAATTCCATTAACTCACATGAATATCTTTGGGTACGGGATGAATGACACATTTTCTCATTGCATTCACCTCTATTCATATACTTTAACATAATTTAAATCACATGATTGTCAAGTCTCCCTTCATAGAGCAACAGTTCAACAATCAAGAGTCTCCATCAACAACTTATCAAACATAACTCAAGTTGTATGCCATGAGCCTTAAGTAATAAATAATGATGAGAGTGGAGCATTCTTATCCTTGTCTAGGGTAACCTTAGGTACAGGACGAATGAAATAATTGCTCAAGGTATTCGCCTTTGTTCATACAGTTTAGTGCAATTCAAATCAAATGATTGACAAAGTCTTCACCATCATAAGAAGTGTCGTTACCGGACCTTTAGAGTCAGATGATGAAACCGAGACTAAAAGGAAAGCCCCTCATTCGAAGGGCAAAACAGAAGATTCGTCACCGAATTTTGTTTATATGCCTCTATCGGAGAGGCGAGGGGAAATAGTCGATAAAACCCTCGAAAAGAGATGCGTCCTGGAAGCGCAAAAATGGATAAGGAATCGGTCTCGCAAACGAGATTTGGGTTCGTAAGTAGGTTACGCAAGGGGAAGGTATTAGCACCACTCATGTCCATGGTAATCCATGGGAACCATTTGGATTTTTTACGTATGCGGGTATTTATCACATTTATTGTTTTATTTTCCATAGAATGTGTAACAAAATGATTGGACTCTAGAAGTTTTTTTGTTTATTATGCTCGCCAAGGATTGTGGCCATTGTGCCTACGTATCACTCACTGGGGATGAGGAATCAGAGCTTCGTAGTTCGGAGTAGAAAATATTTGTGTGTGTGTTGATTTTACCTTTGAAAAAAGGGTTTTCGGAGTGGTGCACTAAGGCACAAAAAATCAGGTTTGATGGGTTGTGTTGAGTTTACCTTGAATAAGGGTTTATGAGAAGAGTTTGTGATTATATTGCACTAAAGTCTACGGGTGAAGGTGAATATTCTAGACAACAAGCCAAGTGTCTTACATCCAAAATAATCAGAGTAAGGTTAAGAATGTTCCATTCTTACTCATTCTCCACCACTTAAGGCTCGTGGTGCACAATATTAATCGTAGTTTTAATGTGTTTTGAATTTGATTATGAAAATTCCACTTGACGTTGAATCAAGGGTTCGTTTTTTGGATTATAAAATTGGCTAATATGATGTAACAGGTCTGCAAAGTAACCAACAAAAAAGTAAAGGATCTCACTGTAAGGTAGCCCAAGAGAAAGCCTTGTGTGTGCAAAAGTGACCTAAGGTAAACAAAGGATAATGGTCTTACAAACATGTCCCCCTAAGGTGGTGCCATGATGCCATTCTTACATCCGATATGCAAGTTACAAATGAAAATCCAAAGTTAACAGAGTATCATAGGGTAATGAAAATCCAAGCAAATATCCTAGGATGAGATCCTCTAAGCCCAAGTTGATTAAGTGGAATGAATTTTTTTGGTCTTATCCTTTTATCATGTTTTTGTTGTTTTTAATGTATGATAACAATAAAGATAAATGACGATAATAAATATGTATGATGAGTTTATACAATGAATATGATAATGATAGGTACATAAATGTAAATTACAAGGTAAATGATATAAATGTAAATAACAAAATGATAATACCAAAGGTTAGTGTTAATCAAAGTTAATAAAGTTATGTTAAGTTAGTTTATGAACAATAGTCCAACACTTGAGAATCATCTATCCTTAGGTCAATAGATTCAAAATTTGGTGCATCAAAGTACCATGGATGACCACTTGATCATCCATTAGTAGGTTTGAAACAAGGAAGGTTCAAGCAACCCTAAACCAATCAATATCATGACAAATATAGACTTCATTATCCCTAAGGTTTAAGACCTCACAAATCCATTAAAAAAATCCAAATGACATGAAATTGTAACGGTAAATTCATAACCATCAAGCTACGGATAAACTTGACATCAATAAAACCAGAGTCGCCGCCGCACTTTTATTGTTTTCAAAGGAAAAGGGAAAAGTACAAAGAAAACCCAAGGATAAGAAGTTTTTAAATCAAAACTAATAAAATTCCAGAGATTATATGTAAGTGGGTTGGTTACACAGAGGGAAGATGTTAGCACCCAAAGTGTCATAGGTACTCATAGGGAGCCCTTTTTATGTGTGCATATGTTTTGGTATAAAAGATGTTTGAGAAAAAAAATAGAGTGTGGGGATGAGAAAATAATTCATTGATTATATTTTTGTGTTTGACAAGACCTTCGATCTTCTGTCTACGTACCAACATAAAAATGAGGGATCAAAACCTCGTAGTTCATGGTAAAAATTTCAAAGAAAGTTGGTGAATTGATTTTAACAAAAGTTAAAGAAAAGGGCACAAAAGGCCAAAGTTTTGAATGGGGTTGTTAGTTCTTTTTGTCTTTTGAAATTTAAGTCAATATGGTTAAGTTTATTTACAAATTTTAATTAAGAAAAAGATTTTAAAACTCATTGTCATAAGGTCAAAGTTTCTAATCATTAAAACATGTCGAAGTTTGAAATCACAAACAAAGAAGGTTTTGAAAGGAGGGAGAGATTGAAAATTTAAGAAGTGGGAGGAGATGAAGAGACTACCCTAAGCACAAATTTAAAAGTTAAGAGTTGAAAAGATTTTACCAATGGGATGCAATCCAACAGACAAGAATGTCATATAGAAACCCATTTTCCTTTGGACTTTGATCAAGCAATAAGCAATAAGCAATGAGAAATATCCAAACATCATAAAGATCAAGGCGTCAAATAAAGATAGCCATATACAAGTAAGCATTCCAATAGATAGAAGTCTTTATTGTCCTCCCATGTATCAAATAAAATATTCCTTGATCAACTCAGAATCAAAACATCAGACAAAGATCATAACAAAGTAACAATTAGGCACAAAGACAAAATAGCAGATGAAGCAAAGAAATCCAAAGTCTTGCATCAGATGAAAGTCACTTGTCAAGAATAGCTCAGTCTTAGATGTTGGCATTGGCCAAGTCCTTTAGCACAGGGAAAACTTCCTAATTCTAAGTCCAAAGCTCAGATCAAATCCCAACAGTCCATCAAATGTTATTTGGGGTTTTTGTTGTTATTAGGTGTTTTAAGGTCCTAAGTCCACAAACAAGATAAAAACACATAAACAAATATATACAATCACAAGATATGGCTCAAGTGAGCAAAGTGAAAAAAGACTTGAACATAAAAAAGTTATATGAAATGTAAATGGCAATGAATGATAAATGACTGAAACTTAAAATTTCATAAAGTAACTGGCTTGAAATTAAAGGCATAATGAATAAAAGTTAGTCAATGGTTAGTCAAAAGTTAATGTTGATTTTTAATTGATTAAGTCATTCTTTGGAGAACACCCAACTATTCATTCACAAGTATGGATCCTTGAACCAAGACATCATCCATGAGAAGGGCTCCAACTTGGATAATTCAACAAGTATGCCACTAGCTCTCATGAAAGGAAAAAAGGTCAAGTCTCCACACAATGCCATGAAGAATGGGAGACTTACAATCTCAGTTACTAGAATGCTATGCCTTGAGGGTCAAATTTAGCTCTATGTCAAGAAATCGTAATTGGACTTATGTAGAAGTCACAACTATCTGAGGTCGGGCAATAAAAATATGGGTGTTAATGCATGTTAGAGATTTGGTACAAAGAACCAAACTCCTAAAACATACTACACACTAAAATAAGAATAGGAGGGACATATCTCAGTCATACTTGTATTGATTCATCCGACACAAGGTCATTGATGAATTAATTAGCATTTAGACATTAGAGATTTCATTGCTCAAATGAGGGAATAGGGAAAAATAGGGATGAAGATGAAGAGGGAGGGGAAGATAGAAACAAAAATTGATCATGAGAGGAATTTTATCAGATCAAAACCATCCATTCATTTTGGGAGATGAAATGTACATTTCCCCTAAATCATATGGTTTTGATCCAACAAAAGTCAAATCAATCATGACCAAGGCCCAAACAGAAATTCAAACATCACAAGACCATAAAAATGGCTCAAAAATATTTTTAAACATTTAATCAATTAAAAATCAATTTAAAAATGAATTAAAATGCATTTTAATTTGGACTAAACCTCAAACCCCTTGAAAACACAAAATACATGGTCAAGGGATTTATATTAGGTTAAACAAGGTCAAAGTACCTTAGACAAAAAAATTCATGATTTTTAAAAAGTCAGAAGAATTTTTAAACAATTAAAAATATGCATAAAAACACTTAATTCATGAAAAATACCAAAATCAATCCAAAAAATAATTTTAATTCAGAATATGGAATTGATTTTTTTTTTTGTGAAAGTCCCATATTTTTTGGATTTAAATTGGATTTATTATGAATTAAACAAAATAACACAATTAAATGAAAAATCAGAAAATATGGAAAATCAGGGGCCATAAAATCTCCCTCATTAATTGAGGTGGCAAATCTGATGGCCACACACATATGGAACACAATGGACCCTGGTCAATGCATCACACGCGTGGTATTTAAAAGCGACGGTCAAGATTAGAACATGGAAATCAAATCAGATGGCTTGGACCTTGCCAACGCACCACCAGAGCCCTAGCTCCGGTCATCTTCTCCAGTGAACCTCACCGGACTGGATGACCACCAACCATCACCAAAATGAAAAAAGGACATGATTTTAAAGAAAAAGCGCTCAGGAGCTCGAATTTGGCCTCAACTTTGTCCAATTCCAAGTATATTGAAAGATACATGGATTTGAATTTTGAGGATCATGAACTGAGTTGCTTTGATTTGACCTCAATCTTGTTTCCTACATTGGTAAGACTTCATAAAACCAACAATCAATCAAAATGGATGAGAAATGAAGGAGAATCAAAGAAGAGAAGTTTTTGAAATCTCACCTTCGGGAAGCTTCAAATCAACTTGATCTTGCTTCCAATTTGGCTTGGCTTGACTCTATAAGCTTGTAGGAGATGATTTTGATGGTTAAAAAGCCTGGACTCTTAGAGTTTCAATTCCAAAACAGAATGAGAATTGAAACTCGATTTCTGAAGAAATCTTCAAGATTATCCATTCAATGGTGTTCTGGGAAGAAGGGGGTCGAAGCTTGGGCAAGAGGATCCTCATTTTGATCACCAGGGTCATGTATTTATATCCATGTTCCTTGCTTTTCACACACTTAAATTTTTTTCCAAAATTGGAAAGGTGAAGTGCATGCTTGCATGGGCGTGTGATAGGCCCATGAGATGATGTAATCAGGTCCAAAAACGATCATGAGTAATGCTGAAAGTCTAACATGAGGCCATGCATTGGTAACTGAGAAGTGATCATGAGATTCATTCAAATGAAACCATGAAGAGTAACCATGTGCAAGTCATTAAAACTTTGTCCAAATGAAGTGATTTTATACTTTTTGGAAAGTTTAAATCAAGGGGAACAACTTTCTTGTTTAACACTTTTCTATTTAAAGCTTGGATCATGATGAATTTTTGAGGTGGAAGTTTGAGAAATCAAACATTATTAAAAAAATTCTAAGTACCAAGTCAAATATCCACTACTTCCACCTTGAATAACTTTTGCTATGAGATTCAAATGGAAACATTTCCTTCATCAAACTTGTATCCCTTTCAGTCCTCTTCAATTTAGTCACAAATTTGACCTGATTTGGTTTTGGCATGAAGGAGTTATGAATTTTAGAAAATGCACAAACGGTTGTCTTCAACCTTGGAACTCAGAAATCCAAACTTGAAAATACGTGTTTTTGATCATATTAAAACATGGAACCAACTGTCAAACATGAAAACAAATCATCCTCCACACTAATGAGCCACTGATTGGCTCTGAATATGGATTATTTCACCATGAACCAGATGAACACAGTTGACCTAATTTAAAAATTAAATTTTGAATATGGATTAATCAAAGCCAAAATTTTAGGGTTAATGATCATAAGGGAATTTAGAGGTGAATGGTAACTTGTTTCAGAGATGAGGCTGAGTGAAACTACCTGATCAACGAATGTAACACCTAACTCTGATGGGGAAATATAGATTCATTGATGATTCCTAGCAATGGCTAGAATACCTGACAATCTATTGGGGATCAACAAAGTGAATTCCGCGATGATTCTTACCGATGTCTAGAATAACTGATTCATTGGGGATAATAAATGAGTTTAAACAATGATTCCTAGCAACGAATAGAATATCTGGCTCAGTTAGAGAGAAACGACAGGGTACAATGGTATTTCTTAGTGACGGTTATAATGCCCGACTCTGTGGGGGAAAGAAGTTGTTCAATGACGATTCCTAGCAAAGGTTGGAATACATGACTCCTCTGGGGATATAAACCCAAATAGTTCAATGATGATTCCAAGCAACGGCTAGAAATACTTGACAATGCTTGGGGGAAAAAATTCTTAGGAAGGTACTGTGACGATTCTTAGTCAAGGCTAAGAATACCTGACTCAACTGAGGAAATATAGAAGTTCAGTGACGATTCTTAATAATGGCTAGAATACTTGACATCTGTTGGGGAGATCAAACAATTCAATGGCGATTCTTAGCAATGACTAGAATACCCAACTCTATTAAGGAGAAAATAAACTTCAATGACAATTCCTAGCAATGGCTAGAAATACCTGAATTTAGCAGGGGAAGAGAGCATATTAGTGACGATTCCTTACGAAGATCGGAATACCTGACTTATGCTAGAGAAAGAAACTCAAAGATGATTTTTAGCTATGGCTACAAATATTTGACTTGGCTGGGGGAACAAGCCAAAATGCATCTCTTGTTTGAAGAAAAAGTGAAAATTCAGTGATGATTCTTAATAAAAAGTTAAGAATACCTGGCTCTGGGGGGATGTATGAAAATGATGACTCTCAGGAACGGCTGGAATATCTGACTCGTATGGGATAGAAGAAGTACAACGACGATTCTTTAGAAATGGCTAGGTTACCGGATTCTTCTGGGGAGAAAACTTGGAAGGAAAGAAAATAGTTCAGCGATGATTCCTAGCAACGACTAGAAATACCAGACTCTTCTTGGGGAATTATCTTGGGAATGAAAGCTTATTGTACTGGGGAAAACCCCTAACAACGATTGGGAGGTTCTAATATCTAATGCATCAATATTGAGTACAAACTGAGGAGTGAATTATCAGAAGATACTTATGATGCAATGTTATGTATGCAAGACGCCGATGCATGTTCAGGTTTCTGTAGGGGATTATGCAAATGCAAGGTTTACAAGTTATGCCAAGTGTGATTGGGCTTTGCGGGGAAATATATATTGGGAATGCCAATGGTGATTGGGCTTAGAACTTGTTAAGGGACAGTGAACTGACTTCCCGATATCAGAAACCTGCAATTTCTGATATCCAAGCAGACACTAGGTGCAATAACTGAGGATTACTGCTGAGGAATTTCTTGATCGGGCCAAGTCCAAGAGACTTTATGGCATTTTGTACTGGGGATACCAAACATGTTTTTAGGTTACCTTCAGAGACTTTTGAAAGTGAAGTAATTTGATGTTTCCCTTACAAAAAATTTAGTAATAGTTAATTACCGAAAAATCTCCAATGTGATATCAATTTAAAAAAAGTCACATTTCACAAACAAAGTAGGGAAAGTAAAACATTGAGCACATGTGAGGGACTGGTTTTATTAATAAATGGTCCCAAAAATGGATGGTTTGTAGATAGGAAGATATTCCTAAAAGAGGTGATTGTGAAAAGAAATTGAAAAACTATAATGGCAATGAAATATCTTGGATTTCCACCATGTTTTGACTCTGTTATAGTCCTTATGTCCTTGATTATCCTTTGTGGGATGCATCAACGCACTTTTATGAATCCCTAATTTTACCTAGATCTTCCTTTTGGGTTTTCAATCTACTGGGATACCCATTTTTGCATAAGTCTCCGTTTCAGGTTTTCAACTTATCATAATCTTTTTATTTTTATTTTTCTAAGCGTAGTATTTTTTTACTGCATTCACGGTCACTAGGGATGGAAGATCATCACAATCCATAATTTAAAGGATCAAGGCTCCTCCTGAGAAGACCTTTCTGACGACATATGAGCCTCCGTAGTTCGGTGTCATTTCCCCTTGGATCAATGGGAATGGTAAAATCTTCTTCAACACAAGGTCTCCGGCCTTGAGGATGCGAGGAAAGACCTTCTTGTTGTGGACCCTTTTGATGCGCTTTTGGTAAAGCTGGCAGTGGCAGATGTCAAATTCTGGTATCAGATATGAGATGTCAAAGGTAATGTCACGACACTAATATCTGAGTAATGCAAACAGAATAAAGATAGAGAATAGTAATGCAAAAGACACAAGCAATTGTTAACCCAGTTCGGTTCAACTCACCTATATCTTGGGGCTACCAAGCCAGGAAGGAAATTCACTAAAATAAAATCAATTCAAAGACTCTCCGTACACTTCAACAAGTTATAGTCTTTCTCCCCTAATCTCTACCCGTGCAATTTCTACCTAAGCACTCTTAGATATGAGAACCCATTCACTTCCCTACAATCACACCTGTGATTTTAAACAACAATACCTTGTGAAAATAAAACACTTTTCAATAACACATTCTTGATTTTACTTCACAATTTCAATCAAGAAGACACACTCTTGATCTTGCTTAACAACTTTGATCAAGAAGACACACACTTGATCTTGCTTAACAGCTTTGATCAAGTAGACACACACTTGATCTTGCTTAACAGCTTTGATCAAGTAGACACACACTCTTGCTTAACGGCTTTAGAGTGACAAATTACAACCACAAATCAGACCAATTCAATCATCAATGGATGACTTGAATGACTTACAAGTCTCACGACTAAACAAGACACAAACCCTAGCTCTCTCTCAATATTTCGCTCAGTATTGGTTGTGTAACAAATCAGGTTTTCCATGTCCTATTTATAGAAGCATTCAGCTGGGCTTGGACATCTTGAAAACCCTAAATTTATTTTCCAATTAAATCTTCTCACGACAGCTGGTTAGATCTCCTTGGAAAATAAGTAAATCAGGTTGTAATCAATGATTGAATGCGCCTATAAATCAGATCTTCAATCATACATAGTTTGCCATTAATTGAGAAATCACAAAACACCAGACATTCATACTGAATGTTCTGTGTACAGGATGTCATGACATCGGGTCTGACATCCTGGAACAATCCTGCATAATTCCATAATTCCATTTAAACTCCAGCGGGTACACAATATCAGATGCCATGACATTGGTGTATGACATTCTGAAACAATCTTGCATAATTATGTTTTCCATTTAAACTCCAGCAGGTACACAAATATCTTATGTTAAGACATCACATGCAACATCTTGTGAACACTCTTTGTTTTACCAAAATTGCTGCCAACACTCAAACTCCCCCTTTGGAAAATTTTGGCTAAAACATATATCTGCCCTTTTTGTTCACAAGAAAACTATTAGCAGTTAAACAACAGTTTAAATAGCAGCAGAAGAAAATATAATTACTAGTTATAACTACTAGTAATACACACATGCACAAGGGTACTTCTCCTCCCCCTAAATCTGTGCAACATAAACAGAATTACTAGTTATAGATGCAACTAGTAAGACACACAAATGCACAAGGGTACTCCTTCTCCCCCTAAATCTGTGCACCACATACATCTCCTTTAATAATAACAGAATGTCATTCTTACATCTGCTTCAACATCACCTGTGCACCACATCAGACATCCCCTTTGACATCTGTAAACAGAACAGTATTCTGTCTTACAACAAACACATCTCCTCCAATAATAGATGTTCATCTATTCAGCTACATACAACCAGCACATACATCTCCACATCAGCTCCATATCTCCTCCCCCTTTTTAGTCAAAATTTTGACCAAAGGTGACCAATTAGACAAAATAAATGTCAATTAGCCTTGTAGAGAATATCAGATCAGATGTTCTAACATTAAAAATGTTAAAACATAATTGTTATGAGATACAAATCATCATCATACACATCTGTGATAGCTGAGATAATGAACAAATCCATGGAACTCATTAAGAGCCCAAAATATTACAAAAAGGCATCAATAAGGACTGCCTCACATTACACATATTTTAAAAAAACAATAAAAACTTCAGCATCCAAACAGCAGGGGGAACAACTTCCATAACACCAGCCACAACAAAACAGTCTTCAATCAACCAACCCAAAACAGTCTTCATCACAGTACACACCACACATAGTCTTCATGCCAGGGGGGAACTTTACTACTCAGTCTGAGGAAGTAACATCTTCTTTTCACAACCATCTTGCAAAACTCCTTGCTATTTTTGTAAGAACTATCCTCTGGGATATTGACCACAAACTCCTTTGATTGCTATAGATTCTCATGAACATAAATCCCCAATTTCCCTCTTAAACATTCAAATTTATTGGCATCTAAAGCTTTTGTGAATATGTCAGCTAATTGCCTCTTAGTAGTAACATGCTCCAGTGCTATGATCTTTTCTTCCACAAGTTCTCTAATGAAGTGATGCCGAATATCAATGTGCTTTGTCCTGCTGTGCTGAATAGGATTTTTGGAGATATTTATAGCACTCAGGTTATCACAGTATAATGTCATGACTTCTTGTGTGACATTGTATTCAGACAACATTTGTTTCACCCAGACCAGTTGAGAACAACTACTCCCCGCTGCTATGTATTCAGCTTCAGTAGTGGATAGATACACAGTTCTGTTTCTTGCTAAACCATGATATCAGATTGTTCCCTAAGAAGAAACATCCTCCTGATGTGCTCTTCCTATCATCAACACTCCCAGCCCAGTCAGCATCACAGTACCGAGTCATCATAGATCCAGATCCATGAGTATATAACATCCCATAGTCAGTTGTGCCATTGACATATTTCAGTATTCTCTTCACTTGGTTTATGTGACTGACTTTTGGTTCAGCTTGATATCTAGCACAAACACCAACAACAAATGTAATTTCAGGTCTGCTTGTTGTGAGATATAGCAGACTGCCGATCATGCTTCTGTATAGACTTTGATCTACACTGACACCATTTTCATCTTTGGAGATTTTCACATGTGTAGGAGCAGGTGTCCTTTTATGGCTTGCATTCTCCATGCCAAACTTCTTCACAATGTTCTTGGCATACTTGCTTTGAGATAGAAAGATAGAGTCTTCCATCTGTTTGACTTGTAGCCTAAGAAAGCAGGTCAGTTGTCCAACAAGGCTCATCTCAAACTCAGATTGCATTTGTCTAACAAAATGTTCAACCATTTGATCTGACATCCCACCAAATATAATATCATCTACATATATTTGTGCCACCATGAGCTTCCCTCCTTCATTCTTCACAAATAGAGTTTTGTCAATACCTCCTTTTCTATATCCATTGTTAGTGAGGAACATTGTGAGTCTCTCATACCAAGCCTTGGGAGCTTGCTTCAACCCATAGAGGGATTTCTTCAGTCTGTACACATGTTGTGGAAGATTTGGATCTGTGAATCCTTTAGGTTGTTCAACATACACTTCTTCATTTAAGTAGCCATTCAAGAGGGCACTTTTTACATCCATTTGGAACAGTTTGAATTTCAGAATACACGCCACTCTGAGCAATAATCTAATGGACTCAAGGCGAGCTACAGGTGCAAAAGTTTCATCAAAGTCCACTCCTTTAACTTGAGTATATCCTTGAGCTACTAATCTTTCTTTGTTCTTAGTAACAACTCCTTTTTCATCAGATTTATTCTTATATACCCACTTTGAACTTATAACATTTACTCCTTCAGGTCTAGGAACCAGTTCCCATACTTCATTCCTTTTGAATTGACCTAACTCTTCTTGCACGACATTGATCCAGAACTCATCAGTCAAGGCTTCCTTGACATTCCTAGGTTCAATCTTTGACACAAAGCAGCCATGTGAGATCACTTCCCTTGATCTAGTAGTGACTCCTTTAGTTGGATCTCCTATGATAAGATCGTTGGGATGGTCCTTCTGAATTCTGATATAGGGTCCCTTGTTGATTTTGTCATCTTCAGGTTCAGCTTAAGGAGGTTCACTTTCCTTATTTTTGTCTGAGAAGTCAGCTGGGGAATCATTCAAAGATGTCTCGACATCGTCTGTGACATCAGTCTGTTGGTCATCAACCACAATATTAATGGATTCCATCAATACATTAGTTCTGGAATTAAAGACCCTGTAAGCTCTGTTGTTTGTAGAATAGCCAAGAAATATTCCCTCATCACTTTTGGGATCCATCTTCCTTCTTTGCTCACGATTAGCCAAGATATAGCATTTGCTACCAAATACATGGAAGTATTTGACTGTAGGTTTTCTTCCCTTCCAGACTTCATATAGGGTAGTGGGAGTCCCTTTCTTCAATGTCACTCTATTGTGAACATAGCAGGCTATGTTCATGGCTTCGGCCCAAAAATGGTAGGGCAACTTCTTAGCATGAATCATAGCTCTGACTGATTCTTGAAGAGTTCTATTTTTTCTTTCTACCACACTATTTTGCTGGGGAGTAATAGGAGATGAGAACTCATGATGAATTCCTTCTGAAGAGCAGAACTCAGTAAACTTGCTGTTCTCAAATTCCTTCCCATGATCACTTCTAATTTTGATGACAGGGCTTTCCTTTTATCTTTGTAGTTTTAGACAAAGCTCCTTGATGACTTCAAACACATATGATTTTTCTCTTATGAAATTGATCCAGGTGTATCTAGAGAAATCATCCACCACCACAAAAGCATACTTCTTCCCACCAAGGCTTTCTACTTGCATGGGTCCCATCAAGTCCATATGAAGAAGTTCCAAAACTTTGGTAGTAGTGTCATGTCTGAGCTTCTGGTGTGACATCCTTGTCTATTTTCTAATCTGACATTCTCCACAGATTTTTCCCTCATCAATCTTTAAGTTGGGAATTCCTCTAACAGCTTCAATAGATACGATCCTCTTCATACCTTTAAGATGTAGGTGGCCCAATCTTTGATGCCATATCTTCACTTCTTCCTCTTTGGCTAAGGTACACATTGAAGAGTAGCCAGTTTCTTGAGAACTCCACATGTAGCAGTTGTCTTTGGACCTAACTCCTTTCATAATCACTTCATTTTCCTTGTTAGTAATCAGACATTCAGTTCTAGTGAAGTTTACATTCAGACCTTGATCACACAATTGACTGATGCTTATTAGATTAGCAGTTAATCCCTTAACAAGTAGGACATTATCAAGGTCAGGCACTCTAGGGCAATCCAGCTTACCCATTCCCTTGATTTCACCCTTTGCTCCATCACCAAAGGTAACATAACTCATGCCATGAGGATGAAGGTCAGTTAGCAGGTTTTTGTTTCCAATCATGTGTCTAGAACAACCACTGTCAAAATACCAATCTTCTTTGGCTGAAACTCTGAAGGAAGTGTGAGATATTAGACTTGTAACATTTGTCTTAGAAACCCATTGCTTTTTGTTGACAGGCCTGTGAGGTTTGGGTCTTGATAGATTTTGAGTCTGATCAGGGCTAGGATAACCATATAGCTTATAGCAGAAGGGCTTCAGGTGGCCAAAATTTCCACAGTAATGGCATCTCCATCTTTGATGCTTCCCTTTCTGTTGTCTTCCCTTCTGATGTTGTGACATATGTTGTGACATCTCAGGTTTGTTTTTAACATGGCTGCACTTAGGTTTGGATTTTGGTTTGCAACCAATGCAACTGCACTCAGCCTTAGATTCATTGAATCCAATGCCAGATTTTTCCCCTGTTAGTTGACCAGTCTGGAGAATCTTGTCTAAGATGTTAGATCCATTGTTAAGCATTCTTACATACTTGGTCATCTCATCTAGTTTCGAATTTAAGAGAACTGCTTCAGTCTTCAACTTGGAGATGGTTTCCACATATTCTTCCTTTTCATTTTCCAGCTGAGCTATCACTTTCTTCTGGCTTTCAAGTTGTTTGTACACTCCTTCACTTTTGTGGCACAACTGTTTGTAGGTAATGGCGGGCTCTTCAAAGGTTACTTCATCAGCACTTGACTCTTCATCAAAACCCTATCTTCCTGTTAATGTATTCACATGATTTGCAGCTTCTTCTGTTTCACTTCCATCAGACCAAGAGGCAGCAAGACTCCTCTTTTGTTTCTTTAGGTAGGTCCCACATTCAGTTTTAATATGACCATACCCATTACACTCATAGCACTGAACTTCTTTGGGCTTTTCTTCAGACCTTGTTCTTCTACCAAAACTATTGGATTTACTGATGTCAGATGTAATGTTATTGACATTATATCTCACATCAATCTTTTTCATAAGTCTGTTGAACTGTCTTCCCATCATTGCTACCTCTTTTGCCATATCTTCATCACTATCTTAACCACCTTCCTCATCTTCCTCTTTAGTGTTTGACATGAAGGTTATGCTCTTGGCTTTCTTTTCAGATCCATCACATATTCCCATCTCAAATGTTTGGAGGGATCCAATTAGCTCATCAACTCTCAGATTTGAAATGTCTTGAGATTCTTCTATGGCTGTTACTTTCATAGCAAATCTCTTAGGTAGTGATCTGAGTATTTTCCTTACTAATTTTTCATCTGACATTTTCTCTCCCAAAGCTCCAGAGGCATTGGCAACTTCAAGGATACTCATGTGAAAAAATGAGTATTTTCATCTTCTTTCATCCTTAAGTTTTCAAACTTGGTGGTGAGCAGCTGTAGTCTAGACATTTTCACTCTAGAGGTGCCTTCATGAGGAGAATGTCCCAAGCATCTTTAGCCACTTCACAGTTGTTTACTAATCTGAAGATGTTCTTGTCTACTCCATTGAAGATAGCATTCAATGCTTTAGAATTTCCAAGGGCTAGGTCATCCTCCTCCTTGGACCATTGTTCTTCAGGCTTCTTATCAACAGTGGCTTCTCCTTCCTTAGTAATTACTGGATGTTCCTAGCCTGTTAACACAGTCTTCCAAGCCTTATTATCAAGAGTTTTTAGAAAGGCTACCATTCTAGGTTTTCAGTAGTCATAGTTAGATCCATCCAAAATTGGTGGCCTGTGATTAGATCCTCTGTCTCTCTCCATTGTACCAGAAAGTGTTGCCCCTAGATCTCACCCAGAACCAGAGCAGGATGCCTGCTCTGATACCAATTGAAATTCTGGTATCAGATATGAGATGTCGAAGGTAATGTCACGACACTAATATCTTAGTAATGCAAACAGAATAAAGATAGAGAATATTAATGCAAAAGACACAAGCAATTGTTAACCCAGTTCAGTCCAACTCACCTACATCTGGGGGCTACCAAGCCAGGAAGGAAATTCACTAAAATAGAATCAGTTCAAAGACTCTCCGTACACTTCAACAAGTTACAGTCTTTCTCCCCTAATCTCTACCCGTGCAATTTCTACCTAAGCACTCTTAGATATGAGAACCCACTCACTTCCCTAAAATCACACCTGTGATTTTAAACAACAATCCCTTGTGAAAAGAAAACACTTTTCAATAACACACTCTTAATTTTACTTCACAGTTTCAATCAAGAAGACACACTCTTGATCTTCCTTAACAACTTTGATCAAGAAGACACACACTTGATCTTGCTTAACAACTTTGATCAAGTAGACACACACTTGATCTTGCTTAACAGCTTTGATCAAGTAGACACATACTCTTGCTTAACATCTTTAGAGTGACAAATTATAACCATAAATCAGACCAATTCAATCATCAATGGATGACTTGAATGGCTTATAAGTCTCACGACTAAACAAGACATAAACCCTAGCTCTCTCTCAATATTTCGCTCAGTATTGGTTGTGTAACAAATCAGGTTTTCCATGTCCTATTTATAAAAGCATTCAGCTGGGCTTGGACATCTTGAAAACCCTAAATCTATTTTCCAATTAAATCTTCTCATGACAGCTGGTTAGATCTCCTTGGAAAATAAGTAAATCAGGTTGTAATCAATGATTGAATGCGCCTGTAAATCAGATCTTCAATCATACATAGATTGCCATTAATTGAGCAATCACAAAACACCAGACATTCATACTGAATGTTCTGTGTACATGATGTCATGACATCGGGTCTGACATCCTGGAACAATCCTGCATAATTCCAGAATTCCATTTAAACTCCAGCAGGTACATAGTATCAGATGCCATGACATTGGTGTATGACATTCTGAAACAATCCTGTATAATTATGTTTTCTATTTAAACTCCAGCAGGTACACAAATATCTTATGTTAAGACATCACATGCAACATCTTGTGAACACTCTTTGTTTTACCAAAATTGCTGTCAACACTTAGAACCAACAAGATGGATGCCAAGCGCTTTTCATCAATGAGGTTAAGTTGGTAAAACCAGGCTTGTACCCACCCAACTTCGTCAAGCTTGACATCAGTCAAAATCCTTAAAGAAGGAATCTCTACTTCGACAGGAAGGACTACATCCATTCCATACACTAGAGAGAAGGGGGTTGCCCCGTGGAAATGCATATTGAGGTATTATAGCCATGTAATGCGAACGTGAGCATTTTGTGCAAATCCTTGTAGGTTCCTACCATTTTCTATGCGATCTTTTTGATGTTATTATTAGCTTCCTCGACAACGACATTCATCTTGGGCCTATAAGGTGACGAGTTATGGTGTTCGATTTTGAAGCTCTGACATATCTCTTTCATCATTTTGTTATTGAGGTTAGATCCATTATCAATAATTATCTTATTGGGGATCCCATAACGACAAATGATTTCCTTTCTTATGAATTGAGCCACTACTTATCTGGTGACGTTGGGGTAGGAGACTGCTTCCACCCATTTGGTGAAATAGTCTATGGCTACCAAAATGAAGTGATGTCCTTTCGAGGAAGTTGGATCAATATGTTTGATCACATCAATGCCCGATATGGCAAAAGGCCAAGTTGATGTTAGGACATTGATTGGCATTGGTGGCACATGTATCTTGTAGGCGTAGATTTGGCATTTGTGGCTTGTTTGGATATGGCGATTGTAATGGTAAATTTTTTGAGATTAAGCTACTCATTAACTTAACTCACAAATCAAGAGTCGCTACCGCGCTTTTATTGTTTCCAAACTAAAAGAGAAAAAGTACGAACAAAACCCAAAGAAACTTTTAAAACAAAACTAATAAAAGAGATAAGGGTATGGGGGTTAGTTATCTAAAGGGAAGGTATTAACACCCTAAACATCCATGGTACTCCATGGGAACCTCTTTGAAAATATGTACATTAAGGTTTGAAAAGGGTGTTGTTTGCAAAAGATTGTAGAGATGGGAAAAGAAGTATATATTTCTTATTTTTGTGTTTGCCAAGACTTTTGAAGTCTCATGCTTACGTACCAACAAAGTGTTGTAGCGGTAAATTTATGACCATCAAGTTATGGATAAGCTTAACATCAATAAAACCAGAGTCGCCACCACGCTTTTATTGTTTCCAAAGGAAAAGGTAAAAGTACGAACAAAACCCAAAGATAAGAAGTTTTCAAATCAAAACTAATAAAATGCCAGAGATTACAGGTAAGGGGATTGGTTACACAAAGGAAAGGTGTTAGCATCCAAAATGTTCTAGGTACTCCTAGGGAGCCATTTTTTATATGTGTATTTGTTTTTGGTATAAATGATGTTTGGTAAAAATAGAGTGTCGGGATGAGAAAATAATTCATTGATTATATTTTTTTGTTTGACAAGACTATAAGACCCCAATTATGACCCTAAGATCCCTCTTATAAATTCATCATAGGCATTAGCATGAGATCATACATTGGCATCCCCCTTCCCCCTTTTTCATTGTGTTTATTTTGGGAGAGATCACCAAATACTTTATGATTTTATCATGCTTGTATTTTATCATTTCACTAACCAAAATACCCAAAATATGTCTTTGTATTTGCCTAACTTTTTTGTAGGAAAGGCATGATCCTATTGATTCATCAAGTTCACATCTAGGGTTTGAGACCCTCATGAACAAAGAGCACAACCAAGAATTGATCCAAGAATGGTTATGAGCATCATATATGAGTCCCAATGTTCTCTACATGTCATATTGATCAAGTTTTCTTCAAGAGTTTGAGGGTAATTTGCCTTGGAAACCCTAGTTTGACTGGGTATCTTGAGTAACTTCTCCAACAAGATATCTCACCAATTGATTAAATTTATCAAGGGAAACTTCAAAATTCATCATATTATGAATATATGATCTACCATGAACCAAGAAAGTCAAGATAATTGGAAGTTAGCAAGTTGGTTAATGGTGGTTGGCCAAATGAATTCACTTGATCAAAACTGGGTCTCCCTAGAGCTGATCTCCTACAATTTTCACCATATGAAAATGATTCCAAGAGAAAAAATACTCTAAATGAGATTCCAAACAACTTTCATGTTGATATCTAGAGCTAGTTTTTCTTGGAAAATCATTTTCTATGTTGAAACATTATAGGTCATTTTGTCTAAACCCTAATTTGAAAGTCAACTTCCCAAGGCCATAAATTGCTCAAGTTTTATGAGATGAAAGGTTTCCAAGTTTCACAATCAAATTCAATGTGTCTACTTCAACTTTTATGTTTGGAGTGGGAGTTAATTCAACTTTTTTGAGCATGTGATATGAGGTTACATCATAGGTCACTTTTGACCTATACCATCGATCAAGTGATTTTTCCAAACTTAAAAAATGAATAACTCTATCATTTCAAATCCAAATGACATGAAATTCGTGACAATTTTTAAGTTCTTTGAAATAGATACAAATTTGGTGAAGACACTTTTCTTATTTGAAGCTCATATGAAAAGTTAAGCAAGGTGGAACATTGAGACATATGGCTTGACACCTAGAAAAATTTTGATATGTCAAAAATTTCCAAACTTTCACCTCAAATTTCTTCATGATACAAACTCTAAATGGAAAAGTGTTGAACATGAAAGCTATTCCTCTCAACCTCACCTTTACAAAGAGCTAAAATTCATCCATTTTGGACAAGGAATGCATAGGCTGTGCATGGCATGAACATGGTGTCATCACTTGGAAAGGATCAAACTTCAAATCTTCATTTACACTTGCCTTGCAACCCAAGTTGAATTCAGACTATCTCACACTCATTTGTGGACTTAGGGCAATGATTTTATGGGCTTATGCACGCCCATGCACCCATGCATCGTCAATACCAAATTTGGAAAGTGGATTTCAAGTGTGCAAAAAGCAACGGTTTCAGCTATAAATAGAGCCTCATATGCTCAACATTGGACACACATTGGCGCCATCTTTGATCCCTAATCTCTAACCCTCACATTGCAAAGGATAATCCTGAAAAATTCATTTGAATTTGAGTTTGAATTTCCACTATTTTGAAATTCAAAACTCCAGGGATCCACAACATTTTGAGCATTTAATCCTTCTTCTGCAAGCATTTGGAGTGAGATCAAGCACGAGCAAGAGCAAGATCAGTTGAATTCAGACCTCCATTGAAGGTATTTTTCAGAAATTTTAATCTCTTCGATTCTCTCTAATGCTTGCTCAATTCTATTGATTCTTTGGTTGTCTGAAGTCCTACCAATGTAGGCAAGAAGATTGAGTTGCTTAAAGGCTAAATCGAAGCAACTCAGTTCATGTACCTGAAATTTCAACTCCATGTATCTCTCAATATACTTGGAGTTAGAGTGAATTGAGGCTAGATTCGAACTCAGTGCCATTTTTACTTTGAATCATGTCCTTGTTTTTAATTTTGGTGATGGTTATGACTGAACCAGTCCGACGAGGTTCGTCGGAGAAGAGTATGGGTCCTTGGCCGCCGATGGTGTGCTGGATGGTTCTGAGCCATATGATCCTTTTAAAATGATCTAATCATGAGGGTTCCTTTTGAATACCATCTGTGCGGCACGCTGACTTAAGTGCACGATGGAACACGTGTTGGTGGCCACTTGATATGCCACCTCAATTAATGAGGGAGATCAAGTGGTCCATGTTTTTTCTAATATCTTAATTTTCATTTTAATTGCTTTATTTTCAATAATTCATATTAAATTTAATATTGATCCAAAAAAAATGGGACTTTCACCAAAAAAATTCAAATATTTTTCTCTTTCATATTCTATATTAAAATTATTTTTTGGATCATTATTAATATTTTTCATGAATTAATTGATTTTGCATTTGTTTTTAATTGTTTAAAAATATTTTTAAATGTCCAAAAATTATGAAAATTTTTCTCCAAGGTCCTTTGACCTTGTTTGACCTATGATAAATCTCATGGCCATTTCTTTGGTGTTTTGATGAGATTTTAGGAATTGGACAAACTATATTTAATTTAAATGCACTATTTTAGTATTTTTAATTTGAATAAATGCTAAATAAATTTTTTGACCAATTGTGATGACTTGTTTATGTTTGACTCTTATTGTTGGGCCTTGGTCAGGGTTGATTTGACTTTGTCAAATTAATATCATTGGATTTAGGGGATTGATGGAATGTACATTCCATCTCCCAAAATTAATGTATGATATTAATTTGGTAAAATTCCTCCTTTGACCAATTTGTGTTTTGATTCATTTTCCTCCCACTTCATCTTATTCCCTTTCTTCGTTCATTCATTCCATTTGGTCTATGATATCTCAAAATCCTAAGGCTAGTTGATTGAAAAATTGACATGAGTATGGATGAGATTAGGCCACCCCTTTTGCATATTCTTTTTCTGTGTGGTATATTTCATGAGCATAGTCTACTATACTATGTCTCTAACATGCATTAACACCAAAATTGTATTGCCGGACCTCAAATAGCTGTGACTTCTACATAAGTCCAATTACGGTTGCTTAACATAGCGCTAAATTTGTGACATAAAAGGCATAAGCATTCTAGTTAGTGAGATTGTAAGTCTCCCCTCTTTCATGGTATTGTGTGGAAACATGGCCTTTTCCCTTCCTTTGGAATATGTCTTGGTTCAAGGATCCATGCTTGTGATAAGTGGGTTGAGTGTTCTCCAAAGAATGACTTCAATTAAAAAGAAAAAGCAAAGCAATACTAACTTCTAACCTATTAACTACTACGTTTTATTTTCAAGCCCTTTACTTTAATGCCATTTAATTTTTGCTTTTATTCATTTGCCATTGTTCATATCATGCTATTTGTTTATGTTAATAAAATTTTCACTTTGTCCATTTGGACCATATTGTGTGATATATATTTGTTTGTGTATACTTTGTTTGTTTGTGTGGTCTTTGACAATTAATGTACATAATAACAACGAAAAAACCCTAAAAAAATTTGTGTGGACTGTTGGTTTGATCTTGGACAAATGGACTTAGAATCTAGGCAACATTCCTATGTTAAAAGACTTGGCCAATGCCAACTTATTGAGAAACCAAATGCTTGCAATTTGAAACTTCATCTGATACATCATTCAAGATCCTTTTGAGTTCATCTGCAACATGATCATTGTGAAGTTGTTATTTTGAACATGTGACTTGTGGAATTCATCTGTTACATGGGCTATTTTGGAGAAGATCATGGAATGAATAAACTTGGATGTGGCTATCATTATTTGATGTCTCGCTCTTCAAGATAATATAATTGTGCATTTGTATGTTGCTTGATTCTAAATGTCCAAGGGAATATGGGTTTCTATTGACATTCTTGTCTATTGGATTGCTCCCCATTTGTCAGATCTTTTCAACTCTAAACTTTTAATTTTGTTCATAGGGTAGTCTCTTCATATTCTCCCCATTTCTTTAATTTCAAAATCTCTTTCTCCATTTTTCAAAATCTTCTTTGTGTGAACTACTTTTGTTCTAAACTTTGACCACTTTGCAAAAAGATAGAAACTTTGTCCTTATGCTATTGCATTTTCAAACTTCTTTTCTTAAATCAAACTTGTAAATAAACTTAACTATACTTGACCTAAACTTTCAAAAAGCCAAAAAGAACTAACTCATTCAAACCATTTTAGGCCTTTGTGCCTTTCAAACTTAAATTGTTAAAAGTAATGCATCCACTTTGAAATTTGTATTACGAACTACGAGGTTTTGATCCCTCATTTTTATGTTGGTACGTAGGCATAAGACCGAAGATCTTGTCAAACACAAAAATATAATCAATGAATTCTTTTCTCATCCCCCCATTCTATTTGTTTGTGAACATCACTTTATACCAAGTACATATGCACACAAAAAGGCCTCCCTAGGAGTACCTAGGACACTTTGGGTGCTAACACCTTCCCTCTGTGTAACCAACCCCCTTAACTGTAATCTCTGACATTTTATTAGTTTTGATTTGAAAACTTCTTACTTTTTGGGTTTTGTTCGTACTTTTTTCCTTTTCCTTTGGAAACAATAAAAGCGCGGCGGCGACTCTTGTTATTTGATTTCTAGCTTGTCAATAGCTTGATGATCATGAATTTACCGCTACAAAAATTAAATGGCGACTCTGCTGGGGAGTAGTCTCCAGTGGGTTTAGCCTACTTTTTGTGTGTATATATTTGTATATATGTGATATTTGTATATATGTATGTGTGATATAATCTACTTGTTATGCATGGTGATCTCTGAGTGGTGAGATAAGTTCTAACCCGAACTTGAGTGCAATTAAGATAGGAGGATGGTATAGTCATGTTCGACTTGTGTGGACTAGTCCTCAACAAGTTGGCTTGAGACCCATCCGCTTAGTGGAGACTCTTTTGGATTTGGAAATGTCACACAAGTATATGTGGTTAGGCATTACTATCTCTGATTTGGGTCTGAGAAGCTGAGGACCGTAGAACATTTACCCCCTCTTGGCCTATTCAGGACGTAGTGCGGAAACTGTTCAAGTGTAGACTTGATAACAGTTGTTACACGATACTACACTCAGATGAGTTTCTCTTGAGAATATTATGGGTCGATGAGTTAGTCATCTTAACCTGTAATATCTGATAGATGGAATTAAGACTCTGAGAACTTTTTAGAACATGATCTACAAGTTTTTATCCTTAGTTCACTCCTTTGGGATGGTTCTTACCCAGACTCCATGCTCGTGACTTACAACAAACCCTTGATTCTTGGTTGATCCAATCAAGTCTTGTCAATATCAATGGAACTTGGGTGTTGATAAGGTGTAAACCATAATCCACCAAAATGGATGATTGATCTTGACAACGACTTAATTCATCCTTTGACCTTTGCTTGCCTTGTTTGTGATCTCTTATTTGTGATTGTTGCATTCATGAATTCATGTGCATCATAACATTCATCACACAAAAATTTCAAGGAACTAAGGTATCATTTGTAAATATTTTCAAACCATGGATTGTAGACGAAGGAATACTAAGAAGTACAGTTTCAGATGTCCCGACTAGAAAGAGTTAAGGAAGCTAGCATCTTTTGTATTAGATCCCTTGGACTTCAAACAATGTCATGGGAAGCTTCTTTCCATCTTATGTGCTAATGTGGTTGAAGGACTCTTGAGTGTGCTAGTGCAGTTCTATGATCCTCTCTACCATTGTTTCACTTTCCCAGATTTTCAGCTTGTGCCTACCTTGGAGGAGTATTCTCATCTTTTGGGGATACCTATTTCTAGTAGAGTGCCTTTTAGTGGATTTGAGGAGATTCCCCGATCTAGTATTATTGTTGAAGCTCTTCACTTGAAGAAGTCTGAGATAGAGGCTCATTGGGTGAAGAAAGGAGGGTTATTTGGGTTTCCATCTGTTTTCCTCATCAAGGAAGCTATTGCCTTTGCTCAAGCAGATAGTGTGGATGCTTTTGAAGCTATCTTGGTATTGCTCATTTATGGATTAGCTTTGTTCCCTAACATTGACGATTTTGTTGATGTTAACGCCATTACACTTTTCTTGATTGGGAATATTGTGCCTACTTTGTTGGGTGATATGTATTTCTCTTTACATCTAAGGAATTCTAAAGGTGGTGGAACGATTGTCTGTTGCATTCCTCTTCTATACAAGTGGTTTATTTCGCACTTGCCTCAGGCATCTGCTTTTGTGGAGAACAAACAATGTCTAAGGTGGTCTTAGAGACTTATGTCTCTCACTAATGATGATATAGTTTGGTATGACCCATCTTTAGGCAGTTTGGAGATTATTGATAGTTGTGGTGAATTCTCTAATGTGCCTCTCATTGGTACACAGGGAGTAATTAACTACAACCCTGCTTTGGCTCGTCGTCAACTTGGGTTCCCCTTGAGAGATAAACCTAATAACATGTTGTTAAAAGGTCTTTTCTATCAAGAGGGTAAAGATCCCAAACATTTGAGGCAGAAGATTGTGCATGCTTGGCATAATGTGCATAGGAAAGGAAGATTCGAGCTTGGTTCGCGCAATTGTGTAGCTTTGGAAGCTTACACTCTTTGGGTGAAGAAGAGAGATATGGAGTTGAAGATTCCTTATCCTAATGAAAGACCTATATTTATGGTTGTGGTTGAGCCATTAACTCTCCCTAACCAAGATGTAAAGGAGTTGGAAGGCGCGTTCGCCAAGATGAAGCAAGAGAAGGACATGTGGGAAAAGCGTTTCCATGCTTTGAGAAAGAAGCATGAAGAGTTGCAGTTTGAGTCTAAGGAAAAAGATGCACTTATTGAGCTACTTGAAGACCGAGTGACGAAGAGACAGAGAGAGCCAGAGGTTTCATCTTCTAGCATGCCTCAGCCTTCCGTTGCTTGGAAGAAGATTGTTGATCAGCTTGTCCTCTAGAAGACTCAGATGAAGGCTTCTTTTGAGGCTGAGATCCGTCGCATTCGAAGGAAGTACACGCCTACAGCCAGATCTTCTAACGATGTTAGGGATCCTTAGGATGACTAGTCTCCTTTTCTCTTGTATTTTTTATTTTGGTTTCTGAAATTGTACTCAGTGTAATACTTCCAATTTATATAAATAAAAAGAGATTTGAGCAAGAAGCATGAAGAGTTGTAGTTTGAGTCTAAGGAAAAAGATGCACTTATTGAGCTACTTGAAGACCGAGTGACGAAGAGACAGAGAGAGCCAGAGGTTTCATCTTCTAGCATGCCTCAGCCTTCCGTTGCTTGGAAGAAGATTGTTGATCAGCTTGTCCTCGAGAAGACTCAGATGAAGGCTTCTTTTGAGGTTGAGATCCGTCGCATTCGAAGGAAGTACACGCCTACAGCCAGATCTTCTGACGGTGTTAGGGATCCTTAGGATGACTAGTCTCCTTTTCTCTTATATTTTTTATTTTGGGTTCTGGTGGTCATATCAAATTGTTGCAATTTCCATTTAAATATTATATATTTGCAAATGATATAGTAAGTTCCTTGAAAATGAAAATAATCAAGCATTACATTTCATGCATCATTTGCACAAGCTAGTTTTCGCTAGATGTTTGATTGGTGTTTCTTCTGTTCCTTAGCCAAGCTGACTCACCGGTACAATAACCGAGTCAATCATCTGAGAATCATGGAACATTTGGAGCAAGAGAACAGAGAGCTAAAGGATGATATTGCCCGCCTGACTGCCATGATGGAGTCAGTTCTTGCTGCTCATAATCAAGCTTCTCCAATGCCTGAAACTCCTCCCACAAGGACTATTACTTCAGAGGTGACTACCTCTACCATGCCTACTGCTACCGCTCACTTTGCGTCGAATATGCCTCCCGGGTTCTTGTGGGGAATGCCGCCCAACTTTGTGCCAGAAGGCTTTACGCCTACATTTGCTTCCATGCCGACATCTAGCCCAGTCATGTCTGTGCCACCTCCCGTTGTGCATACTTTGCCTCGCGTAGAGGATACCATATATCATTCCGAGCTGTCTGAGGGTTCGGATGTGTATGAGAAGATGGATGAGATGAAAGATCAGTTTCTTGAGTTGCGCAAGGAATTGAAGACGCTAAGAGGTAAAGAGTTGTTTGGAAAGAGTGTTGCTGAGTTGTGCTTAGTGCCCAACGTCAAGATCCCGATGAAATTCAAAGTGCCTGACTTTGAAAAGTATAAGGGGAACTCTTGTCCGCTCAGTCATCTTGTGATGTATGCCCACAAGATGTCTACTCAGACCGACAATGATCAATTACTTATTGACTACTTCTAAGATAGTCTGACCGGTGTTGCACTCTGTTGGTACATGGGGTTGGATAGTGCAAGCATTCTCACTTTCAACGACTTGGAAGAGGCTTTTATGAAGAAATACAAGTATAATGTGGACATGGCGCCTGATAGAGACCAACTGAGGTCTATGTCTCATAAGGATAAAGAGACATTTAAAGAATACGCGCAAAGATGGAGGGAGTTGGCTGACCAGATCACTCCTCCTTTGGAGGAGAAAGAGATGACAAAAATCTTCTTGAAAACATTGAGTTCATTTTTTTATGAATGCATGATCGCTAGTGCCCCCAGTGACTTTACCGAAATGGTAAACATGGGGATGAGGCTTGAGGAAGGAGTCCGTGAGGGACGTTTGTCAAAAGATGAGGCGTCAACAAGCAAGAAATATGGTAGCAACATCAGATCAGAAGGAATCCACCACCCCGTCAACATCATCATCATCAAGTATCTTCCATTATCCCGGTATTTTCTAATCAACAAGCAACACCAATTCAACAACAACAACAACATCAACGTCAACAACAACAACCGCAACAAAGAAAGAACACCTACAACAACAACAATACCAACAACAATCATCATCAACAGAACTTTGAGAGGAAGAAGGTCTCTTTTGACCTGATTCCTATGTCATATGCAGAGTTGTATCCTTCATTAGTTCTCAAGAACTTAATTCAATCGAGGAACCCACCGCAGATCCCAGAACCACTTCCCTGGTGGTATAAACCTGAGCTCCGTTGTGCTTTTCATCAAGGATCACCCGGACACGACATTGAAAACTGCTATCCATTGAAGTATAAGGTTCAAAAGCTTATGAAGAGTGGTATGGTGACCTTTGAGGACCGCGTGCCAAATGTGAAAGCGAACCCTTTGCCCGCTCATGGGAATTCTTCAGTGAATATGGTGGACGGTTGTCCTGGGGAGTATAAGATTTATGACGTTCGGTTTATCCGTAGATCCTTGGTGCAGATGCACAAGGATATCTGTTTGGTGAGTGACTGTGAACATGACCATGATGGTTGTGTTATTTGTAGTGTGAACCCAAGAGGGTGTGTTGTAGTGAAAAGGGACATCCAACGTCTGATGGATGAAGGCATGATCCAAAATTTTCAATCCCGTCATGTAGATGACGACGTCAATGTCATAGTTCCCGTTTTTAAACAACAAGAGCGGTTGGTAATTCAATATGACAGAAGCAACAATAATAATGTCAGTGAAAGATCAGTATCTCCATTGGTAATACGGTTAGCGGGCCCAGTCCCGTATTCATCTGATAAGGCTGTACCGTACCAGTACAATGCTACAATGATAAAGAATGGTCAAGAGGTCATGTTACCTACGACTAGTTTAGTAGTGAGCATTACTGATGTAACGAAGGTGACCCATAGTGGTCGAGTGTTTGGGCCGGTGTTCCCAGAAAACAAAGAAGAAACGATTGTTGGTAAGAATGGGGAGGTGCCTAATTTAGATCTGATTGGCGTTTCAAAAGATAAGTTTGGTGAATCCAGCAACTTGAAAGCCAATGATGATGATGAGGTACTCCGATTGATAAAGAGGAGCAAGTTTAATATGGTGGAGCAGCTGCTCCAAACCCCTTCAAAAATCTCAGGGTTGTCTCTGCTTTTGAATTCTGAAGCATACAGAGAAGCACTACAGAGAATTCTTGAACAAGTGTTCGTAGAACATGATGTTACTGTGGATCAGTTTGATCACATTGTGGCTAACATCACTTCTTTCAACAATCTCGGCTTTTACGACGAAGAACTCCCTGAGGAGGGAAGGAATCACCATATGACTTTGCACATTTCCATGAACTGCAAGGAAGATGCTTTGTCAAATGTTCTTGTTGACACCGGGTCGTCACTAAATGTGCTTTTGAAGTCAACTTTGTCAAAGCTATCTTACCAAGGAGCACCCATGAGGTATAGCAGTGTAATCGTCAAAGATTTTGACGGTTCACGCAAAACATTAATTAGTGAAGTGGACCTTCCAGTCAAGATAGGTCCGAGTGATTTTCAGATTACTTTTTAAGTAATGGATATCCACCTGTCCTACAACTGTTTATTGGGAAGGCCATGGATTCATGAGGCGGGAGCTGTTACCTCCACTCTACATCAGAAATTGAAATTTATCAATAATGGCAAGCTTGTGATTGTTGGAGGAGAGAAGGCGATGTTGGTTAGCCACCTGTCATCTTTATCTTATGTTGAAGCTGAGGATGATGTTGGAACTCCGTTCCAAGCCTTGTCTATTGCTGCTGAAAAGAGAGTTGGGGCACCCATGCCCTCATTAAAAGATGCTCAAAAGATTGTTGAAGAAGGTACTGTTGATCAGTGGGGGCGCATGGTAAAAGTCTCCGACAACAAGGGCATAACCGGTTTGGGGTTCCAGAAAGGCTCATCAATTGCAAGATCTGAAGATATGCAACTCAGCTTCCATAGCGGAGGGTTCATTCATGGCAAGGAACAACACTTAGCTGCTGTGCTAGAGGATGACGAAGAGGAAGACTGCACCAACTTTGTAACACATGGAAAGACGTGCAACAATTGGACTGGTGTTGATATTCCTATTATTTTACATCGATCTAAGTAATTGCTTTTATATTTTAAAATCCTCCTCTTATGCCTAAGGGAGAAATGAACATTGTTTGGGCATTTCAATTTGATCACTAATAAAATTAATTATATTTATCCACATCTTTGATGTTTGTTTTTACTTTTTCCTTTATTCTGAAAATGGTAATCACAAAAAACATAAATAAATAAATAATATAATTGTCCATCTGAATAAAATTTGGTCACAAATTCACTTCTCTAAAATCAAAATATCAAATCATTATGCAAGTTGGTTTCTAACCCCATTGAATACAATGATCCTTCTCCTTCTCCAAATTTTGAATTCCTTGTGTTAGAGCCGAAGAGGAAAGTGATGTAGAAGTGAGTGATGAATTGACTCGTCTTCTTGAGCAAGATGAAAAGACCATTCGGTCGTTCGAAGAGCAGGTCGAGTTAGTCAATTTGGGTTCCGAGGATGATGTGAAGGAAGTCAAGATTGGGTCTCGACTATGTCCAGATGTCACGAAGGGGTTGATTGATCTTCTTCGAGAGTATTCAGATGTGTTTGCTTGGTCCTATCAAGACATGCATGGGTTGGATTCTGAGATTGTGGAGCATAGATTTCCGTTGAAGCCAGAAGGTCCGCCAGTCAAGCAGAAATTGAGAAGAACACATCCTGATATGGCTGTGAAGATCAAGGAAGAAGTGCAAAAGCAGATTGATGCCGGTTTCCTTATAACAGCCGAGTATCCGCAATGGGTGGCCAATATTGTGCCTGTGCCGAAGAAAGATGGAAAAGTCTGCATGTGTGTTGACTATCGAGATTTGAATAAAGCTAGTCCGAAAGATGATTTCCCTTTGCCACACATTGATATGTTGGTAGATAATACTGCTAAATTCAAAGTCTTTTCATTTATGGATGGTTTTTCCGGATATAATCAGATCAAGATGGCACCCGAAGATATGGAAAATACCACATTCATTACACCCAGGGGAACATTCTGTTATAGAGTGATGCCTTTCAGTCTAAAGAATGTTGGTGCGACTTACTAGATAGAAATGACTACTCTTCTTCATGATATGATTCATAAAGAGATTGAAGTTTATGTCAATGACATGATTGCTAAATCAATTGATGAAGAGGAACATGTTGAGCATTTTTTGAAGCTATTCTAGCATTTGAGGAAGTATAAACTCCGCTTGAATCCCAATAAGTGTACTTTTGGTGTTCGTTCTGGTAAGTTGTTAGACTTTATTGTCAGCGAGAAGGGTATTGAAGTTGATCCTGCCAAGGTCAAAGCAATACAAGAGATGCCTGCGCCTAAAACTAAGAAGCAAGTCAGAGGTTTTCTCGGCCGCTTGAATTATATTTCCAGATTCATTTCCCACATGACTACCACATGTGCACCCATATTCAAGCTTCTCCGGAAAGATCAGTCTTGTGATTGGACCAAAGACTGCCAGAAAGCTTTTGACAGTATTAAAGAATATTTCCTTGAACCTCCACTTTTGTCTCCCCCCTGTTGAAGGAAGACCGTTGATCATGTATTTGACTGTACCCGAAGATAGTATGGGTTGTGTTCTTGGTCAGCAAGATGAGACTGGAAAGAAAGAATTTGCAATTTACTACCTCACTAAGAAGTTCACCGACTGTGAGACTCGGTATTCGATACTTGAGAAGACTTGTTGCGCATTGGCTTATGTTGCTAAGCGTCTATGCCAGTATCTGTTGAATCATACCACTTGGTTGATATCTAAAATGGATCCAATCAAGTATATATTTGAGAAGCCTGCTTTAACTGGGAGGATTTCCAGTTGGCAGATGTTGTTATCAGAGTATGATATCGAATATGATATCGATCTTAGTATCTTGGCTGACCATTTGGCTCACCAACCAATTGAAGATTATCAGTCAGTGCAGCATGATTTTCCCGATGAAGAGATTTTGTACTTGAAAATGAAAGATTTTGATGAACCATTGCTTGAAGAAGGGCCAGAACCTGGTTCCCGTTGGGGCATGGTATTTGATGGAGTTGTTAATCAATATGGAAATGGCATTGGGGCAGTGATTTATTACTCCTCAAGGCACACATCTACCATTTACAACTACGTTGACTTTCAAGTGTACAAACAACATGGTAGAGTATGAAGCTTGCATTATGGGGCTTGAAGAGGCCATGAATCTCAGAATCAAGTATTTGGATGTCTTCGATGATTCGCCTTTGGTTGTGAATCAAATCGAAGGAGAATGGGAGACAAATCAACCCGGATGATACCATATAGAGATTATGCGAGGAGGATTTCAACTTTCTTTACAAAGGTTGAGTTTCATCATATTCCTCGAGATGAAAACCGAATGGCAGATGCTCTTGCAACATTGGCATCTATGATTATAGTGAAGTATTGGAATGAAGTTCCCAATTTATCTATGATTCGACTTGATAGGCCAGCTCATGTGTTTGTTGTTGAAGAAATCAAAGACGAGAAACCGTGGTATTACAACATCAAATGTTTCCTCCAAAGTCAGATTTACCCGCCCGGGGCATCTTTGAAAGATAAGAAGACTTTGAGAAGATTAGCCGGTAATTTTTACTTGAATGGTGATATACTATACAAGAGAAACTTCGATATGGTTTTGCTCAGATGCGTGGATAGACACGAAGCAGACTTGTTGATGACTGAAATGCATGAAGGTTCCTTTGGTACTCATTCCAATGGACATGCAATGGTGAAGAAGATGTTGCGAGCATGTTACTATTGGCTGACAATGGAATCTGACTGTTGCAAATTTGTGAAGAAGTGTCACAAGTGTCAAATTTATGCTGATAAGATTCATGTTCCTCCGACACTATTGAATGTTATCTCTTCCCCATGGCCCTTTTCCATGTGGGGAATTGATATGATTGGGATGATTGAGCCCAAAGCTTCAAATGGACATCGTTTCATTTTAGTGGCAATTGACTACTTCACAAAATGGGTTGAAGCGACATCGTATGCAAATGTGACCAAGCAAGTTGTAAGGTTTATCAAGAATCAGATTATATGCCGTTATGGTGTGCCAAGTAAGATCATTACTAACAATGGATCAAACTATAATAACAATATGGTGGAAGCTCTTTGCAAGGACTTCAAGATTGCACATCATAATTCTTCTCCCTACAGACCCAAGATGAATAAGGTTGTTGAAGCTGCGAACAAGAACATTAAGAAGATTATCCAGAAGATGGTTGTCACATTTAAGGATTGGCATGAGATGCTCCATTTTGCTTTGCATGGGTATCATACATCCATCCGCACTTCAACAGGGGCAACCCCTTTCTCTCTTGTTTATGGTATGGAAGTAGTGTTCCCCGTAGAGGTTGAGATTCCTTCATTAAGTGTGCTCATGAAAGCCAAGTTGGCTGAGGCTAAATGGTGTCAGACCAAGTTTGATCAGTTGAATTTGATTGAAGAGAAGAGACACTACGCCAAATAAGGGAAAAGAGGGCGCTTTTTTTGGCCTATAACAGCGCTTTAAAGCGCCCGCTAATCTGGCGCTGGCATAGGTAAAGACAACGCTTTTTTTCCTGGTGAAAGCGCTCTCTAAAGTGGCTCTTTAAGCCCTTTAAGTTCCACTTTAGAGGACGCTTTTTAAAGAAAGCCCCATCTAAAGTGGAAACATTTAAGGGTTTAGAGGGCGCTTTTACTGGAAAGCGCCCTCTAAAGTGGAAACTTTTAAGGGTTTAGAGGGCGCTTTTACTGTAAAGCGCCCTCTAAAATGGAAACTTTTAAGGGTTTAGAGGGCGCTTTTACTGGAAAGCGCCCTCTAAAGTGGAAATTTAAAGGGTTTAGAGGGCGCTTATTTTGGGAAGCGCCCTCTAAAGTGGGTGGTTATTAAATTTTTTTTTTTAAAAAGCGCTATATTTTTTTATTTATTTTAGACAACCTGTATATTGAAGCAGTACACCCAAAACTGTATAATTTGAAGCCCTTTTTCACACATTGCATTCAACAAGCCTTATATACAACAATCCATACATATACAACAATCCACTGATATATAATCGTTTAACTTCTAAAGATTCTAAATATACAACAAATTCATAACTTAAAAAGAAATAAAACTAAGTAGCAAAAGCATCTCTGAGATGTATGTTTTTTTTGCTAGCAGCAGTCTTCTTAGCAACAACCTCTTTTTGTTCAATATCAATAGCATGAACCTAAAATATCATAAAATTAGTTAGGTGAAGTATAAGATCAAGAATTAACATTTTCTATGCATAAATATCATATAATTGTGTTTATATCTTTTTTTTTTGATGCAACTGACTCGATTTGCTGCTAATCCCCTTATATTTTTGGTCCCTTATCTTTTGAAGATAAAATTGATATTTGTTTAGATGGACATGTTCCATTGTCGTAGGGGGATACTTTCAAATATCCAGCATCATCATCTACGCGAATGAGGCTTGACGACAATGGAACATCTCCATCTAAACAAATATCAATTGATACTTTCAAGTATCCCTTGCCCCTTGCACGAATGATTGACTTCATAATAGCCATTTTACCTGTAATAAAGAAACCAATTAAAATCAGATGACAAATATAAAAACAATTAAAATCATAAAAGCCACTTTACCTATAATAAAGAAAACAATTAAAATCATTTGACCTGTACCTTTTTCACTAAGTTCTCTTTCTTTTCTTGGTTGGAATATGTTCTACATGTCTCTTAACAACACGGACGGTTGGATTGATCCAAATACCCTCATTATGATCATTTCTAATATATGAATCATTTGATATAATATTCTCATCTTGATCATTTCTGGTAAACGATTCAATCTCAACATCAATATCACCTTGATCTCCAGTGTTTTCATCAATTACTTTGTTGGAAAAAAGAACTATAGACCATTTCGTACTTTTCGGATCATTGACATAGAACACTTGTCTAGCTTGAGAGGCTAGAATAAAAGACTCATCTTTGTATCCCACCCTATTAAGATCCACTTGCAAAAATCCTGACTTATCCATTCGAATGCCGTTATTATTTTCAACCCACTTGCAACCAAATATAGGAATCTGAAACTTCTCATAATCAAACACCCAAATGCGCTCGATAACACCAAAATACGACAGATTTGCAAATTTGGGGTTTAAGTCCTTCACACTTGATATGTGCATTGCTTCAGCTACCACGGTGACACCACTATTCTGCATAGTACTTTTATCATCTTGTTCTTTGGTATAAAATGTGTATCCATTAATCGCGTATGCGCTATAAGAAAAAACATGGAAACTTGGACCATATGCTAAGCATCTCAACCTTTCTGTTATTGAAGCGGGATCTGAATAATACTTTGAATAAATATGATCCTTAAACTAAGGTATAAAACATCGATTGTGCTCTCGTACTATCCAATTTTCATTTCTATTGGGATTTAAACCTCGGAGAACATCCTTGTGAATTTCAACATACGGCTCAACCTCATTCTCATTGTGCAGAACATACAAATGCACTTGATCCCGTTCGACCCTTGATACTGCCACGATTTTATTTCCAATTAGATTTTTTCCTTCTTTCTTTTCGACAAGCTGAGACTTAGGGAGTCCGATTGACTGAACATTAGACAAATATTCAGTACAAAACTCAATCGCTTCTTCAACAATGTATCTTTCAACCATACAACCTTTTGGTCGACTTCGGTTCTTCACGTACCCTTTTAATATTTTCATATAACGTTCAACAGGGTACATCCATCTCATATAAGCTGGTCCACACAATTGTGTCTCTTTCACAAGATGAACAACTAGATGTACCATTATGTCAAAAAATGATGGAGGAAAAAACATTTCAAGCTCACACAAAGTAATAACGATTTCTTTTTGCAACATTGGTAAGATCGCAGGATTGATCACCTTACTGCAAATTGACTTGAAGAAAGAACACAACTTAGTTATAGAGCTTCTTACTTTTTCTGGAAGAATAGAACGTATACCTATTGGGAGAAAATGTTCCATTATAACATGGCAATCATGGGTCTTTAAACTCTTTAACTTGAGGTCTTTCATAGACACAAGTCTTCTAATATCTGAAGAGTACCCTTCTGGAACTTTAACTTCACTTAGAAACTTACACAATGTTTTTTTCTCCTTTCTAGATAGAGTATAAGCAGCAGGCGGTAGATATGTTCGTTTTCCTTTCTTCAAGGGTCCTAATTCAGTTCTTATTCCCATCGCTATCAAGTCCTTTCTTTCCTTAAGGCCATCCTTAGACTTTCCTTGTATATTGAGTAACGTGCCAATAACACTTTCAAATACATTTTTTTCAATATGCATAACATCAAGAAAATGTCTCACATACAAGGACTTCCAATACGGCAATTCAAAAAAAACTGACCTCTTCTTCCACCCACTTTTGACAAGTGTCTAGGCAAAAGGCTTGCCAAACTGAGTATCCAAATCTTTCACCTTTTCAAAAATTTGATCACCCGTCAATATAGGTGGAGCTCTGCCTTGTTCTGTCTCTCCATTGAACGCCTTTCTCCATCCACGGTAGTGATGATTTGAATTTAAGAATCTCCGATGACCGAGAAAGACATTCTTCTGACCAAACTCCAAGCGCTTCCAATCTGTTTTATCTTCACAAATAGGACACGCACATTGACCTTTTATGTTATACCCTGATAGATTTCCGTATGCTGGAAAATCATTAATTGTGCCAAACAACATCGCCCTCAAGTTGAAACTTTCTTTCCTATATCCATCATAAACCTCCACACCGGTCTCCCACAAAATCTTTAAATCTTCGATTAAGGGCTTCAAGTACACGTCTATGTCATTCCCTGGTTGTTTAGGTCCAGAAATCAACATAGCCAACATCATGTACTTACGCTTCATACATAGCCATGGAGGTAGGTTATAAATCATAATAATCACAGGCCATGTACTGTGTGAGATACTCTGGATACCGTGTGGGTTCATTCCATCAGTAGATAATGCCAAGGGAAGGTTTCTTGATTCTTCTCCAAATTCAGGACAATCATTATCAATTTTCAACCACTGTGGTGAATCTGCCGGATGTCGATACTTTCCATCTATAATTCTTTCATCTGCATGCCAGGTCAAGTGTCTTGAATCGGTTTCACTACGAAACATGCGTCTAAATCTCGGAATAACAGGAAAATACCACAAGACTTTTACTGGAGACAACTTGTTCTTATATCGCGAGACACCGCATTTAGGACACTCATTTAACGATGCATACTCAATTCGAAACAAAACGCAATCGTTTGGACATGCATGTATCTTATCATAGCTCATGCCAATAGAGCACAACATCTTTTTGGTCTCATATGTTCGATTGGGAAGAACATTATCCTCAGGAAGCATATCTTTCAAAAGGGCTAATAACTCTGTGAAACTTTTATCCGACCATCCATTGCCCGCCTTTAAGTTGTACAACTTTAATACCGCAGACAATCTTGTGAATTTAGTGCAACCATCATACAAAGGTTTCTCTGCATCACTTACCAACCTCTCAAACATTTCGGGACAATCCTTAAGATCTCCTTCAAGTGCTTCTGCAATCTCTTCAACTCGATCACAATCATATGTATCTACGCCACTATAGTTTGAGGCATAGGTCGTACTATCCCTCGGTTCAACATTCTCGTTACTTTTCTCACCATGCAAATTCCAACATGTATAACTTAGATCAATTCCATGCCTCATTAGATGCGATGTCAACTGAACTGCGTCAACCCGTTTCCCATAACAACAACCCAAGCAAGGACATATCATTCTACTGGGGTCTCCGGCGTGCGCAACGGCAAACTTAACGAATTCTGATACCCCATTCTCGTACTGTCTCGACAATCGATTGGAAGACATCCATGTATTATCCATTACTAATTAGAATAAACAAAAAACAATTTCAGAAGAGAAACCAAAAATGGGATGAGACAAAACAATTTCGCTTTATTGAGTTAGTCTCTGTGCAGGGCATTCATGTCTCCATTTACTCTATCAAATAACATCCATACCTAAACTTCTTAAGTTACTAGCTACGCTATGTACGCTAAGTTACTAGAATCAAAGGTTTCTAATGTCTCTATAATGCAACCATAACCGAACCCTAACAACAGTCTTTGAATGTGATTCATAGCGATATCAAATTCAGCAATTTAAAAACCAACCGTCAATTACCTAATAAACCCAAACTATTTAAATGACTATGAATATTGAAACTTTACAGGTTGAAACAAACGTAGCATAGACAACAATAACATAAAACTGAAATGGGGCAAAGCTAAAACAAAGCAATAGTGCAAGTAATAATGTATGCTAGAATAAATACACTCATAAGCTGCATCGTGTACCTTTGATTGGTAGAAGGAGGAAACGTCGTAGATCTAACAGAGGTGGAAGAAGAACGCCTTAGAAGTAGCTAAAATCGTAGCAGTGAGAACCCTAACGTGAAAAAGAACGAAAATAACAGAGAGTGAAATAACAAAACGCGCAGTATGTTATAATTTTAATGTTTACTAAAGGGGACCTTAGAGGGCGCTTGTGGAAAAAAAGCGCCCTCTAAAGGGGGCCTAAGAGGGCGCTTATGAAAGTGCTCTCTAAGGCTTTCCAGAAGCGCTTTATAAACTGGAAATGCACATGGACTTATAACAGCGCTTTATTAAAAGCGCCCTCTAAGGGTAACCTTAGAGGGCGCTTTCTAAAAAGCGCCATGTATTGTTGTCCCTCTATCTCCTCCTTATTTTTTCGCTTCACCTTAGAGGGCGCTTTATTACCAAAGCGCCCTCTAAAGTGCGCTGTCTATTGCTCCTTATTTTTTTGCTTCACTTTAGAGAGCGCTTTTGTAATAAAGCGCCCTCTAAGGTGCGTTGTCTATTCTAGTTTTTGGCGTAGTGAGATTGACTGTCATGTGTCATGTCAGTTGTATCAGCAAAGGATGAAGAAAGCTTTTGATAAAAAGGTCAGACCTTGAGTGTTCAGAGAAGGTGACCTTGTGCTCAAGAAGATTTTGACGTTCAATCCAGATTCCATAGGAAAATGGACTCCTAATTATGAAGGCCCATATGTTGTTAAGAGAGCCTTTTCAGGCGGCGCATTGATTCTTACAACAATGGATGGTGTAGAGTTCACTCGTCCTGTGAACGCAAACGCAGTCAAGAAATACTTCGCCTAAAAAATAAAAGAACAACTCGCTAAGTTGAAAACCCGAAAGGGCGACTTAGGCAAAAATGAGCGTCTTGGTGGATTAAAAACCGGAAAGGGCGATCTAGGAAAAAATTAGAGACATAAACCAGAAAGAATTTCCCGATAAGTTGAGTACCCCACCTTGGGGCAACTTATGCAAAAATTAGGGATTATGGCAAGTAACTGCATTCTGCTGATCTTCAGATTTTGAAGATTTGTTTGAGCATAAGGGTTGACATCAGTTCATCCCCAGCAGCGGTCAAGAGCACAGTGGATATCAAGAGTTGGTAGAAGGATTAAGGATCATTTGTATTTTATGTAACCCTTTTTCCATGTAAATTACCATTTTCAACTTTGTAAAAATCCATGGAGTCTTGTCATTTACAGACTACCATTCCATTAAATAAAGTTGAGCTTTTATCCAAATTGTTGATACTCTTATTTACTTCAGCCAATATTTTTAAATTTTATTATGATCATTTTGAAATTAAATTTTTAAATCAAAATCAATTTTTTCTTAAATATCTAAAAGCAAGAATTTTTCCAAAGCAAGTAAAAGGAATATCAACAACATTTCAATGGATAGCAAGTCCTTAAGTGCGAAACATCAGAGGTTCCCCAAGCAGTTAATCCTTCGGGTATCCCTAGACATTTGTGTTGATTTAGTTTCCTCGTCTCAGTTGACATGGTTGATTCAGATACCCTGCAGCGTGTTGTTTTCCCCGACAAAGTTTCTGCCTTCCCCAGCGGAGTTTGTACATCCACAACGAAGTTCATATTTCCTCAGCAGGGTTGATCTTCATAGGTGGTTGATCTTCCCCAGTAGATCGCATTGGTTTCCCCATCAATCGCTATTCAACTTGCTCCTAGTCAGAGTTTCCTCCTGTTTTCTGAGCATCTTTTGTTATGATTATTCTCTGTAGGGTTGTCTCCCATTTTTATGGTGTTGACCTAAAATTCCCCATAGATTGGATGTTCTGTCCTCAACAGATCTCTTCCTTACCCAGCTAGGTTTGAACCTTTGGGGTGTTGATCTCTTCGTTCTCCAACAGTTGTCTCCATATTTTGTGGATTGACTGAGGATTGTACCGAAGCTTCAAATTCTTTGCGACACCTTTGTACCCTTTCTGATCGTTTTGTCAACATAATCATCATATATACATATACATATACATTCATATAATTTCATAATTGCATATCCTGCATCTTCATATTTGATTTGTTTGAGATTCTTATTCTCTGTTATGGCGGTATTTTATCCCCATAACAAATTTGGTGCCTGTCCTCCTTCAATTATAGAGTGTCAGCCCCTTAAGCAGAAATACTTTAACCTTTCTCCTTTTCCCCACTGAGTTTGTTTCCTTATGGATGATTATTATTTCAGTTTCCTCCCTAGTTGATTATCTGGATGGAATTAATCCCCTTGAGTTATGTCCTCATTGGGTTGAGTCTTGATTGACTGTTTTCTTTCAAGCTCTTACCTAGATAAGAGAGTCTATTACCCGGTAACTGGTAATATTCTTCTTAGTTTGTAGTTTGTTACTTCTTGCCCACTACCCGGAAAAAGTACCCTTTTTTTTCTCCTCAGTAGAGTCCCCAGTGGATATATTCCCTAGGAAGTATATCCTTGATATGTTCATCCTAACCGGTGACAAATATCTTTCTTTCCCCTGCCTGAGTTTATCCTTGGTATGTTCACTTTAACCGGTGACAGGTATTCTCATTCTTTTGGTATTCTACCCAGTAAAAAGGTAATTGTAATCCCTATTTTATTCCCCAGAGAGTTAATCCTTGATATGTTCATCTTAACCGATGACGGGTTTTCTTCTCCTTGTGGTTTTCTACCTAGTAACCGGTCAATGTAAATCCTACTTTTCCCCTGTGCGGAGTCTATCCTTGATATGTTCATCCTAACCGGTGACGAATTTTCTCTTCTATGGTATTCTATCCAGTAAGTGATAGATGTAATCCCTACTTTGTCCCCTATTTCAGAGTTGATCCTTGATATGTTCATCCTAACCGATGACGGGTCTTCTCTTTGGTTGGTTTTCTACCCAATAACCGATAGTTGTAAATCCTAATTTCCTCCTAGCAGAGTCTATCCTTGATATATTCATCCTAACCGGTGACAAATTTTCTCTATGTTGGTCTTATATCCAGCAGTCGATAGATGTAATCCCTTTTTGTTCAGTTGGTATATCCTTGATATGTTCATCCTAACCGATGACGAGTATCCTCCTTGGCAATCCTAAGCAAGTCTACCCTTGATATGTTCATCCTAACCGATGACAAATTTTCTTCCCTGTCGAGTTTATCCTTGATATGTTCATCCTAACCGATGACGGATACTCTCACCCCTTGTCTTCTGCCCAGTAACTGGTAGTTGTAAATCCTATTTTCTACAGTTTTGCCCAATAAGGCTATTCTTACACAGTAACCGGTAATAAATTTCCCCTCCTGGCGATCCTCAGCGAGTCATCCTTGATATGTTCATCCTAACCGATGACGGATGTCCTCTCTGTCAGATCTTCATTATCTCCTTACCTAGTAACAGGTAGTGTATAATATATTTCTTCTCCTCTTGTGTTGAAGTTTATATTCCCCAGTTGAGTTGAGTGCGCATTTCCTTAGTGAAATCACTTTTCCCCTGCATGATTCAAGTACCTCAGTTTTATCCTAACTTACTCTTGTCCCTTGCAGATATTGTTTGTTCCCAGGCTGAGTCTTTCCATTTTATATGGATGTCCTTAAGTCCCCTAATAGTTTTTAAGTTGTAGCTTGGCCTACGCATAACCCCTTTTACCCCCCCCCCCCCAGAGTCTATGTCTCCCCAGTGAGTTTTCCTTACGAAATGCATTGTGCTCCTGCGAATTTTTGGTCTCTCTGATTTCTTTTTCCTTTGTGGAAATATTTCCCCACAGAGCATTAACTTTTGCATTCATGTCATATGCATCATGAGGTCTCTTAGGGACCAAAATTTGTTTCTCTATGTTGTTATTTAAGCCCATTCTACTGAGTCGAGCCAAAGATTTTAACCTTCACCTCCTCAATTAGAATGCCCTTAAATAGGGGCAGCTATAAGACCCTAATTTTGACCCTAAGATCCCTCATGTAACTTCATCACAGGCATTAGCATGGGATCATACCTTGACATCCTCCTTCCCACTTTTTCATTGGGTTTGTTTTGGGAGAGATCACCGAATACTTTGTGATTGTATCATGCTTTTATTTTATCATTTCACTAACCAAAATACCCAAAATATGTCTTTGTATTTGCTTAACTCTTTTGTAGGAAAGGCACGACCCCATTGATTCATCAAGTTCACATCTAGGGTTTGAGACCCTCATGAACAAAGAGCACAACCAAGAATTGATCCAAGAATGGTTATGAGCATCATATATGAGTCCCAATGTTCTCTACATGTTATATTGATCAAGTGTTTTCAAGAGCTTGAGGGTGATTTTCCTTGGAAACCCTAGTTTAACTAGGTATCTTAAGTAACTTCTCCAATAAGCTATCTCACCAATTGGTCAAAATTCTCAAGGGACAATTCAAAATTCATAATATTCTGCATATATGATCTACCATGAACCAAGAAAGTCAAGATAATTGGAAGTTAGCAAGTTGGTTGATTGTGGTTGGCCAGATGAATTCATCTAATCAAAACTGGGTCTTCCTAGACCCTATCTCCTACATTTTTCTACATATGAAAATAATTCCAAGATAAAACTTACTCTAAACAACATTCCAAGCAAATTTCATGTTTATACCTAGAGCTAGTTTTTCTTGGAAAATCATTTTCTATGTTGAAACACATTGGTGCCAACTTTGATCCCCAATCTCTAACCCTCATATTGCAAAGGATAATCCTGAAAAATTCATTTGAATTTGAGTTTGAATTTCCACTATTTTGAAATTCAAAACTCCAGGGATCCACAACCTTTTGAGCATTTAATCCTTCTTCTGCAAGTATTTGGAGTGAGATCAAGCCCGAGCAAGAGCAAGATAAGTTGAATCCAAACCTCCATTGAAATTATTTTTCAGAAATTTTGATCTCTTCGATTCTCTCTAATTCTTGCTCAATTCTATTGATTCTTTGGTTGTCTGAAGTCCTACCAATGTAGGCAAGAAGATTGAGTTGCTTAGAGGCCAAATCGAAGCAACTCAGTTCATGTACCTCAAATTTCAACTCCATGTATCTCTCAATATACTTGGAGTTAGAGTGAATTGAGGCTAGATTCGAACTCAGTGTCATTTTTACTTTGAAATCATGTCCTTGTTTTTAATTTTGGTGATGGTTATGACTGAACCAATCCGGCGAGGTTCGCCGGAGAAGAGAACCGGTCCTTTGCCGCCGGTGGTGTGCTGGATGGTTCTAAGCCATACTATCCTTTTAAAATGATCTAATCATGAGCGTTCCTTTTGAATACCAACTGTGTGGCGCGCTAACTTAAGTGCGCGATGGAACGCGCGTTGGTGCCCACTTGATCTGCCACCTCAATTAATGAGGAAGATCAAGTGGTCCACGTTTTTTCTGATATTTTAATTTTCATTTTAATTGCTTTATTTTCAATAATTCATATTAAATTTAATATTGATCCAAAAAATATGGGACTTTCACCAAAAAGTTTCAAAAAATTTCCTCTTTCACATTCTGAATTAAAATTATTCTTCGGATCATTATTAATATTTTTCATGAATTAATTGATTTTGAATTTGTTTTTAATTGTTTAAAAATATTTTTAAATGTCCAAAACTTATGAAATTTTTTCTCCAAGGTCATTTGACATTGTTTAACGTTTGATAAATCCCATGGTCATTTCCTTGGTGTTTTAATGAGATTTTAGGAATTGGACAAACCATATTTAACTTAAATGCAGTATTTTAGTATTTTTAATTTGAATAAATGCTAAATAAATTTGTTGACCAATTGTGGTTACTTGTTTATTTTTGACTCTTGTTGTTAGGCCTTGGTCAAGGTTGATTTAATTGTGTCAAATTAATATCATTGGATTTAGGGGATTGATGGAATGTACATTCCATCCCCCAAAATGAATGAATGATATTAATTTGGTAAAAGTCCTCCTTTGACCAATTTGTGTTTTGATCCATTTCCCTCTCACTTCATCTTATTCCCTTTCTTCATTCATTCATTCCATTTGGCCTATGATATCTCAAAATCCTAAGGCTAGTTGATTGAAAAATTGACATGAGTATGGATGAGATTAGGCCACCCCTTTTGCATATTCTTTTTGTGTGTGGTATGTTTCATGAGCATAGTCTACTATACTATGTCTCTAACATGCATTAACACCAAAATTTTATTGCCCGACCTCAAATAGCTGTGACCTCTCACTTCATCTTATTCCCTTTACTTTAATGCCATTTAGATTTTGCTTTTATTTGGCATTGTTCATATCATGCTATTTGTTTATGTTAATGCAATTTTCACTTTGTCCATTTGGACCATATTGTGTGATATATATTTGTTTGTGTATACTTTGTTTGTTTGTGTTGTCTTTGACCATTAATGTACATAATAACAACAAAAAAAACCCTAAAAAATTTTGTGTGGACTATTGGTTTGATCTTGGACAAATGGACTTAGAATCTAGGAAACATTCCTATGCTAAAGGACTTGGCCAATGCCAACTTATTGAGAAACCAAGTGCTTGCAATTTGAAACTTCATCTGATACATCATTCAATATCCTTTTGAGTTCATCTGCAACATGATCATTATGAAGCTGTTATTTTGAACCTGTGACTTGTGGAATTCATCTGTTACATGGGCTATTTTGGAGAAGATCATGGAATGGATAAGCTTGGATGTGGCTATCTTTACTTGATGCCTCGCTCTTCAAGATAATATAATTGTGCATTTGTGTGTTGCTTGATTCTAAATGTCCAAGGAAATCTGGGTTTCTATTGACATTATTGTCTATTGGATTGCTCCCCATTAGTCAGATCTTTTCAACTCTAAACTTTTAATTTTGTGCATAGGGTAGTCTCTTCATCTTCTCCCCATTTCTCCAATCTCAAAATATCTTTCTCCATTTTTCAAAATCTTCTTTGTGTGAACTACTTTTGTTCTAAACTTTGACCACTTTGCAAAAAGATAGAAACTTTGGCCTTATGCCATTGCATTTTCAAACTTCTTTTCTTAAATCAAACTTGTAAATAAACTTAACTATACTTGACCTAAACTTTCAAAAAGCCAAAAAGAACTAACTCATTCAAACCATTTTAGGCCTTTGTGCCTTTCCAACTTAAATTTTAATAAAAGTAATGCATCCACTTTGAAATTTGTATTACGAACTACGAGGTTTTGATCCCTCATTTTTATGTTGGTACGTAGGCATAAGACCGAAGTTCTTGTCAAACACAAAAATATAATCAATAAATTCTTTTCTCATCCCCCCATTCTATTTGTTTGTAAACATCACTTTATACCAAGTACATATGCACACAAAAAGGGCTCCCTAGGAGTACCTAGGACACTTTGGGTGCTAACACCTTCCCTCTGTGTAACTAACCCCTTTACCTGTAATCTCTGACATTTTATTAGTTTTGATTTGAAAACTTTCTACTTTTTGGGTTTTGTTCGTACTTTCTCCCTTTTCCTTTGGAAACACTAAAAGCGCGGTGGAGACTCTTGTTATTTGATCTCTAGCTTGTCAATAGCTTGATGATAATGAATTTACCGCTACAAAGACCTTCGATCTTGTGCCTACGTACCAATATAAAAATGAGGGATGAAAATCTTGTAGTTCGTGGTAAAAATTTCAAAATGTTGGTGAATTGCTTTTAGCAAAAGGATTGATAGAAAAGGCACAAAGAGCCAAACGTTTGAATGAAGTTGTTAGTTCTTTTTGTCTTTTGAAATTTTAAGTCAATATGATTAAGTTTATTTTCAAATTTGATTTAAGAAAGAGTTTGAAAGTTCAGTGGCATAAGGCCAAACTTTCTAATAATTAAAATATGGTCTAAGTTTGAAATCACAAGTCAAAGATGGTTTTGAAAAGGGGGAGATATTTTGAAATTTAAGAAGTACGAGGAGATGAAGAGACTACCCTAAGCACAAATTTAAACGTTAAGGGTTGAAAAGATCTTACCAATGGGATGCAATCCAACAGACAAAAATGTCATATAAAAACCCATTTTCCTTTGGACTTTGACCAAACAATAAGAAACAAGCAATAAGCAATATCCAGACATCATAAAGTTCAAGGCATCAAATAAATATAGCCACATCCAAGCAAGCAGATCCATTAGCTAGCAGTCTTCATTGTCTTCTCATGTATCTGATGAAACATTCCTTGATCAACTCAGAACAAAGCATTAGACACAAGATCAAAATAACAATTAGGCATAAAGATAGAGTAGCAGATGAATTCAAATAAATCTCAAGGCTTGCATCAGATGAACGCCTAATTCATAAAACGTTGGCATTGGCCAAGTCCTTTTGCATAGGGAATGTTGCCTAATCCTAAGTCTAAAAGTCAAATCAAGATCAACAGTCCACTAAATGTTTTTTAGTGTTTTTGTTGTTATTAAGTATTTTAAGGTCCTAAGACCATAAACAAAATCAAAACATACAAACAATATATGCAATCACAAGATATGACTCAAATGAGAAAAGTGAAAATGACATAAACATAAACAAGTTATATGAAATGTAAATGACAATGAATGATAAATGACTGAAATTTAAATTGCATGAAGTAAACGACTTGAAAGTAAAGCAATATTAACAAGAATTAGCTAAATGTTAGTCAAAATTTAGTGGTGATTTTTAATTGATTAAGTCATTCTTTAGAGAACACTCAACCATTCATTCACAAGTATGAATCCTTAAACCAAGACATCTTCCATAAGAAGGGCTCCAACTTGGATAATTCAACAAGTATGCCACTAGCTCTTATGAAATGAAAAAAGGTCAAGTCTCTACACAATGCCATGAAGAATGGGAGACTTACAATCTCACTTACTAGAATGATATGCCTTAAGGGTCAAATTTAGCTCTATATTAAGCAATCGTAATTGGACTTATGTAGAAGTCACAACTATCTAAGTTTGGGCAATAAAATTTAGGTGTTAATGCATGTTAGAGATTTGGTATGAAGAACCAAACTCCTAAAACATACCACACACGAATAGAAAAGATCAAGAGGGAGGGACCTATCTCAGTCATACTTGTATTGATTCATGTAACACAAGGTCATTGATGAATCAATTAGCCTTTAGACATTAGAAATTTCATTGGTCAAAGGAAAGAATGGGGAAGAATAGGGATGAAGATGAAGAGGGAGGGGAAGATAGAAACACAAATTGATCATGGGAGGAATTTCATCAAATCAAAACCATGCATTCATTCTGGGAGATGAAATGTACATTTCATCAATCCCCTAAATCCAATAGTTTTGATCCAACAAAAGTCAACTCAACCTTGAGCAAGGCCCAAACAGAAAGTCAAGCATCACAAGACCATAAAAATCGCTCAACAACACTTTTAAACATTTAATCAATTAAAAATCAATTTAAAAATGAATTAAAATACATTTTATGTTGGTCAAAACCTAAAATCTCTTCAAAATACCAAATAAATGGCCAAGGGATTTATCCTAGGTCAAACAAGGTCAAAGGACCTTAGACAAAAAATTTCACTATTTTTGAAAAGTCAGAAGTATTTTTAAACAATTAAAAATATGCACAAAAACATTTAATTCATGAAAAATATCAAAATTAATCAATTAAACAAAATAAAGCAATTAAATAAATATTTTTGATGAAAGTCTCATATTTTTTGGATAAAAAATGAAATTTCTATGAATTAAACAAAATAAAGCAATTAAATGAAAATTCAAAAAATAAAAAGAAATTAGAAAAAACAAAGGCCATCAGATCTCCCTCATTAATTGACGTGACAAATCTGATGGCCAAACGTGTGCTATCCACGACGCGCTCTAGTTAATGCGCCATACACATGGTATTTAAAAGGAATGGCTTAGATTAAAACATTTAAACATGGTCAGATGGTCAGGAGGCGTGCCAACACATCACCAGAGCTAGGGTTACGGTCTTCTTCTTCGGTGGACCTCACCGGACCGGTCCACCTTCAATTTAATGAAAAATGAAAAACAAGGACACTATTTCAAAGAGAAAATGTTCCGGAGCTCGAGTCTGGCCTCAAATTTCTCAAATTCCAAGTATATTAAAAGATATAGGGATTTAAGTTTTGAGGGTCATGAATTGAGTTGCTTCGATTTGACCTCAAAGAAACTCAATCTTGTTGCTTACATTGGTAGGACTTCAGCCAACCAAAAATCAGAGACCGGTGAAGAATTGAGAGAGAATTGAAGAGAGAAAGTTACTGAAAAACCACCTTCGAGAGAGCTTGAAGCTTGCTTGAACTTGCTTCCAATTGGCCTTGGCTTGACTTCAGAAGCTTGCGGGAAGTGAATTGTATCAAATAATGGTTTGGATTCTTGGAGTTTCAACTTCAAAACAGAAGTGAAATTGAAACTCGATTTTCAATTGAGAACCTTCAAGTTTATCCTCTAATGGTAAGGGGTATGTTGTCGGATCAAAGCTTGGGCAAGGTGTCCCCAATTCTGAGGAGAATGTGTTGTATTTATAGGCAATGTAGTTGATTTCCACACACTTTCATCAAAATGCCAAAACTAGAAATCCTCACTTGCATGGATGCATGGGCATGTGATAAGCCCATCAAATTATGTCAAAAGGTCCAAAATTGACCATGAGCAATTCTGAAAGTGTGTCATGAAGTCATGCAATTGGAATTGGGAAATGGCAATGAAATTCATACAAATGGAACCTTGAAGAAATGCCATGCGCAAGTCATTTAATCCTTTGCCAAATGAGGTGATCTTTGAATTTTTGGAAAGGTGAGATCAAGGGGAACAACTTTCTTGTTGAAAATGTTTCCATTTTAAGCTTGGATCATGATTAGTTTTGAGGTGGAAGTTGGAGAAATCAAACATAAATGAAATTTTTCTAAGTACCAAGCCAAATGTTCACTTCTTCCACCTTGAATAACTTTTGCTATGGGATTCAAATGGAAAACGTTCCTTCATCAAAGTTGTAGATATTTCAAACATATTCAATTTTATCACACATTTGACCTCATTTGGATTTGGCATGAAGGAGTTATGCATTCTAGAAGTTGAGGAAAATCTCTTGTTCAATGGTAATGGCCAAAAAATGACTTATAATGTTTCCTCTTGGAACATGCCCTTGAAAGTTGAATTTGAAGTTTCTAAAAGAATAAAAGTTGGATAGGACATATTGAAATTGATCATGAAACTTAGATGTCCTTCATCTCATAAAAATTGAGCAAGTTATGGTTCTTGGAATTTTACCTCCTAACTAGGGTTTAGATAAAATGACCTATAATCTTTCACCATAAAAAATGCCTTTTCAAGCAAAAATAGCTCTTATCCTAAACATGAAAGTTTTTTGTAATGTCATAAGGAGTAACGTTTCTCTTGTAATCATTTTCATATGAGAAAAATTATAGGAGATAGGGTATAGTGAACCCCAGTTTTGACGAGTTGACTTTCTCTGGTCAACCACCATGAACCAACTTACAAACTTGAAGTTCTCTTGATATCTTGGAGTCATGGAGGATCATATATGTATAAGATGATTTATAATGAAGTATCCTTTGGTATATTTGATCAAATGTTGATGAAACTTGCTAAGGAAGTCACACAAGATACCCAGATGAATTAGGGCTTCCAAGGCAAACAAGCTTCAAACTCTTGATGATTTATTGATCAAAATGATAAATGAAGATCATGGGGACACATATATGATGTATAGAATTAATTTGAACCATCTCTTAATTGTTCTCCTTGCATTGAGGGTCTTAAACCCTAGATGTGAGCTTGATAAGGCATTCGTGGATGTACACATTACCTACAAAAGAAACAAAACTATACATAGACATGTTTTGGTATTTTGGTTAGTAAATAATGAAAAACAAAGTATGATACAATAAAATATGCTTGGTGATCTCTCCCAATGCAAACCCAATGAATGAGGGGTAAGGAGGATGCCAAGGTGTGATCCCAAAGCCAATGCATGTGATGAGATAGCATGAGGGATATTAGGGTCAAAATTGGGGTCTTATAGCTGCCCCTACTTAAGGACATTCTAACTGAGGATGTGAAGGTTAAAATCTTTGTATCAACTCAGTAGAATGGAGTTAAATAACAACATATAGAAATAAATTTTGGTCCCTAAGAAACCTCATGATGCATATGATATGAATGTTAAAATAATATCCGTGGGGGAATATATTGCCACAAAGGAAAAGAATCCGGAGAGACTGAAAGTCCATAGGAGAAAACTGCATTCCATAAGGAAAACTCACTCGGGAGACAGAGACTCTAGGGGGATAAAAGTTGTGTGTAGGCCTGACTACGACTTAAAACTGCTGGAGACACAAGGGGATTTCCATGTAAAAAAATCAATGGCAGGATTCGCTTAGGGGATAAGGGAAATTTGTAGGGGAAACAGGTAGATCAGAGCAAAACTGAAATACTCGAACCAAATAGAGGGTTGGCAATTCCACTAAGGAAATACGCACTCAAACTCAATTGGGGAAGAATGAACTTCAACACAGGAGTAATAGAGATATACTATCTACTACCGGTTACTGGGGAGGAAGATAATACACTCTGACAGAGGGACATCCGTTACCGGTTAGGGTAAACATATCAAGGATGACTCGTTGAGGGGAAAGAGGTGTATTTGTAAGAACAAAACTGGTTCTACAATAGATTTCTAAGATTTTGATGATAACAAAAGAGGAAACCAAAAATGGCACTCTAACGAGATTTTTTCTAAGTACGCAGGATTCTGAACAGTTACGAAGGATTCTGATCTTTTATCAAATACAAACATTTGTCAGATACAAAGTGCTGGAGGATCAGACGCTGCTAAGGAAGGAGTACGTCCAAGAAGTTCTGATTTTGATCAAAGAAAGACAACAAAAAGAACCAGAAGCTCCAACAAACTACTGGTCGTAGACTCTGATACTTAAGAAGACTAGTACTTTGAGAAGCTCTGATGAAGTCCTGATGAAGTCAGACGTGATCATCCTCTGAAGAATAACTCTAGTACATCAAGACTCTGATGAAGACTCTCAAGTCCAGAAAAACGTAACGGAAATAAATCTCACTATGGAAAGAAAGTATTTTTAGAAAGAATTTAAACGGCAGAAAAAATGGTTATAGCAAGAAACACAGAAGTAATCACATTGAATACTCATCAAAGACCAAGATTTTGTCATCACTCCAATGGTCCTTCTCAACTACTATATAAAGGACAGTTTACCTCACTAGAGAGACACATCTACAACGCACAGAAACTTCATTCATATTCTCTCATTTTTTCACGAGTTGCTGCTCTTACGTGAAAAACTCTTGTTTTAATACTTTTCTATAATACACGCTTACTCTTAGAAGCGCTTTACATTACAACTCTATTTTGCTTAAATTATTTTTGTTCCTCAAGTGACTCTGCGCAGTCTGTATACTTGAAAGGGCTAAGAGATTATTCTCTTAGATGATTGGTTGTGTAATCTTTCAATATTAGTGGATTAAGTCCTTTTTGAAGGCAAAATCAGCTTGGCCGGGTGGACTGGAGTAGATTTGTTTTCTAAGCGAACTAGTATAAAATTCTGTGTGTTCTTATATTTGAAAAAGCTTTTATTTCCAAAACAATTCAATCCCCCCCCCCCCCTTTCTTGTTTTTCTCACCTTCAATTGGTATCAGAGCTTCGGCTCTATTATTGATTTTCTAATCAAACACCTAACAGTGTAGAGAGATCTAGAGTGAGAAAAACTATGGCCAACACAAATGAAAGAGATAGTTACAACGCTAAACCTCCAGTCTTTGATGGAGAGAAATTTGATTATTGGAAAGACAGAATTAAAAGTTTCTTTCTGGGCTACGATGCTGACCTCTGTGACATTGTCATAATTGGCTACATACCACCTGTGACAGATGCTGGAGTTGCCATTCCCAGAAGCAAAATGTCAGATGATCAGAAGCTGAATTCAAGAATCATCACAAAACCCGAACAATACTTCTCAATGCCATTTCCTACAATGAGTATGAAAAAATCACCAACAGGGAAACAACTAAAGAGATACTTGACTCCCTGAGGATGACTCACGAAGGAAACTCTCAGGTCAAAGAAACAAAGGCTCTGGCTCTAATCCAGAAGTATGAAGCCTTCAAAATGGAGGACGATGAAGCTGTAGAGGTAATGTTTTCTAGATTCCAAACTTTAATTGCAGGACTCAAAGTGCTAGATAAAGGATATACAACTGCGGACCATGTCAAAAAGATCATCAGAAGCTTGCCAAAGAAATGGATACCCATGGTCACAGCCTTAAAACTATCAAAGGATCTGAACAACATCAGCCTTGAAGAACTCGTCAGTTCACTCAGAAGTCACGAGATAGAACTGGAGGAAGATGAGCCTCAGAAGAAGATCAAGTATGTAGCACTAAAGTCCAGATCAGAAAGACGCAAGTCTGATAGAAACAAAGCCTTCCAGACTGAAGAAGAAGACATTGATGACTCTGAAAAGGAAGAATCTGACGATGAGGAAGAATTATCCCTTTTAACCAGAAGAGTAAAACAACTCTCGAGAAAAAGGAATAATAACTTCAGAAGACCAAGATCCAAAGGAGATCGATCAGAACCAACTTCAAAAGGTAAATCTAACAAAGATATAACTTGCTATGAATGTAAGGAAACAGGTCTTTATAGAAACGAATGTCCCAAGTTGAAGAAAGAAAGCTCCAGAAAAGAGAACTTCAAGAAACGTTCCTTCAAAACCAAAAGGGGACTGATGACTACCTGGGATGACAGTGGATCTGACTCATCAAAATCAGACTCTGATGAACAGGCAAATATGGCACTCATGGCTACCACCTCCAGGAATACTTCAGATGGAGAATCTGAATCCAAAGAGGTATTTTCTAATCTTTCTCGCTCTGACCTTGAATCATGCCTATCTGAAACTCTAAACTCATATCAGAAACGTAAACAAAAATTTAAAGTTGTAAAAGAGGTGCTTGAAGAAACCCTCGAAGAATGTGGTAAACTTGAGATAACAGTTTCAGAACTAAAAGATGAAAACCTAACTTTGACATTAGAAAGAGATTCCACAAATAAACAATGCTCAAAACTTGAAGAAGCGTTATCTCAAGCTCCACAAACTTCAAACACAGTAATTTATGAATATGAAAAATCTTTTCAAAAGTTTCTGAAGAATGGGATAGAGAGAAGCAGAATGGCATCCATGATTTATGGGGCCAGTCAGAATAACAGAAGAGGAATTGGGTATGATCCTAGTGAGGATAAAACTTCTACTAACGACAAACCTAAATCTCCTTTTTCCTATCACTATACACATACACAAGCGCAACGCTTTGATAATGCTAGAAAACCCAAAGTGTTAAGAAACTCTGGGAAAACTAATAACAAAGGACCCAAAAGATTTTGGGTACCTAAGGATAAGATTGTTTATGTTGCAGATATCTTATGCAGCAAAGTTAAGACACCAGTCATGGTACCTGGACTCTGGATGCTCGCGACACATGATGGGAAGAAAGTATATGTTCCAAAACCTGGAACTTAAAGATGCAGGCTTTGTAGGTTTCAGAGGAAATCAGAAAGGAAGGATCAGAGGCTCCGGAACTATTGGTAATGGTACTCTTCCCTCTATATCTGATGTTCTCTATGTAGAAGGATTAATGCATAATCTGTTATCAATAAGTCAATTAAGTGATAACGGGTATGACGTAATCTTCAATCAAAAAACATGTAAAGCAATTAATCAGAATAATGGAACAGTCCTATTCACTGGAAAGAGGAAAAACAATATTTATAAAATAAATCTTTCAGACTTAAAAGAACAAAATGTAAAATGTTTAATGTTTGTTCATGAAGAGCAATGGGTATGGCATAGACGCTTGGGCCACATTAGCATGAGAAAGCTATCTCAGCTAAATAAGCTCGAGTTAGTCAGAGGTCTACCCAAGATGAAGTTTTCTTCAGATGCTCTATGTGAAGCATGTCAGAAAGGAAAGCTTTCAAAATCATCTTTTAAAAAGAAAAATATTGTTTCTACCTCTAAGCCTCTGGAACTTCTTCACCTTGATTGGTTTGGTCCTGTGAAAATAGCATCAGTCAATGGGAAGAAATATGGACTAGTTATTGTTGATGATTTTAGTCGCTGGACATGGGTAAAATTCTTAAAGCACAAGAGTGAGTCTCACTCTGTATTCACTAGCTTCTGTTCTAAAGTGCAAAATGAATTTGACTCTAAAATCATCAGAGTCAGAAGTGATCATGGTGGAGAATTTGAAAATAATTTTTTTGAAGAATTGTTTGACTCTAATGGAATATCCCATGATTTCTCCCTTCCTAGAACTCCACAACAAAATGGAGTTGTAGAAAGGAAGAATAGGACACTCCAAGAGATAGCCAGAACCATGATCAATGAAACAAATACGGCTAAGCACTTTTGGGCTGAAGCAGTAAATACAACATTTTATATTCAAAATAGAATCTCCGTAAGACCTATTCTGGAGAAGACTCCCTATGATCTGTGTAAAGGAAGAAAACCCAACATTTCTTATTTTCATCCTTTTGGATGCTCTTGCTTTATTCTGAATACTAAAGAACATCTGAACAAGTTTGATTCAAAAGCTCAAAAAGGTATTATGTTAGGATACTCAGAACACTCTAAAGGCTACAGAGTATACAATACAAAAACCAAAATTGTGGAAGAATCTATTCACGTCAGACTTGATGATAAGCTTGACCCTGAAAAGTCAAAGCTAGTTGAGAAACTTGCAGATCTGGAGATTACTCTTGTAGGTTCTGAAGAGAAGATCAAAGCACCAGAAGTATCTTATATACAAAGTTCATAAGGAACTAAAGCCCCAGCGATCCAAAAGAAATCTAAAAGTCGCCCCAACATATCTGAAGAGTTGATTCTGGGAAACAAAGATGAACCTATCCGAACTAGGTCAACCTTCAAGGTACCTGAAGAAACCCCTCTGGGACTAGTATCTTTGATCGAGCCTACTTTCTGTGATGAGGCACTTCAAGATGACGACTGGGTTCTAGCCATGCAAGAAGAGCTAGATCAATTCACAAAGAATGACGTCTGGGATCTTGTTCCTAAACCCAAAGGCATTCACATTATTGGAATCAGATGGGTGTTCATAAACAAGCTAAATGAGAAAGGTGAAGTCTTCAGAAATAAAGCTCGACTGGTGGCTCAAGGGTACAGTCAACAAGAAGGCATTGACTACAATGAAACCTTTGCCCCAGTCGCCAGGTTAGAATCTATTCGCTTACTTGTTTCTTTCATTGTAAATCATTCTATCAAACTATATCAAATGGATGTCAAGAGCGCATTTCTTAATGGCTATATATCAGAAGAAGTGTAGGTCAATCAACCTCCAGGCTTTGAAAATACAATTTGTCCAGAACATGTTTTTAAACTTAAGAAATCTTTATACGGACTAAAACAAGCTCCTAGAGCTTGGTATGAAAGGCTAAGTAATTTTCTTCTGGAACATGATTTTATCAGAGGGAAAGTTGACTCTACACTCTTCTGTAAAAAACATTAATAATGACCTCATGATATGCCAGATATATGTTGATGACATCATTTTTGGTTCAGCTAACCCCTTTGTATGTCAAGAATTCTCTGAGCTAATGCAGGCAGAATTTGAAATGAGATTAATGTAAGAACTAAAGTTCTTTCTAGGAATTCAAATCAATCAAGCTTCAGAAGCCACCTATGTTCATCAAAGTAAATACATAAAAGACATTATGAAGAAATTCGAAATGGCGGAATGCAAACCTTCTAAGACACCCATGCACCCAACTTGCATTCTGGAAAAAGAAGAAGTTAGTTAGAAACTCTATCGTGGTATGATAGGCTCTCTTCTCTATCTGACTGCTACACGTCTTGATATTTTGTTTAGTGTTTGTCTCTGTGCTAGATTCCAATCAGAACCTAGGGAATCTCATTTAACAGATGTTAAAAGAATACTCAGATATCTGAAAGGAACTCCTAATGTGGGCCTGATGTATGAGAAAACATCAGAGTATAGACTTTCTGGTTATTATGATGTAGATTACGCAGGGGACAGAATGGAATGTAAAAGTACATATGGAAATTGTCAGCTCTTGGGAAAGAATCTGATATCCTGGGCCAGTAAAAGACAATCAACCATAGCCTTGTCCACTGCAGAACAAGAATATATTTCAGCATTATTTTGCACTACTCAGATGCTCTGGATGAAGAATCAACTAGAGGATCTTCAAATCTTTGAGAGTAACATTCCTATCTTGTGTGACAATACTGCTGCCATCTATTTAGGTAAGAATCCTATTTTGCACTCCAGAGCTAAGCACATAGAAATAAAACATCATTTCATTAGAGACTATGTTCAGAAAGGGGTAGTAATGTTAAAATTTATTGATACAGACCATCAATGGGCTGACATCTTTACCAAACCCCTTGCTGAAGATAGATTCTCCTTTATTTTAAAGAATCTAAACATTCAAAATTGTCCTGAATAAAATGTGCCTCTGAGATAGCAAAATAAGACTCTGATGTAAACAGTTGGATTCTGTATCTGGCTCTGATGCTACTACCAGTTAGAGGTCATCTGAGTTAGAAATCTCCAGGAACCAACCCTTTGGTATTCTTGAAGATCAGATAAAGTAACACGTGGAGCATCATGCGTCTGACCTTGGAACTTCTAGACAACTGTCTAGCAGTAATCAAGAAACAGTCTCTTCAGATCTCCTCAAGCAGTGTGCTGATTTTGGGATTAGACATCATTTATGAGCTGTAATCATTCTCCCTCTAACGTGCGTACTTGGTTTTTGTGCTAAACTCAAATTTCTGTGTCGTTTTGCATGCGCCCTAAATTGGTTATTTAAACGTTTTATTTCACAATTGCATACTTTTCACTCACAAACACTCCTAACCCTCTCCTTCAGTTTTCCTCTCTCTCTCTCTCTCTCTCTCTCTCTCTCTCTCTCTCTCTCTCTCTCTCTCTCTCTCTCTCTCTCTCTCAAAGGCATTTCTGCAGTGTTACTCAAGTTCTTCAACCTTCATATCAAGTTCATCAACGATCTTCATGGATTCTCAATAACAGTCTGTGTACAACTTCTCTCAATAGATGAACTCAAATGAGCAAGCTCCAAGTTCAAGCCATCAAAACCCAGCAGTCACCGGCATCGTTTCCACTCCCATTTACAAAGAACCTCACATTCTTGATCGTGAGCCTCATATTCATCTCGCAACTCCGTTTGAAAAGCTGGAAGTATTGTGTGAAACCTTGGTGGATTTTGACAACATGAGAAGAAATGGCGTCGACCTCACTGATGAACTGAAGAAGCAAGAGTGGGAAAACTACTTTCAACGTCTCTATGGCCCAGTCTACACAAATCTGGTAAAATAATTCTGGAGGTTCGCTGACGCTGACGATCACTACATTGTCTCCTATGTTCTGGGAGTCAAGATAGTCATCACAGAAAAATCAATTGCTTCTCTTCTGGACATGGAGAAGACTGGAGGAAGACGCATATACAACATCAATCCTAGGGCAAAGTATTTGTCCCATGAGATAAACCCTACAATTTTTCAACAGAGTGTTGAAGGCAAGCATTCCAAGAACAAGGAACTGCATCAGAACCTCCAGGTACGGCTGAAGATAATCTTAGGCACCATCCATCATCGCCCAGCCTCCAACTCCTCAGATTACATCAACACAGACCAGAAATGCATTTTGTACTGCATTCACAAGGGTCTGAAGCTCTGCCTTCCTGCACTCCTCTTCAAATATCTCAGAGACTCCGTGAAAGATACCAGAAACAACATGAAGACAAGAAATTACATTCCTCTGGGGAGACTTATATCTGATGTGCTGATTGAAAGTGGCCTTGTGGACCATCTGATACAGCTCAGACTCATGGAAGACGTGATGATAGATACTGGAAGACCTCTAAACGCTCACAATTTGAAGAGCATGGGAATTATTAATCAAGTAAGGGTCAAACCAACTCTGGACACCTCTTGGGAAACACTTAAAGATCTGAGGGAGATCCCAAATGGACTCTATTTGTTCTCAAAGATCGACCCTCCAGAGGTAGTGATGTACTATTTAGATGATCTGCGCAAACTAGGAGTAGACATCTCAAAATTCTCCTTAGACTAGCTGCCAGAATTTCCTCCAGATTTCATGAAGAGGACTCAAGAACTATCTGAGAAGACAAAGCAGGCAAAGAGAGCAAAGCTGGGAGAACCATCTGGATCAAGACCTCCAGTACCTCTGGTTGGATCACCTGGTAAGTCTGTACCTCTCCCTCCTTCTGTAAAAATTAAACCAGTTGCTTCCTTACTCCCTCAACCTTCGCCCATATACACAACCTCTAAAACTCCTCCTTCAACCTCTAGACCCTCTAACCAACCTTCTCAAAAATTCAATCTTGCCACCACATCTCTACCTGTTTCAGAAGCAAAAATGCTGAACGAAACCTGATGAAAAGCACAACAGAGGTCAGGCTTATACCACCATGGAATTGGTTTAGAAATTTGTGGCAGATTCCTCGGATGGAGTAGGTTCTTGAAAACTAGTGAGGGAAAGAGCTCTGCATATGTCATCGGAATCGGGTCAAAAGAGACCTTCTTCCTCTCAAAAGTTTGTTGATGATTGTTGTTATTGTTGTTGTTGTTGAAAGTGTTTGTTCGTTGTTGTGGTTGCTGTTGTTCATGTTGTTGTTGTTGAATTAGTGTTGATTGACTTGCGGAAAGTACAGGAATTACAGAGGATACTTAATGATGGTGTTGACGGGGTGGTTGATTTCTTCTGATTTGAGGCCTCCTCTGCCTCCCAACGGTCACTGCATTAGCTTCACTGTCCTTCTTCTTCCTAAAACTACTGTCATATCTCTTACTCGATGATGCCTCCTCTTTGGACAACCGTCCTTCTCGGACACCTTCTTCAAGCCTCATCCCCATGTTTACCATTTCAGTAAAATCACTGGGGGAACTGGAAATCATACGTTCATAGTAAAATGAACTCAGGGTCTTCAAAAAGATCTTTGTCATATCCTTCTCCTCTAAAGGAGGGGTGATCTAAGCAGCTAACTCTCTCCATCTATGAGCATATTCTTTGAATGTCTCCATATTCTTCTGAGACATGAACCTCAAATGGTCTCTATCAGGCGTCATAAACACATTATATTTATACTGTTTGACAAAAGCTTCTCCCAAATCGTTGAAAGTGTGAATGCTTGCACTGTCCAACCCCATATACCATCTGAGCGCAGCACCGGTCAGAATGTCTTGGAAGTAGTGGATTAACAGCTGATCATTGTCAGTTTGGGTAGACATCTTGCGGGCATACATCACCAAATTACTGAGCGAACATGTGTTCCCTCTGTATTTTTCAAAGTTAGGAACTTTGAACTTTACTGGAATCTTCACATAATGCACCAGACATAATTCAGCAACACTCTTCCCAAACATGTCATTTCCTCTTAATGTCTTCAATTCCTTGCGCAACTCAAGAAATTGATCGTTCATTTCATCCATTTTCTCATACACGTTCGGGCCCTCAGATGGCTCGAAATAATAAATGGTTTCCTCCACACGAGGTAAGGTGTTCACAACGGGAGATGGCACAGACATGACCGGGCTAGATACTGGTATAGAAACAAAGGTAGGCGCAAAGCCTTCAGGCATGAAGTTCGGCGGCATTCCCCACGGGAATCCGACAGGCATGGCTGGCGCAAAATGAGAGATAGCAGCAGGCATGGTAGAGGTAGCCACCTCTGAAATAACAGTCCTTTGAGGAGGAGGAGTTGCGGGTGTTGGAGAAGACTGGCTCTGAGCAGCTAGAACTGACTCCATCATGGCAGTCAGGCGGGCGATCTCGTCCTTTATCTCTCTATTCTCTTGCTCAAGATGTTCCATGATTCTGGAGTGATTGACACGAGTGTTATATCGATGAGTCAGCTTGGCTAAAGCACAGAAGAAACACCAATGAGACATCTGGCGAAAGAGAAACCTGCTTATGCAAATGATGCATGCAATGCTTGTTTATTTATTTTTATTCTTTCAAGGAACTTACTATATTATTTGCGAATATATATATATATATATATATATATATATATATATATATATATATATATATATATATATATATATATATATATATATATATATATATATATATATATATATATATATATATATATATATATATATATATATATATATATATATATATATATATAAAAACAATTGCAACAATTTGATATGACCAAAAATATCTTTTCATTTATAATTGGAAGGATTACACTGAGTACAACTTCAGAAACCAAAATGGAAAGTACAAGAGTAAAGGAGACTAGTCATCCTAAGGATCCCTAACAACAATGTCAGAAGATTTGACTATAGGCACGTACTTCCTTCGAATGCGTCGAATCTCGGTCTCGAAAGAAGCCTTCATCTGAGTCTTCTCAAGGACAAGCTGATCAACAATCTTCTTCCAAGCAACAGAAGGCTGAGGCATACTAGAAGATGAAACCTCCGACTCTCTCTGTCTCTTTGTCACTCAGTCTTCAAGAAGCTCAATAAGTGCATCTTTGTCCTTAGACTCCAACTGCAACTCCTCATGCTTCTTGCTCAAAGCACGGAAATGCTCTTCCCACATGTCTTTATCTTGCTTCATCTTAACAAGCGCGTCTTCCAACTCCTCTACATCATGGTTAGGGAGAGTTAATGGCTCAACCACAACCATTGATATTGGTCTTTCACTAGGATAAGGCATCTTCAATTCCAAAGCTCTTTTCTTCACCCAAAGAGTGTAAGCTTCCAAAGCTACACAATTGCACGGACCAAGCTCGGATCTTCCCTTCCTATGCACATTATGCCAAGCATGCATAATATTCTACTTCAAATGTTAGGGATCTTTACCCTCTTGATAGAAAAGACCTTCTAACAAAGTGTTATTAGGTTTGTCTCTCAAGGGGAACCTAAGTTGACGATGAGCCAAAGCAGGGTTGTAGTTAATTCCTCCTTGTGTACCAATGAGAGGCACATTAGAGAATTCACCACAACAATCAATAATTTCCAAACTGCTCAAAGAAGGATCATAGCAAACTATATCATCATTGGTGAGAGACATAAGTTGTATTCCCATTATCCTTACCACCATGATCTTTCAGGCGTTCAGGGAATACCTTTCTTGTATGACCCTCCTTCTTACACTGGTAACACCTAATTCCAAGAGTATCACCACCATAATATTTTTTCTGACCTTTACCCTTCTTCTTCTCAAACCTGCCATCTTTCTTAAAGAAGTTTCCTTTAATGGGCAAACCTTCACCAGCAAATGATGGCTTGTGCTCCTTTTGCTTGTTCAAATCCTTAGTTTACAAGGATAATTGAACTTCTTCAATGGTTAAGGATATGTTCCATACAAGAGAATTTCTTTGAAATGAGCAAGAAACTTAGGTAAAGAACTCAACAATAACAACACTTGATTTTCATCATCGATACTAACCTCAATATTCTCCAGATCAAGAATCATCTTGTTGAATGTATCAAACTGATCCGTCAAGACTCTATCTTCACTCATCTTGAATGAATATTGTGCCAACTTTAGGTACAAATGATTTACCAGGGATTTAGTCATGTACAACCCTTTGAGTTTGCTCCATACACCTGTTGTCGTCTTCTCCTTTGAGACCTGCCATAGAACCTTATCACCAAGGCTCAATATGATGACATTATAGGCTTTATCTATCATCACATTCTTCTCATTCTCTATTAGGGCATCATCCATCTTCTCTGATCCTTTCAACGCATATAACAAACCCTATTGAACTAGTATGACTTACATGTTCAAGCACCACAAATCGAAATCATTCACACTGATGAATTTCTCAATCTCATACTTTGTTGACAACATCTTGTTTCACGCTCACTACACCAGTTTATTGTGACAAACATCGCACTGGGAACAAATAAAAACTATAAGAAAGATTGAGTTTCTTTAACAAACACAATGAACCTTTTTAGTTTTATAAAAAAAGAGAAGAGGGAAGAAGAAGAAAAAGAATTGTTTAAAATCATTTTTGTATTCACTTTTTCAATTAAGGCAAAAGGTTACAAGTGAATTCCAACAACCAGCACTTAACCCTCTCTCAACAACTTGAGATAACAGTCTATTTATAGACTTTAAACTAACTTAAGAACTAAGCTAACTTAAATACTAAGTTAACTTAATCAACAAGCTAACTTATACAACTGCATGATAGAATATGCTTTGACTACAACACACACTTCTTCGACTCTTGCATGCTTTGTACAAACTTCGATTATAACATGTAGAACTCTGTCGAAACATGAAATTATCCCTATCAAAACTAGAATTCGATCTAAAATACCACAACTTTAAAAAAAAATCAGATAAAGATATTCGATAACCTTTATTTATCATTGAATCGCTTGATGAAGAAGAGGATGTGTCAAAGAAAATACCAAGCTTGATGAAGAAGGGGATGTGTTAAAGATACCAAAGGCTAAAGTTAGTCTCTCTACTACTTATTCATGTATGTACTCTCAATGTAACTTTATGATTGTGTTTTGAACTATATTCAGTTTACTTCTTTAAAGTCTTATTTCATGATTCAAGTAATAGGAATATACTTAAAGTGTTTCTCCAAAAAATAAGTTATTTTTTTTAATGAAAACGTATATTTATGTGCTTCAAGTCTACTATTCACATTATATTTTCTCTTCTTTACCCGACCCATGTCTTAGCATGATGATGGCCCATCGAAGTCTCTTTAAAGGAAAGTCTCAAACGGAACATGAGCATGATTCTTGTTGAATATGACATAATGCATGTCAAGAAAGTTCAATTTATTCTTTGAACCTCAAAATTAAAATATTTTAATTCTACGTATAAGACATTTTAACAGCCAATTTTCTATTTATTTTATAGATTCGCATCATTATCATCTCTCTCTATATATAAAAATCTTTATATATTATCTTTATAAAATCTTTATAATAATAAAAGAAATAGAAAATAATTATTTTAGTCGTGCATAATTTTGCATCACATGTTCAAACATTATGTTCAAATATAAAATCTTTAACAATCAAACATTATTAACAGGATCTTGACTACTTAACTCAGTTATTGAGATCGATGCATTAACATCACATGACTCATTGCACATTTCGAGCTTTTTGGCATATGGTTTGCTACTATGCATTTTTTTAAAGATTGTATTGTGCACTGTAATCTGTCTTAGTTTCACATTTTGTTATTTCACAAACGAACTTTTTATTAAATTAGTCTTTTCAAGTATTAATGTATGTATATTTAATAGCATTTGTTAAAATAATTATTGGTGCCATGTCACCTAAGCATGGCAACGGGGCGGGTCGGAAACGGTTTTTACCTCTCCCAAATCCAAACCCGAATCCCCATACAATTCCCGTTCCCCGCCCCAAATTCAAACAGGGATGGGGAATCAAAACCCAAATTCGTCCCAAACGGGTTCGGGTTGGGTTCAGGTATCCCCGCCCCGCCACCATTCATTTAGTAAAATCAAATTTTTAATAGAAATATTTATTTTTCCAAAATAAAATTATATTTCAAATAATAAAATAAAACAATATAAAAAATTTCATACATACATTTCAAATATTTTAAATAATAAATTCAAATTAAAATATCAAAACATTGACCACATATTTAATATTTTAAATTATCAAAAATAAATAATAATGTGCATAGTAAAATAAACGGGTTCGAGGACGGGTTCGGGGTGGGTACTAGTGTCCCCATTACCCGACTCGTCCCCATATTTTAAAATCGGGAAAAATCCAAACTCAAACCCAAACTCAGTCAAAGCGGGTTTTCCCCGTCAACTTCGGGGCGGGTTCGGGTTGGTACCCGCAGATACGGGTTATATTGTCATGCCTAATGTCACCGTTCTCACACATTTCCCAAACACATATGGTGAGGAACACTTGGATAATTGAAGGAAAAATGCATTCTCTAACAAGAGAATGTTATTTCCTTTCTTATGTGATAAAATTAATTATAATTTAAATATGAAGTATATTGTGGTTTAGTGGGATTAACTTTTTATTTTATTTTATGATTTGTATGAAATTTCTAAAATTAGATTTAATTATTTAAAAACTTGGAAACCGTGCAATAATATAAAGACTTAAATGCATTTTTGATGTCGTTAATTTGAACGTTTTAAACAATTAGTCCGCCTATTACAAAATCATCTATTTTGGTGTCTTAATTTTGATTGCGGTTGATTTGCATGGTCCCTATCCAATTTTGTTTATGTGTTAATTCATTAATGACGTAGTAGATACTATTTGGATCGATGTTAACAATCTATTATATTTTAATATCCACATGGATATTTTAATTTAGAAAATATTTAAAAAAAATTCAAATAAAAAAACAAATTACAAAATCAGAAATTAGGATCCGTCTTCTTCTTCTCTCTATTCGTTATTTTTCTTCTCTCATCCATCCTGAAATTCGTCTTCTTCTTTTTTTTCTATTCATTATGTTCAAATCCTAGGCCAAATCTCAGCTCACTGTCTCTATTGAAGATGTCACAACAGTCTGTCTTTATCCATGGAAGCAGATCCTCAAATTGTTCGAGGTATGCAAGTATGGTTTGGATGTTTCATTGATGACGACATGGACAAATGCTAACCCAGGTCGTCATTTCTATGGATGTGGGATGTATAAACTTTGTATTAGTTTCTCCATTGATGTTTACAGATTCGATGTTAATGCTCTGGTATTGAATGAGATTTATTGAACTTCATCTCCATTGATGCTTACATATTCAAGGTTATAAGAAATAGAGCCACTTTGTTTGGTTGGATGAGGAGACGAATCCTAGGGCAAAAGAGTTAATCTCTGTATTATTAAAGAATATAAATGAAGATAACGCTACAATTAAATCGTACAAAACAAAAGAGGAAGAATTAAAGATAAAAGTGAAGATGTTGAAGAAACAATTGAAGATAAACGGGATGTTGTTGTTTGTTATGTTGTTTGTATTTGTTGGGATAACATTGATGAAATAGGTTGTGGGTTGATAAGATTCTAGGTTATGTTCTTATGTTGTCTGATATAATGGTGTAAGGTGGATTGTAATATAGTTTGAATGAAAATACTGGTTATGTTCTTATATTATCTGATATAATGGTGTACTGGTATTACTCATAATTTGTAATACATTTTGAATGAAAATACTGGATATGTTGTTATGTTGTCTAATATAATGGTGTACTGATATTGCTCATACTTTGGATATGTAATTTTTAATGCATACTGCTATTATTAGTTTTGTCCTGTTATAAGTTGGACCTGTAATTGTTACTCTATTATAAGTTATTCATAACTTGGACCTGTAATTGGACTTCCATTTTTAATGCATATTGACATGCATAGATTGTACCTATAATTTGGACTGCAATTTGTAACTCATAATTTGGACCTATAATTGGACTGTCATTTTAATGCATATTGCTATGCATATATTGTACCTATAATTTGGACAACAATTTGCAACTCAAAATACCACCAATATACTTAATATTGACCTTGTTTGAACATTAATATTTGAACATCCAAAATAAAACCCAAGACACCACTTGAGTCAAAATGAAACTACTTAAGTCATAAACTATAGTCATAAACTACTTAAGTCATAAATACAACCATACAATACAACAAAAATAATTCATAAACTACTTAAGTCATAATGAAATTATTCTTGAGTAGGTTGAGGAGCTTATGAACTTTGAGCAATTTCTGTTTTTCTTTTCTTTGGAATTTTTTTCCCTTTCCACCTTTCAATTTCTTTGTCTTCTTTGACTTATTATCACCCTTTGGAATTGTCGTATCAACTGCCATTTTGCCTTTACAACTCCTCTTATCATGTCCCATAGCACATGTGATAGTTGAAAATCTCCTTGGTAGTGTGTGGGGATTTCTAGGTTCATTATTTGTCTTATTCCTCTATTTTTTGGCCTACTTATGACACTCGTCATCACCGGTGGTTCCACTGTATTCAGATCATCTATAAGCAACAGTTGTGGTCCATTAGTTGGATACACAATGTTTGTGTAAGTCTCCATAAATGTAGATTTCCTAACAAAATAGAGTAAATGTCCATAAACAAAGTAGACCAAGTATACATAAACAAAACAAACCAAGTATACATAAACAAAACAGAGCAAGTTTAGATGCAATTCATTCATACATATAACATGCAAAAATATAATCCTTGGGTAGTTTCTTGATGTTCCATATGCAGGCAATTACATTACAACAAGGTATACCAGACAAGTCCCACTTTCTACATGAGCAAGTTTCCTTTTTCAGATCCACACAATAAGTTTTAATGCCATTGGTGACACCAAATATCGATAAGTCATCATCACCATGCCATGTAAGACTCCACCCTTGTGCTTGCTTCTTATTCTTCTCAATAACCAGCTGAATTTTAGGACATGTGGATCCACTATAGCCATGTAACAACTCTTTATGACTTGTCATCCTCTTGGTGATGTAATGCTTGATGCCTTCCAATAGAATGATAATAGACTTCTCCCTATGCTCCAATATTTCTCTATTGAATACTTCACACAAGTTATTAACTTGTAAGTCACACTTTGAATATATTCTGAAGTGTGATCTGCTCCAATGGCAAACAGGGACATCCAACATATCTTTCCATGCATCCTCTTTCATTATCTTCATCCTCTGCATTTCCCTTTCCCATAATGGAACCATTGTTGCCCTAGCAGTTGCCCACAATACTTTGTTTAATTCTAACCCATGGTGTTTCTTCTTACAATTTCCATATAAGTTCTTCAAACACAATATGAACTCCACATTGGCATTGGTGCCTTGAACAGTTAGAGCTAACCCCTATCACATGTAAATAAGTAAATGCATAATATATAAACAAGTAAATGCATAAGTATAAGTATAAGTATAAGTGCTTTACCTTTTGCTGATTTGATATAAATGCACAAGACCTTTGACTGTATCATTCCAAATCATGTAGAAGAAGGTCTAAAAACCATTTCCAAGAATTTGTTGTTTCAGCTTTAACTACAACATATGCAATTGGAAAATTTTGGTTATTTCCATCCCTCGCTACTGCTGCTATTAATTGTCCACTATAATCCCCTTTTAAAAAACATGCATCCAATCCAATACGAGGCCTACATGTCTTTGCAAACCCTGCATTGCAAGCCTATAAACAAACATAAATTCTTTCAAACAAATGGTTTCCATTACTATCAACACATTATATTATAACAATACTATTAGGATTTGATTTTAATAACTCGTGTCCATAACTTCTAAAATGAGTGAATTTCTCAATACCAGCCCCTTGAACTAACTCCATCGCTTTCCTTTTGGCCCCGTGTGCCTGATCATGTGATAGTTTCACTCCCCATCTCTCAATAGATTCAGCTCTGAGATCTGATTGTTTCATATGAGAACTATGTCTAAGGATGTTTGCAAACCTGTCGGCAAGCCACTTTATCTTTGTACTCCTGTTGTCAGCAGTTCTATGGCATGCATGATCTTCAATTAAAGTCACAACTTGCTAAAACTGGTTGTCAATCCTCTTGCTAAATCTCATGTAGAACTTGCAACCATCAGTGCATTTAACCATAATCCTTTTGGAATCATTCTTCTTAATGAATATATTCTTTTAATTTTCAATGCCATAGTCCTTGACAGAATCCCTTATCATTTCTTTGTTAGTAAACATCACCCCTAGATGAAACTTGATTCCCTGACCAGACTTATAGGTAAGGTACTTCATTCTCTCATCCTCATCATCACTCCTTGGAGGTGAATATAAATGGTATGAATCCTCATTCTCATCATGAACCATATCGGCTTGGTCTTTCTTGTTTTAGAAGCTAGAAACCTCACCTAAAGTCTTTTGGGGAAGTACCTTAGTATAACCCATCTTACTCTCTTCAGATTCTTCATTAAATTGAAACTCACTATCCTCACTTGCAACATAATCCTCATAAATACCTTCTTGCCCATTTTCATTGTTAACATTAGTAGTAACTTCTTCAACAACAACATTAGGATCAGTAGTGACTTCTTCAGCAACACCAGTAGGTGTTTCTTCACCATCAGCCTTAAAGTTAGCATCTAATTCACCTTTCACCTTAGTAAAATTTGCACTTTTAAACCCAGTGCATTATACATCATCTTCAGCATCTACTTCACTATCATCAATAATCTCAGGAATCCCTATACTATTCTCCACATACACATCTATTACATCATAGCCTACAACATCTTTTGAAAATATGAGTACATACTGATCATTGTTCAAGGGTCTAAGCCCATGAGAAAAGCTACATGTAGGGTTCCAATACCACAAGCACTTTATATTATGTAACCCTCACTCTTAATCATATCCTCTAATTCCATGTACGACATATAATCGATATCCCAACTCCAGTTCATCTCAGTAAACTCCCCATTTACATACCACTTAACAGGTGTCTCAACTAATTTTCCTCTATGATGTATTCTCAACCTAATCTTATTAGTCTTAGCTGGCCTGAATATTTTTTGACAAATATGAATCAAACAAACATAAATTGACATCAGGGATCATAAGAATACATTAACAAAACTAACATAACGAGACCACAATAATACTTTAACAAAACTAAACTTATAGGACCACAAGGACAACGATACATACCTTACACAATATTCGACACCTTATTTACATCCTTTTGATTTCCTTAGTTCTTCATCTTCGTCAAACCTCAACTCTGAAACACAAGTTCACAAATTTGTTTTGTACAAAACGCACACTTGGACGATTTAAAAGAAGGGGGTAACATGAAGGTGATTGGGAGATTGGGGATTTTGCATTTCTTCTTAAAGTATGGTTTTCAAAAGGGGATTAGGGTTTTTCAATATGAAGAATGAAAAATGTGCATGGAGCATTTTCAATCTTGATTATATATATATATATATATATATATATATATATATATATATATATATATATATATATATATATATATATATATATATATATATATATATATATATATATATATATATATATATAATATATATATATATATATATATTTTTTTAATATTTTCTAAATTAAAATAGCCATGTCGATATTAAAATATCATTAGTTGTTGACATGTATCTAAATAGTATTCTACCTTTGATGCAAAATCATACCTCTTCCAATTCTTAAAAACTCCATGCTTAAGAAATAAGATAAATCTCCCAAATCTGACATTCCAAACTTCTTCATCATCAACTGCTTGAACTTGTCCAGATCTTTGATATTATTTCATGTGACCAACAAATCATCAACATACAGACAAATGATTGTTATGTCTCTTCCTTTGAACTGCACATATACACCATATTCATATCTACATTTGGTAAAACCCAACTCCACTGAGTATTAATCAATTTTCTTGTTTCATGCCCTTGGTGCCTGTTTGAGGCCATAAAGGGATTTGTGTAATCTATACACTATCTTTTCTTTCAATTCTCTCAGAAACCCTGGAGGCTGTGTGACATAAACCTCTCCATCTAATGCTCCATTAAGAAATGAAGATTTCACATCCAGATGGTATGTCAACAAACATTTTTGGCAGGCTAAGGCAACTACCAACCTATTTATTTCCAATCTAGTAGCTGGAGCATACACTTCTGAGTAGTCAATACATGCTCTCTGCATAAATCCTCTTGCTACTAGCATATCCTTATGCTTAGCTATAGAGCCATCAGGGTTGTACTTTAGCTTATAGATCCATTTTACCTTAATTGCTTTTATGTTGGCTGGTAACTTGACAGGTTTCCATGTATGATTGCTTTCTATTGCTGCCAACTCTTTAACCATAGCATTATTCCATCTTTCACACTTCAAGGCTTCATTATGGTTGATAGGTTATGCATTAGCTAGTAAGGAAAAATGAACAAGATCTCCATCCTCTGTAATCTCATTGTCAGCAATTACATCATAATATTTTAATCTAGTTGGGAACATCCTTGTTCTCTGAGGCCTTTGAATGACCACATGTACGTCTTCATGCAAGTCAGATAGTATAACATCTCATTCTTCTGACTCTTACTCAAACCCTAAGTTTAACAAAGGTTTACAACCTATGCTATTTGATTTCTAGTTCCATGCTTCATTTTCATAAGTAATAATGTCTCTACTGATTATAATATTCTAACTGATTAGATTAAATAATCTATGAGCACTCACTTTGTGATGGCCAACCAGAATCATCACTTCACTCTTGTCATCTATCTTTTCCTTCTAGCATCAGGCACATGTTTGTAACAAACTGAGCCAAACAATTTAAGGTGATTGACAAATGGTTTCTTGACACTTCATACCTCTTCTGAAACCTTATTCTTTAATCTCCTTATTGGATATCTATTTAGCACATATGAAGAAGTAGTAACTGATTCACCCCACAATGAGTTAGGCATGCCTTTTTGCTTTATCATACACCTAGCCATATCTAGGATGCTTCTATTCCTCCTTTCATATGTACCATTATGTTGAGAGGTACATGGAGTTGTCACTTCATGATCAATTCCATTATGAGTATAAAATTCTTCAAATGTCTTGGAAATATACTCTCCCCCACCACGCATTCTGAGTATTTTGATCTTTTTGTCACTTTAATTTTCTACAATCAACTTGAATCATGTAAGGACTTCAAAGAATTCATCTTCGTGCTTGATCAAATACACCTAGAGCTTTCTACTAAACTCATCCACAAAAGAAAAAAAGTATCTATTTCCACCAATTGTATGGTCTTCAAAAGGGCCACAAATATATGAGTGTACAACCTCAAGAATGCTTGTTGATCTCAACGAAAAATAGGACTTGAATGAATTTATGGATTGCTTTATACCAAGCAATCTTCACATAGTTTCTCAGGCATTGACAACTTGGGAACACCAAGCACCATCTCTTATGTCAAGCTAATTGTGAGATCTGAAATTCAAATGACCAAATCCTAAATGCCACAACCAGCTTTGTTTGTTCTCAACCATAGTCTGCAAACATTGAACTTCTATTGAACTTATTAGAGTCTTAAAGGTCCAATTCTTTAACAAAGAAGACCTTAAAACCAACTTGATGTTTGGATAAAAAGGTTAAAAAGCTTCATTTTTCATAGTTACTGAGAATCCTTTCTCAATAATATGACCAACACTCAACAAATTACACTTCATGCCTGACACATATAACACATCTTCAATTATGGTTGGCTTACCATTGCTTCTTATGAATACCAAGTTACCTACTCCTTCTTTCTGTATTGATCTACTATCTACGAGTATGATATTGCTCCTTCTTGACTCATCAAACTTGATCAAAAATGACTTATGACATGTCACGTGATTTGAGAAACCTATGTCTAAGAACTAAGTCTTGGAATCTAAACCTTCATCAGAAACTGTAGCCATCAACGCCATAATTTTGAAACCATCTGAGTCTTCATGTGCTATATTTGCCTCATTGTCATCATTACATTTAGGAACTCCTTTTTCTTTGTTGTACCAACAATTTTTGCCATGTGACTCCATTTCTAAAATTAAAACATTGAATTGTATTCTTACCAACCTTTCCTTTATGATGAGAAATACCTCATCTTTTAGAAGATTCAATTTTATCATTATTTGATTATTTTTTATTGTGAGACCATGGACCATTATTGGTGTTATTTTTGTCAAAACACCCTTTGAATTTGCCACTTCCACCATGCCCTTTCCAAGTCTGAGCTTGAAGAGCTTAAATGGCTTCTTGAACTCCTTTTTTGCCATTAGCGACTACCTCAAGGATTTCTTGAAAGCAAACAAAGACTTCATTTGTTTGCTCCAACGATCCTAGTTTTTGCCATTAAGAGCATGGAGGAAATGTCGTAGATAAAGTCAAGAATCACATACCTAGAGGTGCAAAATCTCCTTCGAAATCAGGAGCTCTGAATACCAAGTCGTTAGTCATATAATCCTAACCCACATAAAAACTCTCTCATATTACTCACATCCATGTCTTCTATTTTACAACATGTTTGGTTGACCCTATCTTATAGTGCTTCACCGAGTTTAAAATCTAAAATACTAAGAAAGATTTTAGTAAACTTTAGAAAAATTCAACTAATCTAAATTGGTCTGTATTCATAGTTTTCTAGTTTGTTATAAGTCGAGGGAAATTCATCTATCTTCTAATCATATATTTTTATTGATTTCAGCTGATATATAATTTATATTTATGCATAAACAAAAACAAATGGTTTTAAAAAAATGATATAGCAATATATTCCTATTGACCACACGTGCTTTTCTTTTATAAATTTCTTTAAGAAAACACAAGTGTGTCTGCCTTTGTGGTCTGTGGTAACCGTGGCTAGTGACAGTGGAGAACCATAGTCCTATAATAGAGAGAAGTACTAACTCTGAACTTACAAAACATCCAAGACTCACTTTTCTTTGTTTAAGTCTCAATGGAGGAAATCAACAACAAATGGCTTTCGGATTTGGTAAGAAAATCAAACCCAAATTAAACTTTCATGTCTTCCAAAATCACAAATAGTTGATTATATATAAATTCTTGAACATTTTTTTTCTTTCAGGAAATGGATGAGTACAGTTTATTTCCGGAAGAATGCAACCTGAATTTCCTTGACGATGATGATAAACAAGAGTTTCTTTCACATGACATAGATACTGTCTTTCAAGAACAAAACCAACAACAATGTTTGAACTCAGAGACCACTTTCAACAACTCATTCACAGATGAAACAAATTTTGAGTCATTTGACTTTGCTTTTGAGAGACCAACCATTGATCACAATGAAAACTTCACAGCAGAAACCATATCACTAAAACTATCTCCATCATCTTCTATCTCTTCTTTTCAGTCTCAGATTCTCTCTTTTGAAAACCTCCCAAATTCACCTGCTACCAACACCCCCCATTTTTATGAATTTGACCCTACTACCTTGAACTCAAACCAGAACGAAATAGGGTCAGTGTCACTATCACTGCACCAAACGGAAAACACTCATGTCTTCACTCAAACGCCAAAAGGGTCACCAAAAAATCAAAACTTTGAAACAAAAACCTCACAACCAAAGAGATCTCGAGCTAACGCTGAGGATCATATCATGGCTGAGAGAAAACGAAGAGAGATACTCAGCCAGAGTTTCATTGCTCTTGCAGCTCTTGTTCCTAACCTTAAAAAGGTACAGTAAATCAATTTCAATGACCCTTTTAGTTATTATCTTTCACACACATACAACTACTCACTAATCAACTGTGTGTAATAAATCTATTAGATAGACAAAGCTTCTGTATTAGCTGAGTCTATCAAATACGTGAAAGAGCTTAAAGAGCGTTTGGAAGTTTTGGAAGATCAGAACGAGAAAACAAAAGCAGACTCGGTGGTTGTTCTGAATAAACCAGACATATGTAGCGATGAAGATTCCTCATCATGTGATGAGAACATTGAAGGTGCTGATGGTGGTGAGAATGAATCACTCATACAAGTGGAAGCAAGGGCGTTAGAGAAAGAGATGCTGATTCGGATTCATTGCGAAAAGAAGAAGGGAGTTTTGGTAAAAATGATGGGAGAGATTCAAAGTTTAGAATTACTTGTTATGAATACGAGTGTGTTACCGTTTGGCGATTCTGTCCTCGACATTACCATTATTGCTCAGGTAAAGGACAATCTCTACTTTCCATTAAACATTTTTTTCTCTATACTTTTTAACTTTTTGGTTACATCACTACTTTTGTCTTGTATTTAAATTTTGTTATTATTATTATTATTTGATAGATTGGTGAAGGGTACAATTTGAACATAAAGGAGCTTGTGAAGAAGCTGCGCATGGCAGCAATGAGGTTTATGTCATCATAATAACATGAACAAGGCACTTATGTTGTTGGAGGTAGATCTTTTGTCAAGAAATAAAAAATACAAGGTAGATCCCAAGATTGAAGTTAATGCTCAAGCAGACAGTGTTCAAACTTGAGAGGATATACTATTATTAGTAATAAAAAGGATGGTGGTCCATTCCGTAGGGAAATGGTAGTAGGAATATGCATGACTTATTTAGTACTAGTAGGTGGTTTAATCAATTCAGAGTAGGAGTTAGGTGGATATTTGTATTGTTTAAGTTTTAAAAAATAACTTCTCTATCATTTTTCTTAAAGGATGTGTAAACAACTTCCTTTTTGTTCACGCTACACAAAGGTGAAATTTCTCTTTTGAATAAAAATAGAGACAATTTTATAATAATTTAAAAACTTCATTTTTTGATTTGGCTTATAGATAAACAAGATATTTTTATGTGTGTCCATTCATTAGAGACTTTTCTAAGAATTTCCATTGAAAATAATTGACAATTTTAGTGTAAAAGAGTTGAGAAACTTTTTAAAAAAGAAAGAGAATTAGAAGTGTTTGGTTAGGAATAGAAATGAGAGGGGAGATAGAGAGGTTATGTCTTGTTGCAGTGGATTAGTACTTTCGATGTGGCGGAGACAGAATTGACCTATAAAGTTAATATTTCAATGCTCCAGTTAGTGATTTCATAGAAATCAGAAGTAATATGTGAGTGATAATGAATTTGAAATTGCTTACATGTGATGTGGTTTGTTGTGTGGATAACCATTAGATTAAATTAGGCAGTGATTAATGCGCTGGAGGATGGAATTGTGTACTTCTGATTAGAATAAATGTCTACCTATTTTGGGTGCCTTTCAACTCGATATTTGCTCTTGGACCTTTTTCTATATGTCTCGTGAATGATACGAAATAGTTTCCCCTTAAATCCTAGTTTTTATTATATAGAATTAGGGCTTGCACTGCACATATTTATGTCGATTGTTTAACATAAGTAAGTGAAGAGTCTTAATTTAGAAGACATCATTAGCATTCGAAACAAATGCATTAAATATATTTCTCTGTATCAATGATTTTTTGCAAGGAAGTTCTGGCACGTATCCCCATATTAGCTGGTAATGACGTCATTTCCGTTCTAGGATACTCAAGTGCTATGAACAATCTCAATGAGATCTTGACCATTCGTGGTGTCTTTCACACTTCTAATGTGGTTGATTGCAGGATTTCACTATTGTGGAAATGGATAGAAGAAGTTCTTGGACTACTAATCTTCTCTTTTTTAGTTGCTTGTGGATTTGAGAAATTCTCATTCTTCTTCCTCGTTTGTGTTTTCTTCCATTGTTGCCAATTTCTTGCATACGCCTTCATCCTCGACCAATTCATGTCCTTTCTTTTAACGTGTAAGCTCCCAAATTTTCCTCTTTTAAGGTAACGTCCATATACCCATTTATTTCAATCTTGCTTTCTTTATTAGGGTTTTTGAAGAAGAAGACCATGGGGTTTGATGGGGAAAATTGTTGATGATTTGTGGCTTACTTCATGTGTATATTAGTAGGGACACCACACTTAGCTTTGACCTTATCTTGTGTTGTCATTTATATTCACTACTTTCATGTGTTAACTGAATAACTTACAATGGAGGACCACCAATATGAAGTATGGAGGGAGATAGTGGAAAGCTAATCGATGTGAGTTGAGTAAGAGACATTAAATACCATATATTCATTTGCCCGTGAGGGCGGTTTAGACCATGCTTTCAGACGGTGAAACCCTATGAAGATTGGGGGTGATTCTCCCTGAAGAAGACAAGAGGATCTGAAAAAAATACAAAGGGTGTGAGGTTTCCCTTCATTAATTCTTATTCTCCTTGATAATTTTCCGCCTTCCCTTAAAATACAACGAATGTGATGTTGTATTGCATGAATGCTTATTCTCCTTGATAGGTTTTTGCATTCCCTCCAGTAAGATGACCTTACATCAAGGTCTTCCAGTATTGGTGTGAATATAAGAAGGGTTTGACGACCATGTCACTCGTCTTACATCTCTCTAAAGCTCAACACAACTCTGCTGATTCGGCACGAGGCCAAGGTCTGATATCTCTCAGGAAGTGTACCAAGACGTTCGAGTTCTAATCAGAGAGCGTGAAATACTTCAAAGATCGATACTTCTTAGTTAACCCCCTCAATGAGTTGGCTCATGCCAACACCTATACCATAGAGCTTGGGCTGTCATACAAATATTCAGACAACTTTTCAAAGTTCTGGCGTTAGAGTCATTTCTTGGAAAATTCTAGATCATATGTTTACAAAATGGATGCTCTGTCACAAGAGGATATTTAGCTTAAAAGGAAACTAACATCTTTCTTTGATCTCCATGGCTACATTGATGGTGATGTTCCTTTAGATGCGACAATGAGGAAATAAGGGAAGTTGTATGTAGAGACACACTTACTAATGGATGTCGACTCAAAAGAGGCAAACATATTATTTATCATAAGCGACATGGGGAAGCCCATTTTTCTTCAATATCCATTTGGTTTTATAATGTCTAACATGTCTATAATTTTCTTGTAGATAAAATTAAATGTTACAAAGCAATGCAACAAATGAAAAAGAGTCCTCGAGTCATACCTCACATGGTGGTTTCTACAAATGTCGTGATTATTAGGGGGTTCAAACTGCAGGACTCACTGTTGGGGAAGTTACTCTTTTCCCACCTACCCTAGGGCATGTGGAGGTACGTGATTCTCCAAACCTAGTTATATTGGAATATTATTTGTGACCATCTTTGTTCGCGGTTAGGAGAAGTTCGACCATTAGCCATGAGCTCGAATTGCCTCAAGAGATATGGTTGCTTTTTCGCCAGCGCCGAATGCTTGAGTAATACTTGGGGGAACCAAGACCTATGGGGGAATTTTGTCGATTCAAATGGTTGTTCTCATCTCTCTCTCTTTGCTTGACTTGGTCCGTGAACGTCCGGGGTGTTCTGAATCTCTGTTTCTAAAGTGGATTACATATACTTCTCAAGGAGTTAGCAGACATGGAATATCCTATTCGCTAGGTGTCATTTTGTTTGGTGTTTGGTGTTGCTAAGAGGAAAGAATTATTTTTTCCTAAATTTCTTTGAAAGGAAAAGAAAATACTCCAAGAACGCATTAATACTCTCACGGTAGAGAGATACTGGTATCCATAGGAACTTCTATTGGGGGACAATATACGTGAGAAATGTATAGAAGAGGGGGTTATATAAACCTTACCCTTTTAAAATTGACTTAAAATTTTTTATTTATTAAAATCATAGTTTTAAAAAACGAGGCAACATAAATTTAGTACAATATACATTGGATCAATATCACATGTTGCACAATGTACAAACGATGTAGTGAAATGTGGAATGATGAAAATATTAGTCAATCAATGCATTAATCAATATAAATTCAATTTGAACAAGGTTTCTAAATCAAGTTTTGTGAATAAGTGAATCATTATAATATTATATATTACAAACAATAATCTCAAGAAAATGAACCAGATAACTTAATATATTCCATACCTAAGCTTATACAACAAATCGTTATAAATATATCAGTCCTAACAAAATGTGATTCTATGAAAGCGATAAAGAACCTAAACATGCAACCTATATAAAAAAAATAAAAGGAGACATGGAAATAGAAAATAGAATCATGGTTTGTACATGTTCAACGAGTTCGTCCCCAGTTTGCGCCTAATCCAATCTCCAATGGCAAGTCGTTGAAATTTCATAGTCTTCCACTATTTTGACAATTTTACAAAAATCAAATGACCATATGTTGAAACTAAAAACAAAATTAACATCTCTGATTTGAATCTTTCTTTATCATGTTGTACTCAAACCACGCAGTCGAACTCCCTTAGACCTTCACTCCAAGATCCGAGACCCCCTTCAAGCATATGTTCTCTAATGATATTCACTCAAGCCTACCGATCCCTTGTCAGAGCTCTTACCCTATATGAAGGGACAAAAAATCTCAACTTCATTCCGCTACAACCTTTACTCATCTCTACCAAATTTTTCAATGGAGAAGAAATCCTTTTTTTTCTCTTGTTGGATTGTCAATTCTAGAAAAAACATATAATTTGAATCTTGATATGTAACTCAAAAATTTCACAAACATTAACAAGGAAGGAACCTCCTCTATAACAGATCGCAAAATTATTAATAATTGAGAAGCAACCAAATCATGGTAATCTTGCTAGAGGTAGAAGATGAATTCATATGCAATCAAAAAATGTGAAAAGTTGTACCTTGAAAGATAAAAAACAATTTTGAAAAATATTCAAAGTTATGATGTTATCATCATGTTGTTAGAGAGAATAAAAAAAAAGTGATTTATATATGTGTTGAGATTGAACACTAAAAACGAGTAAAAGAATCCTTTCATTAGAGTCATAAGCAGTAAGTATGATTCAAGTCAAATGAGAAAATGATTTGAATCAAGAACTTAAAACCCAGTTTTTGGCCATTTGATTCAAATTAGCGATTCGAGTATAGGAATCTTGTGGTTCAAATCAAGCTAACATAATCAAAATTAAGGACTTAAGATGAATTATTGATTCAAATCAACCTTTACTATGATTCAGAATAAGGAAACTTGTGATTCAAATCATGTTGGCAATGGCAAAACTTGATTTTCACATTCATTTAATGATTCAGATCATGCATAACCTTGATTCAAATCACACTTCAAAAAGTTGCGATTTTTTGAAAAATGAAGTGTTTGTTTGAATCTAAAGCTAGTATGATATAAATCATTCATTGATACATTTCTTGACCCAAATATTCACTTAATTTTACTTGAACCACTTTGCATTGACTTTTACCTTAGGGTTTGATTTTTGCATGCATAATGTGATTTAATAAATTGAACACAATGATAAGATATGGAAAAATATAATTTAGAGGAGACTCAACTACAAAAAATATGAACAATAAAATATAATAAACGGGAGAACCACCAAAACCAAAACCTTAGAGGAACAGAGCAACTTCAGTCTCCTTCTTTTTGATGCTTGGTAACTTGCATTAGAATTGATTCAACTTTAGAATTAAGTAAAGTGTGATCAAGGATTTCCTCCATGCTCTTCCTGAAACATTGCACCATACCTTTATTGCATAAAACAACATAAATCGACATGCTTGACTCATTACAACTTCTCCCCATTTGACAAGATCAAAAAGAGATTCATAGGAATGGATTCTAAACTCATAAGTCCAGCAAACATTTAAAATAGTAAATAGAAATAAAAATAAACAAAATTAAATAAATATATATACATAATCTAGAGATTATACGACAACTATAATATACTATTAAACATGTCAAATGCAACAAGTATACACAACAACGACATGAGCATTTTCAGCAGCAAAACACATTGATTATAACATACGAAACTACATGGAAGATGGAAAAATAATGCATGAACATAACAAAAATGATGTCAACATGCACATAATGAAAAAATGCATAACTACAAGGTCAAACAAGTATAATCTCAATTTTGTTTCCTAGAATTTTTAGACTTTTTGTTCTTACAATTTCTAATGATGGATGGATCTAAGACTACTCAATCTGCCACTGCTACATCTTTAGTAGATAGAAAGAAAACTCCTTCCCTCTTCCACAAGACACCAGAGATGCTAGAACAGTTGCTTCACTATATTCATATTTGGTTCAAGCTCCACAATTGGCTAGATTTATTCAAGTTACATCAATAGTCTCTCTTGTTCTTCCTTCAGTCATACAATCAAACACATTGACCGAAGAAAATAAAGTACTTTCGCTTTCATAGGAGCCACAACTACAACCCTGAAGATTGAATCCAACGGAAGGATGCCATCGGAAGAATGATCAAGAGGAGCCTACTAATTGAATATATCAAGGGGAAAACGGGAAAAAAAGGAGTCACTTAAAGGTAAGTGTTTCTCGAAGACCATAGAGGCTAGAACAAGCGGAGAGAGAAAAGATGCAAGAAATGGGAAACTCCCCTACGTCACCGGTATATAACTAGGGGAGCATCCCGGGAGAACCACCCCTCCAAATGTACTATGAAAAGGAAAATTGCATAAATGACAATTGTCCACCATAAAAGAGGAAGTACTTCGACAAAAGTCCCTGACCGACCTAGGTTGGGATTCTCAGACTCAGAGAAGATTGAAATTGTTCCCAAAGAGATATTTCCCCTTGTAATCACTACTATGGTTGGGAAATTCGACATTTCCCGAATCCTTATTGACTGAAACATCTCCTATGATATCATGTACTTTGAGTTGTTTAAAAAGATGGGACTGGACCGAAGTGGTTCGTTGCCATATGAAGGATTTGATCTCAAGGTGTTCAATGGAATCACTATCCACCTCCGAGGATACGTAGAGATGATGTTTTTTGTAAGTGATGAAAAGGATATCCAGATAGTAAATTATATATTTCTTGTTGTTCATTGCAGGAGTGTTTACAACATGACAATGAAAAGAATAAGTGGCGACTGACCCAACTGGTTATGTTCCCATTTCCTAATTATATTAAATATTATACATGTATCATCACTACTACGGAAAACACATATCACAACGGTTAGAAAAGGGGTACCACCATGTTGGACCAACCGTGGTTAGGTAAGGTGTGATTGTATGTATGATGCTTTCCACCACGGTCATGCGACCGTGATTATAAGTCAAGTAGCGTGCTATCTACCACAATGGTTAATTTAAACAATTGTTGTTGTATGTCTTAACCTATCACAACAGTTATTTTAAATAACCATTGTTGTATGTCTTTTAATAAAATAAATAAAAATATAGCAGTTGAACAACAACAAGAACAACAAGAACAAACACAAGAATGACAAGAAGAATAAGAACTACAACAAGAACAAGAACAAAAACAAAAACAAAAACAAAAACAATAATAGTAATAATAATAATAATAATAATAATAATAATAATAATAATAATAATAATAATAATAATAATAATAATAATAATAATAATAAGAACAAGAACAAGAACAAGAACAAGAACAACAACAAGAATAACAAGAACAACAACAAAAAGATAATTTTTTATTAAAATAACCCACATTTTCAAAAAAAAACTCCCAAAATAACCCACATTTCAGATGATTTCCCAAAATAACCCACTTTGAAGAAATGGTGCCAGATGAATTGGCGCATGCCATCTAACTTAAAGATTAAGCAAGTTATGGTCCTTGGGAGTTGACCTCCTAACTAGGGGACAAACAAAATGGCCTATAATCTTTCATCATAAAAAACGAATTTCCAAGCCAAATTAGTTCTTGATGTCAACATGAAAGTTGTTTGGAATTTCATGAAGAGTAACTTTGATCTTGGAATCATTTTCATATGGAAAATATTGTAGGCGACAGGGTCTAGGGAACCCCAGTTTTGACCAGTTGACTTTCTCTAGTCAACCTCTTCGAACAAACTTGTAAACTTTAGGTTCCTTTGATCTTTGGGGTTCATGGAGGATAATATATGCTTGAGATTATGTATAATGAAGTATTCCTTGATATCTTTTATAAATTGGTGAAGAAACTTGCTAAGGAAGTCACACAAGATACCTAGATGAATTAGGGCTTCCAAGGCAAATAAGCTTCAAACTCTTGATGAATTTTTGATCAAAATAACAAATAAAGAACATGGGGATCCATATATGATACTTAGAACCATTGTGAATATTTCCTTGATTGATCTATTTCCTTGAGGGTCTCAAACCCTAGATATGAGCTTAGTGGGGGTACAGATGGACATACACACACCTACAAAAGAAACAAAGATATACATAGACATACTTTTGGCATTTTGGTTAGTAAACAAAGAAAAACAAACTATGATACAATCAAAAGTGCTTGGTGACCTCTCCAAATACAAACCCAATGAATGAGGGGTGAAGAGGATGCTAAGGTGTGAACCCAAAGCCAATGCAAATGATGAGATAACATGAGGGATCTGTAAGACCCCAATTTTACCCCTAAGATCCCTCATGCTATCTCATCATATGCATTAGCTTTAGGATCACTCCTTGGCATCCTCCTTACCCCTTATTCATTGGGTTTTCATTGGGAGAGGTCACCAAGCACATTTGATTGTATCATACTTTGTTTTTCATTATTTACTAACCAAAATACCAAAAATATGCCAATGTATAGTTTGTTGCTTTTATAGGTAGTGTGTGCATCCACTAATGCCTCATCAAGGTCACATCTAGGGTTTTAGACCCTCAATGCAAGGAGATTAATCAAGAGTTGGTTCACATTGACTATAGATATCATATATGGATCCCCATGGTCTTCACATATCATTTTGATCAAGAATTCATCAAGAGTTTGAAGCTTGTTTGCCTTGGAAGCCCTAATTCACCTAGGTATCTTGTGTGACTTCCTCAGCAAGTTTCTTCACCATTTGATCAAATATTTCAAGGGATAATTCATATTACATAATTTTAGACATATATGATCCTCCATGAGTCCAAAATATAAAGAGAATGTCAAGTTTGCAAGTTGGTTCATGGTGGTTAACTAGAGAAAGTCAACTGGTCAAAACTGGGGTTCCCTAGATCCTATCTCCTACAATTTTTGTCATATGAAAATGATTCCAAGAGAAAGTATACTCCTTATGACATTCCAAACAACTTTAGTGTTGAAGTATAGAGCCATTTTTTCTTGTAAAGTCATGTTTTGTGGTGAAAGCGTATAGGCCATTTTGTTTGAACCCTAGTTAGGAGGTCAACTTCCAAGGACCATAACTTGCTCAATTTTTACGAGATAACATACATTCAAGTTTCATTATCAAATTCAAGATTCCCCCTTCAACTTTTATGTTTGGAATAAGTTCAAATTCATATTTCAAATACATGTTCCAAGAGGAAACATTATAGGTCATTTTGGGTCGTTACCATTGAATAAGTGATTTTCCTCAACTTCTAAAATGCATAACTCCTTCATGAAAAATCCTAATGAGGTCAAATTTGTGACCAAATTGAATAGGTTTGAAATAGATACAACTTTGAGGAAGGAACATTTTCCATTTGAAGTCCATAGGAAAATTTATTCAACATAAAAGTTGTTTCCCTTGATCTCACCTTTCTAAAAAGTCTAATAGCATCCCATTTGGATCAAAATTGAGGGACTTGCGCATGGCTCATTTGTTGGGTTTGTTTTGGCAAGATTTGGATTCAAATGATCATTCTTCTTTGCATGCTTCCATATGATGACTTCAATACACTTTGTGCATGAATTGGAGATGGATTGCATCACTTTTTAGGCCCAAACCATTGCCCATGCATCCATGCAACTTGGTTTCCAATTTTGGCATAATTTCAAGTGGTGTAAAAATCAATTCCCTTTCCTATTTAAACTAGCTCGTGGCCTCAGAATTAACATCAACACCTTGCCCAAGCTTTGCCAAGAGAACTCATACCCTCACACCATAGAATTTCTTGAGGATTCCTTTGAAATCGAGTTTGAATTTCACTTTCTGTTTTGAAGTTCAAACTCCAAGAATTCATTGTCTTTCACATCTCAATTGATTACTGGAAGCAAGAGGAGGAAGAATCAACCAAATCCATATCAAAATCAAGCTGAATTGAAGCTACTCGAAAGTGATATTTCCAAAACTTCTCTTCTTTGATTATCCCTCATTTCTCAATTATTTTGATTGATTTTTGGTTGGTTGAAGTCCTACCAATGTAGGCAACAAGATTGAGTTGCTTTGAGGTCAAATCGAAGCAACTCAGTTCATGATCCTCGAAATTCAAATCTATGTATTTTTTTATATACTTGGAATTAGAGAAAATTGAGGTCAGATTCGAGCTCCTGAGCATTTTCTCTTTGAAATAGCGTCCTTGTTTTTCATTTTTCATGAAGTTGAGGTAGGACCAATCTGGTGGTGATCACCGGAGAAGTTGACCGGAGCTAGGGCTCCGGTGGTGCGTTGGCAAGTCCCAAGCCATCTGATCTGGTTCAAATGTTTTAATCTTGAGCATTCATTCTGATTACCATGCGTACATTGCATTGACCAAGGAGCATGGTGGAACGCGCGCTGTGGCCATCAGATTTGCCACCTCAATTAATGAGGGAGATCTGATGGCTCTTGTTTTTTTTTAATTTCCTTTTAATTTCTGATTTTATGTTTAATTGCTTTATTTTGTTTCATTCATAATAATTTCATTTTTAACCCAAAAAATATGGGACTTTCACCAAAAATCTTTAAATATTTTCCTCTTTCAATTTTTGAATTAAAATTACTTTTTTGGATTATTTTTGATATTTTTCATGAATTAAATGTTTTTGTGCATATTTTTAATTGTTTAAAAATACTTATGACTTTTCAAAAATCATGAAATTTTTTGTTTAAGGTACTTTGACCTAGGTTAAATCTCTTGGCCATTTATTTGGTGTTTTGAAGAGATTTTAGATTTTGACCAAATTAAATTGTATTTTAATGCATTTTTAACTTGATTTTTAATTGATTAATTGTGTAAAAATTATGTTGAGCCATTTTTATGGTCTTCTGGTGTTTGACTATTTGTTTGGGCCTTGGTTAAGGTTGATTTGACTTTTGTTGGATTAAAATTATTGGATTTAGGGGATTGATGAAATGTACATTTCATCTCCCAAAATGAATGAATGATTTTAATTTGATAAAATTACTCCATGACCAATTTGTGTTTCTCTCTTCCCCTCCCCCTTCATCTTTATCTCTATTCTTTCTCATCCCATTCATTGACCAATGAAATCTCAAATATCCTAAGGCTAATTGGTTCATCAATAACCTTGTGTCAAATGAACCAATACAAGTATGGATGGGATCGGTCCATCCCTCTCGATCTTTTCTGTTAGTGTGTGGTATGTTTTAGGAGTTTGGTTCATTATTCCAAATCTCTAACATGCATTAAGACCTAAATTTTTATTGCCCGACCTCAGATAGTTGTGACTTCTACATAAGTCCAATTACGATTGCTTAACATAAAGCTAAATTTGACCCTAAAGGCATAACACTATAGTAAGTGAGATTGTAAGTCTCTCATCCTTCATGGTATTGTGTGGAAACATTTCCTTTTTTCCTTCCTATGGAAGATGTCTTGGTTCAAGGATCCATGCTTGTGAATGGATGGTTGAATGTTCTCCAAAGAATGACTTAATCAATTAAAAAGCAAAACACCACTAACACTTGACTAACATTTGACTAACTCTTATTAATATTGCTTTACTTTTCAAGTAATTTACTTCATGCAATTTAATTTTCAGTCATTTATCATTCATTTCCATTTACATTTCATTAAACTTGTTTATATTTATGTCATTTTCATTTTGCTCATTTGAGCCATATCTTGTGATTGTATATATTTGTTTGTGTATTTTGATTTTTGTTTGCGGTCTTAGGACCTTAAAATACTTAATAAACAACAAAAACCCTAAAAAAATGTTTGTGGACTGTTGAGCTTGATCTGAACTTTTTGGACTTAGAACTAGGCAACATTTCATATGCAAAAGGACTTGGCAAATGCCAACATTCTGAGACCAAGTTATTGTGAACTGAGCCTTCATCTGATGCAAGTCTTGGGATTTATTTGAATTCATCTACTACATTATCTTGATGCAAACTGTTAGTTTGATCTTATGCCTGATGCTTTCTTTTAAGATGATAAAGGAGTATTTCATTTGATACATGAGAAGACAAAGAAGGCTGCTAGCTATGGGATTTGCTTGTTTGGATGTGACTATCTTTATTTGATGCCTTGATATTCATAATGTTTGGATATTGCTAATTGCTTGACTGATTATTGCTTGATTCAAAGTCCAAAGGGAAAATGGGTTTTCTATATGACATTCTTGTATGTTGGATTGCATCACATTGGTCAGATCTTTTTAACTTTTAACTTTTAATTTTATGCTTAGGATAGCCTCTTCATCTTCTTCCTTTTCTTAAATTTCAAAATCTCTCCCCCCTTTCAAAAACTTTCTTTGCTTGTGATTTCAAACTTCGACCCTTTTTCAAATTAGAAACTTTGGCCCTATGCCATTGATTTTTTCAAATTCTTACTTAAATCAAACTTGTAAATAAATCTAATCATGTTGACTTAAAATTTCAAAAGAAAAAAAGAACTAACAACTTCATTCAAATTTTTGGCCCCTTTGTGCCCTTATCAACTAAACTTTTGTTAAAAGCAATTCACTCATTGAAATTGTTACCACAAACTACGAGGTTTTGGTCCCTCATTTTTATGTTGGTACATAGGCACAAGTCGGAAGGTCTTGTCAAACACAAAAGGATAATCAATGAATTCTTTTCTAATCCCCACACAATATTTTTATCAAACATCATTTATACCAAAAACACATACACATAAAAAAGGGCTCCCGAGGAGTACCTAGGACACTTTGGGTGTAACACCTTCCCTTTGTGTAACCAACCCCCTTACCTATAATCTCTGGCATTTTATTAGTTTTGATTTGAAAACTTCTTATCTTTGGGTTTTGTTCGTGCTTTTCCCTTTTCCTTTGGAAATAATAAAAGCACGGTGACGACACTGGTTTTGTTGACGTTAAGCTTATCCATAGCTTGATGGTCATGAATTTACGGCTACAGAAATTAAGTGGCGACTCTGCTGGGGACTAGTTCTCAGTGGGTTTAGCCTACATTTTTATGTGTATATATTTGTATATTTGTTTGTATGATATAATCTGTATGTTGTGCTTGGTGATCTCTGAGTGGTGAGATAAGTTCTAACCCGAACTTGAGTGCAATTAAGATAGGAGGATGGTATAGTCATGTTCAACTTGTGTGGAGTAGTCCTTAACAAGTTAGCTTGAGGCTCATCTACTCAGTGGAGACCCTTTTGGAGTTACTAATGTCACACAAGTCATTTGTGCTTAGGCATTACTTTCTCTGATTTTGGGTTCGAGAAGCTGAGGATGGTAGAACATTTAACCCAACTTGGCCTATTTAGGACGTAGTGCGGAGGTTGTTCAGGTGTAGACCTGATAACAGTTGTTACACAATACTACACTCAGACGAGTCTCTCTTAAGAATATTATGGGTTGATGAGTCAGTCATCCTAACCTATAATATCCGATAGATGGGATTAAGACTTTGGGAACTTTTATAGAACATGATTTACAGGTTTTTATCCTTAGTACACTTCTTTGGGATGGTTCTTAACCTGACTCCATGCTCGTGACTCAGAACAAACCCTTTGATTCTTGGTTGATTCGATCAAGTCATGTCAATATCAGTGGAACTTGGGTGTTGATAAGTTGAAAACCATAATCCACCAAAATGGATGATTGATCTTGATGATGACTTGATCCATCCCTTGATCTTTGTTTGTGTTTGCCTTGTGTGTGATCCCTTGTTTGTGATTATTGCATTCATGCATACATGCACATCATAACATTCATCACAGAAAAATAAATTTCAAGGAACTGAGGTCTTATTTGAAAATATTTTCAGACCATGGATTATGGACGAAGAACACTAAGAAGTACATTTTCAGATGTCCTGATTTGGAAGAGATAAGGAAGTTGTCATTCTTTGTATTAGATCCCTTGGACTTCAAGCAGTTTCATGGGAAGCTTTTGTCTGTGCTATTTGTTGGTGTAGTTGAAGGACTTACGAGTGTGTTGGTTCTTTTTTATGATCCTCTCTAACGATGCCTCACTTTTCCTGATTATCAGCTTGTGCCTACGTTAGAAGAGTATGCCCATCTTTTGGAAATACTTGTATCTGATAAGTTACCCTTTAGTGGATTGGGGGAGATTCCCAGATCTCATCTCATAGCTAAAGCTCTTCATTTGAAAAAAATTGAAATTGAAGCTCATTTGGTGAAGAAAGGAGGTACTATGGGTGACATGTATTTCTCTTTGCATTTAAGGAATTTTAAAGGTGGTGGGACTATTATGTGTTGTGTTCCTCTTCTATATAGGTGGTTTATTTCACACCTACCTTAAATGCCTGCTTTCTTGGAGAATAAACAAGGTCTACGGTGGTCTCAGAGACTCATGTCTATTACTAATGATGATATTGTTTGGTATGACTCTGAATTGAGTAGTTTAGAGGAATCAACTACAACCCTGTTTTGGCTCGTCGACAACTTGGGTTCCCCTTGAGAGATAAACCAAATAACACTCAATTAGAAGGTATATTCTATCAAGAGGGTAAAGATACCCAACATTTAAAGCAAAGGATAGTGCATGTTTGGTATAATGTGCATAGGAAGGGAAAATCCGAGCTTGGTCCATGCAACTGTGTAGCTTTGGAAGCTTACACCATTTGGGTGAAGAATAGAGCTTTGGAGCTGAAGATGTCGTAGGCTTGTGAAAGACTTATATCTTTGATTGTGGCTGAGCCTTCAACTCTCCCTAACCAAGATGTAGATGAGTTGGAAGACGCACTCGTCAAGATGAAGCAAGTGAGAGATCTGTGGGAAGAGCAGTTCCATGCTTTGAGCCAAAAGCATGAGGAGTTGCAGCTTGATTCGAAAGACAAGGATTCACTCATTGAACTTCTTGAAGACCGAGCAGTGAAGAGACAGAGAGAGCCAGAGGGTCTATCCTCCTCTAGCATGCCTCAACCTTCTAGTGCTTGGAAGAAGATTGTTGATCAGCTTGTCCTTGAGAAAGCTCAGATGAAGACATCCTTTGAGTCTGAGATTCAATGCATCCTAAGGAAGTAGGCCCCTGCAGCCAGATCATTTGATATTGTTACTAAGGGATCCTTAGGATGATTAGTTTCCTTTTCTCTTGTATTTGTATTTTGGTTTCTGAAATTGTACTCAGTGTAATCCTTCCAAATTTTATGAATAAAAAGAGATTTTTATGGTCAATCAAATTGTTATTATTATATATATTTACAAATAGAACTTCATATGTTCTTTGGAATTAAATAAACAAAAACATTGCATTTCATGGATCATTTGCATAGCAGGTTTTCTAGATGTCTTATCGGTTATTCTTCTGTGCTTCAGCCAAGCTAACTCACCGATACAACTCTTGCACTATTAAATCGAAGATTATGGAACACTTAGAGCAAGAGAACAGAGAACTAAAGGATGAAATTTCCAGGTTAACAACATCGATGGAATCTATCATTGCTGCATTGAACCAGACTTCCCCAACTCCTACAACTCCTCCCCAAAGGACTGTCATTTTTGAGGTTGCTACCTCAATCATTCCTGTTGCTGCCAGCCAATCCGGTCCTTCTATGCCTGCTGGATTCCCTTGGGGAATGTTGTTCAAGTTTATGCCTGAAGGGTATGCACCCACTTTTGTCTCTCTGCCGACATCTGGCCCGGTCATGTCAGTTCCACCTCCAGTTGTTTATACTCTACCTCGTGTTAAGGACGCTATCTACCATTCTGATCCATCTAAAGGTATAGACATGTAAGAGAAAATGGAAGAAATGAAGGGTCAGTTCCACGAGTTGCATAAAGAGTTGAAGACTCTGCGAGGAAAGTACTTGTTTGGGAAGAGTGTTGTTGAGCTCTGCCTAGTGCATAATGTGAAGATCCTGATGAAGTTCAAGGTCCCCGACTTTGAAAAGTATAAGGGGAACACTTGTCCACTAAGCCACCTTGTGATGTACGCCAAGAAGATGTCAACTCAAACTGATAATGATCAGTTGTTGATTCACTACTTCCAAGACATTTTAACCGGTGCTGCTTTGAGATTGTATATGGGGTTGGATAGTGCAAGTGTCCGTACTTTCAATGACTTGGGTGAAGCCTTTGTCAAGAAGTACAAGTACAACGTTGATATGGCGCTTGATAGAGACCAACTGAGGTCTATGTCTCAGAAAGATAAGGAGACATTCAAAGAGTATGCCCAGAGGTGGAGGGAACTTGCTGCCTAGATAACGGTTATGCCTCCTTTCTTTGGTACAACGTGTACAGGACTGACCCATTTGCTATCAGATATAGGATATATAATACCTGCTTCTAATAACTTGGTTATTTCTTTTTTCACTACCTCACTTAGGATCGGATTTAGTCTTCTCTGGTGTTCCCTAGAGGTTTTACCGTCTTCTTCTAACATGATGCGATGCATACAAATAGAAGGGCTTATTCCTTTAAGATCGGTTATGTGGTATCCTAGTGCGGTTGGATATTTTCTTAAGATATGTAGGAGTTTTTCTGTTTCGAGTCTTCCTAGATCTGCATTGACTATCACAGGTCGTTCAAGTTCTAAGTCTAGGAATTCATATCTCAGATTTTTGGGAAGTGTTTTCAAATCAGGGGTTGGTTTGTTAAGACACTGCGTAGGATCTGGTGTTATTGCTAAGCATTGTTTAGATTTGTCTTCTAAAAGATAGTCTGATGATTTGTCTTCTCCTGACTCTGCTTCTTTTATGCATTCATCGATGATATCCATGAAGTAACATGTATCTTCTATTGCAGGTGCTTTCAAGAATTTGGAAAGAATGAATTCAATTTTCTCTTCACCTACTTCGAAGGTGAGTCTTCCTCGTTTTACGTCTATGATTGCACCGGCAGTTGCTAAGAATGGTCTTCCTAGTATAATAGGTGTAGTATCATCTTCTCTAATGTCCATAATTGTGAAGTCAGTGGGAATGTAAAACTGACCTATGCGTACGGGAACGTTTTCAAGGATTCCTACAGGATATTTGATGGAACGATCTGCTAGTTGTACAGACATCTTGGTCGGTCTTAATTCTCCCATTTCCAGTCTCTTACATATGGATAAAGGCATAACGCTAATTCCGGCTCCTAAATCGCATAAGGCTTTGTCGATGACAAATTTTCCTATGTGACAGGGTATAGAGAAGCTACCTGGATCCTTGAGTTTAGGGGGCATGTTTTGGATTATAGCGCTACATTCGGCAGGGAGTGTAACGGTTTCACTATCCTCAAGTTTCCTTTTATTAGAAAGAATTTCTTTTAAGAATTTAGCATATGAGGGCATCTGCGTAATAACTTCGGTAAATGGAATTGTAACGTTTAATTGCTTAAGGAGATCAACAAATTTTCTGAATTGGCCTACATCTTTGGTTTTAACAAGCCTTTGAGGGTAAGGTATAGGTGGTTTGTAAGGTGGTGGAGGTACATAAGGTTCCTTCTTTTCTAGGGTATCCTTATTACTCTCTTCCTTTTCCTTAGGTTCACTTTCCTCAGTAGATTTCTTAGGGTTTTGGTTTTCTATCCTTGGATCAGACGGTCCTTCCACTTCCGTTCCACTTCTTAATATAATTGCATGAGCTTGGCTTCTCGGATTAGGTTGGGGCTGTCCAGGGAATGTACCGGTTGGTGCAGCAGTAGGTGCTTGTTGTTGAGCTACTTGAGATATTTGGGTTTCTAACATTTTGTTATGGGTAGCCAAGGCATCTACTTTGCTTGCTAGTTGTTTAAGTTGTTCGCCAGTGTGTATGTTCTGGTTTAAGAAATCTTTATTGGTTTGTTGTTGGGAAGCTATAAAGTTTTCCATCATGATTTCCAAGTTGGATTTTCTAGGGGTATTATTGTTAGGATTTGGTTTCTGATATCCCGGAGGTATAGATGGGGTTTGATTCGGAGACTGTCCAGGTGCGTATAAAGCATTATTACTCTTATATGAAAAGTTTGGATGATTCTTCCAATTTGGGTTATAGGTATTCGAATAGGGGCTTCCTTGAGCATAGTTTACTTGCTCTGTTTGGATTCCAGTCAAGAGTTGACATTCCGCAGGAGTGTGGCCTTGGATTCCACAGACCTCGCAATTCTGAGTTATAGCAACCACGGCGGTTGGTGGTGATACGTTTAAACTTTCAATTTTCTGGACCAAAGCATCCACTTTTGCATTGACGTGATCAAGGTTACTTATCTCGTACATGCCAGTTTTCGGTTGAGGTTTTTCCACTGTTGTTCGTTCGGTTCCCCACTGATAGTGGTTTTGGGCCATGCTCTCGATAAGCTGGTAAGCATCAGCATAAGGTTTGTTCATTAGTGCACCACCTGCAGCGGCGTCTATTGTTAACCTTGTATTGTATAAGAGACCATTATAAAATGTGTGAATTACTAACCAGTCTTCCAAACCATGGTGTGGGCAAAGTCTCATCATGTCTTTGTATCTTTCCCATGCTTCGAAAAGAGACTCGTTGTCTTTCTGTTTAAATCCGTTTATCTGGGCTCTTAACATAGCTGTTTTGCTTGGCGGAAAATATCGGGCAAGAAAAACTTTCTTCAACTCGTTCCATGTGGTGACTGAGTTGGAAGGAAGAGATTGAAGCCATCTTCTAGCGCTATCTCTTAATGAGAAAGGAAAAAGACGAAGTCGAATTGCCTCTGAAGTGACACCATTAGCTTTAACAGTATCAGCATATTGAACAAGTACGGATAAATGAAGGTTTGGATCTTCGGTAAGATTTCCAGAGAATTGGTTCTGTTGCACAGCCTGCAACAGTGAAGGTTTAAGTTCAAAGTTGTTTGCTTCGATTGCGGGCGGAGCAATACTTGAATGCGGTTCATCTTGCGATGGAGCGGCGTAATCTCTAAGAGCACGAGCTGGTTCTGCCATCTCGGTTAAAGAAGGAAAAATGTTTTTGATATCAGGAAGGTTTATAGGAGGGAGATTGTTTTCAGCACGATATTCCCGAATTCGTCGTAAGACTCGGAGATATAGTTCGATATCGTTGATTCGTAAATAGAGCGGTTCGCCTTGAGAGCGAGTGCGTGGCATACAAATCAACGAAAGAAAGAATAGAAGGAAAAAGAAACCTTAGTCTCTACAGCGTAACGGAAGAGTTACGATATCGATTGAATAACAGTCCCCGGCAACGGCGCCAAAAACTTGATCGCTCGACTGTGTGAGTCGAGAATGGGATACAAACTGCAAGTGCACAGTTCTATCGCGTAGTTTTAAAAGATATCGATCCCACAGGGACTTATGAATCGATGTACCGTTATCTAAGGTTACTACGTAAATCTAAGGTGAAAATGTTTGATTGTTTGGGGAAGGGAGCTAAGAGCTAAACTAATATCTAGATTAAATATCAATAAAACGGATATCGGTATGTAGTTCGTCAAAACTAGGGAATCAATTCCTTGTCGGTCTCTCGGTTTTAAAATAAATCGTTTCGACTAACTTTATTGGTTAAAGGTTTTATCTCAAACTCTCGCTCTGTTGAAGAAACCATGATCTTATGTTAATGTTGCTGTCACTTATAATTAAGTCAAAAATCATATTTTGAAAACAATAAAGTTGCAGAAACTCTTTTTAAGAAAATACTGACCGTTTTAAACACCCTTATCTCAAACTTTCGCTCTGTTGACTTAGGTTATACAATTAAATCTAAATGCTTAACTCTCGTCCTCACATTCAATCTTTAAAAATACTTTTTGGAAAAAGTCAGAATTTAATTAATTCTAAAACTTGCTCTCGCCCTGAGATAGATTTAATGACTAACTTACACTGTCCAGTTAAAACCTCAAACTCTCGCTCTGTTGGTTTCAACTTCTTTATGTCTTTTACTTTTGTAAAAAATCTTGTTATTAAACCTGTAAGTTAAGACCATAAAAAGATTGATTCTAATTTTAAGTTTGAATAGACCGACTTAGTTTTGATCCCTCTTTCTGCTTACTTTACATACCGATACCTAGGCAAATTAGCCAGACATGCTAAATAAATAAGAATCTATATCATGCATAAACAGACTCATTCCAGGCATGCAATGTAAATAAACAGTAGAATAAAGCATAAAAATTAAATACCAATTAAAGAACCTGAATGCGTAATACAATGGTCTTGAACACTCCACCACAAGCCGGTAGGATTTGTTCTTCGATTCTTCAATTAAACAGTAATTTAAATCAAGGAAATAAAAAAACTCGAAAATAACGTAAGGTTAAATCCGGTATAAAGTTGCCCAGTAGTTTCCGGTGTAGAAACTACTACGCGAAAAATATCTAAAAGCTAAGAACGGGGAAAATAAATTGCAAGGGAAAAAGAAAACAAAGCTTGCAAAATAAAATAAATAAAGTGAACGATGCTGGAAAGGAAGAAAAATAGGCAAAGGCGTGAAAAAATAAATTTGGCAGAGCTTCCGCAAGACTGAGCGTGCAAAAACTGTGTGTCTGGAAGTTCCCAATTTGCTGCTATTTATAAGCTGCTGGTGTAACCACTTTTCAAGGGTTTCCGCGTGCATGGTAGTAGGCTTCCGAGGGTTAAGCGTAAGTGGAAGTGGGCTTCAACGTGGTCAGTTGAGTTCCTTGCGCCAAAAATATAGAGGACTGGTGTGACGTTCGTCACACCATGTGTGACGTCCGTCACAAGGCTGCTTCGCGTGACGCTCGTCACGCGTCCTGTGACGTCCGTCACAGGCACAGCATTGGTGACTTGTGCGCTTTGGGCTGGGCTTTGGCCTTTGGTTCCTTTTCTCTCCTTTTTGTTGCTTTTTACCCCTCCTTTTCTTCCCTTTTTCACTTTTGCTTCAAAATGGGTACCTGATATAAATAGAAAAGAAATACTGCATAATATCTGATAAAATGGGATAAATTAGCGTAAATGATAAAATAATTTAATTGAATTAAGTCTTAAAAAGCGATATAATTTCGTGTTATCAAACTCCCCCATACTTAAATCTTTGCTTGTCCTCAAGCAAAATTCAGTATAGAACTTGTTAAAAGTTTTAGCCGGATGAAATTTTAAAGCACACATCAATTCGTACTAGGTTGCCAATGGATTTTTGTTTAGGAGGACTTGAGTTTAATCTTGACATCAACAACTACCGTTACAACTTAGATAACCCTACCTTATGCCGATCGGTTCAAGTACCCTATGATAGCTATCCTGGTTCCTTTAGTCTTATTTTGCCCGTTTTCATTCTAGCGAAATCACATTAAGCCCTTTATCCTTTCGCGCACATAGTGGAGTAACCGGTTAGTGACTATGATCCGCTTTTAGCTAGAAGTTCTGGTACATAAGTCGGATAACTTCATTATTCAGTCCATTGCAAATTGCGGGGGATCGAACCGTAGTCCGCCCTACCAAGTTCAGTACCAGATTCCTACTGAACCAATTCATAATGGATCTTTCGTATTGTGCTTTTGCATGATCTGCAACCTTTAGGTTAAATGATCTGGTAAGGATCACCTAGTTTAATTTTCTTAGGTTACTTTGGGGATCATTCACTTATATACATCGGCTCTCCACGTAGTTTGCTATTAAGATGGTGCTGACTTCTGTATAAACTACTTGGGGTTGCCATAGAACTAAAAGTTCAAGGAATCGGTGTGATAGGTACTTATCCTGATCTAACATATTGAGGTTCTCAGAGCGTTGTTATGGTAATGATTTTGTTTTGATTTCACTCAAATTTTATAAAGTAGGCGACCTTTATACTTATTGGGTGTGTTAAAATTTTTGTTATGGCTCAAGAAAGTTGAGGGAAATAGATAATAGAAACTTTCACATTCAGGACTTAACTTAAAAAAAAAATATTTTGTTTTTATAAGGAAATAACAATGAAAAGGGAGAGTACAAACTTGAAACAAAGATGAGAATGGAAAGAATAATTTCCCCCCCATACTTGAACTAAACATTGTCCTCGATGTTTGAAGGGAAAGTAATACAAAATATAAAGGAAAAAGAAAAATACAACTAAGGCTGCCTTCCACCTCTGGTTCTTGGTCCTGGTGATCTGTGACGTATGTCTAAGCTGTCGAATCTGCTAAACAACTCAGTAAACCGCTGGTCGGTTATGGCATTCCGAGCATCCTGTTGCTGTTGCATTTGACGCATCATCTGCATCATCTCTGTATTCTGTGCCTGCATTCCATCGATAGCATCCATAATATCATCGTTGGTCGCAGGCCTTCGTCGTCGACGACGTTGGGAGGATGGGCCGGGTACATTACTGGAAGGGTTGAGCGGGACTGACGGTTGTGTTGGCGGATGATCACCTTGTTCCATTTCTTCAAACTCATCTGTTTGCTGGTTTGTTTGTGAAGGGTCGGTGGTTTCAGGAGCGCTAAGATCGTAGAGGTGGCGGTTCGGGTTTGTGACATCGGTTAGGGTGGTATTGGGTAGCACAACACTTGGGACAGCTTGGTTGTTCACCATTAGATAATAGCCTCCGCCTACTCTGTTTTTGATCAGGCGGCTGGAGCGACAATAGCTGATATCCATAGACAGGGGTGGTAAGGATTCTAAAGTTTGGAGTTTATCCCCTAGGTTCAGGCCAAGTGCTATGGAGGTTATTAATCCACCAATTATGAATGGTTGCCGGCCTCTAGCACATAAGGTGCGGATATGATGAAGGAGAAAAGAGGCGGCGTTTACCGTAGTATCCGATTCGAAAACGCACTGGAGGAAAAAGAGTTCTTTTGAGTTGACCTTACTGTTGTTTGGTCTTCCAAAGAGTGTGTTTTGCAGGATACGGAGAAAATAGCGGATGGTGGGGTTATGGATGTGGGAGAGAAGGAGTTCTTCCCAGTTGTTGGTATTTATACCGGAAATTTTCTTAAAAAGGTCGAAAACTAGAACTGTGTTCCAGTTTGAGGTTGGGGGAATTCTGGCATGGAGCAGACCTTCTGTGGGAAATTGCAGCATGGCACTCAATTGGCGTTGGGTTAGAGAGTACTCGGTGTTAAACATACGGAAGGTTGCTGTACCGGTTAGAAATTCGCCTTCACCGGCGGGAGTGGTGTAGTCGTAAGAACTTAGGAATTCTAAGGTTAGGGAAGGATAGGTGGGTTGGTTATGGGTGCAAAGGAAGGTTAAATCGGCTCTACGGAGCATCCACTCGATACCTTGGTGTAAGCCCAATTGTTGTAAACAAGTTAAATCGGGGTACCTGGTGGGAGCGACGCCTCGCTGTTGGAAGCGCTCGAATTGCTCTTGCTGATAGTTGTCATCTCCGGATCGGAAGATGATATTTCCGAAATTTGATTTCCCGCCATTGTGATGAATTTTTGAATGAGTGATTTGGAAGAGAAAAGAATTGTATATTTGATATGAGAGAGTTGTTTGTGGTGAAAGAAGGAAGTTTGGAGGGTATTTATAGGTAAAATGTGGGAGGTGAAAAGAAAGAGTGGTTGAAAAGTAATTAATTGTGGTAAATGAAAAATGAATGGGGAATGTAAAAAGGTGAGGGGTGTAACGTTCGTCTCCAACGGCTCCCTAACGTTCACATGTCTGAGAAGCGTTACGCTCGTCACAAGGCTGTGACGCTCGTAACAGGCACTAAGTGTGCCGCCCGTCATGGGTGGTGTGACGCTCGTCACACTTCCTTTTTGGAAAGGCTTAGTAGCGCTTCACAGAATCACTTGGTAGCGTAATTTAATATTTTATTCTGCTTATGAACGTTTTAGTCTGTAGCTTAATTTAGTATGCATGCTTAATTGCTTTGTATAATAATAATAATAAGTAATAACAGTAGAGCATAATAGGCATTGCAAAATAAATTAACTAAACAGATTTAAATAAAAATTGATCATAATGTATTACAGGAAAGGCAAATAATAAAATGAAATAGAAATAAACATGAATTCAAATAACATTAATGAAAACAAATCTAGCCTAAAACTACATAACTTAGAAAGAAAAATAACTAAATTCCATCTATCTTCGGATCTCTGGCCGGAGGAGTAAAAGAGTTAACATGATGCCGTAACATACGTAACTGACTTGCCGTGCTGCTCATGTGTTCTAGGACTGCAAGTCTCAAGCTGTGGAAATCTTCCCTGAGGGCGTTTTGTTCTGACATCAAGGCTTCAATGACGGTTTTAATATCTGTTCCTGGCATATGATGTCGGAGATCAGGCATGGCTGATTCTTCGGTCAGGACAGGCTGAGGAGGAGGATCAATATCATGGTAGCCGGATGGAGTCTGAGGGTCAGATTCAGCAAGAGAGATATGGTCAACATAATGCTCATAGTCATCACAAATCTCATAATCCTGGATGGATTCAGTGGATCCAGCAGGAGTTGGGGTTTCATTCAGGTTATAGAGCCAGTTCCTTTGGTTATGAACACTAGTCCTAGGATCGGGCAGGGTGAATAGGCAGAGAACCTGGTTATTAATAACAAGCTCAAACTCATCAGACCCTATGTTTGCTATAAACATAGTGTTGAAGAGGAAAGGTATACTCATAGTGGTAATGCCACAAAAAGGGTTCAGGTCAAGCATAGGCTGACGTAGTCCAATAGCATTACCTATCATAGTTATCAGGCCGCCTATTCTAATGGGTGCTCTCTCATCCTGGATAAGGTGGTCCAAATTAGCTAACATAAAAGTAGCACCGTTTACTGGACGGTTCTGGGAAGCACAAAATATGATGAAGAGTTCATCACGTGAAACTGAAGTACTATTTGGCTTCTTCCCAAATAAAGTGTGGGTCAGGATCTTATGGAAATAGCGAAAAGCCGGGTTATGTATGTTTCCAGAGAGAAACTCATGTTCTTCGGGCTCATCATTTCCAGTCAGCTTACCCCAAAAGTGTTCAAGCTCTCTATATTCAAGAAGTTCTTCCTGGCTAATAGTGAATGTATCAAAGGAGGTAGGAAAACCCAAAAGGTTGGTGAAGTCTCTAGTATTAAATTGGTACTCCATATTGAACATTCTGAACTGGATAAAACCTCTGGTAATTCCTTTTCCATGGCTAGGTAGATAGATTAATGAACTAAGGAATTCTAATGTGAGTCTCTGGTAGGTGGTGAAAGGTCTCAGAATAGGGGAGGTCTCCCATCCTATCTGATTCAGCAAAAACAGGACACTCTGTCTCAGTCCAAGGGCAGTCATAGCCCAATCATCAGCATATAAACTAGGTAGCATCTCTCTAGTGGCTAGTTCTTCAAACCTTCGTTTCTGAGCCATTCCTCTGAACTTGATACCCATACGGTCAAAATGTCCCATCTGGTTAGTGTTAACTAGAGAAAAGAAAACATGAGTTTAAGTCAGGATTTGGCCAAATGCCGAAAGAAGAATAGAATTATTATTAATATATATAGATATATTTTTTTCTTTTTGAATAAATCAATAATGAATACTAAATAGAAATTAAAAGAATAATTAAGAGAAAAATAGAGAAATGATAATAATAATAAAATAATAAAATAACAAATTAATTTGTGGGTTGTCTCCCACTAAGCGCTTTGTTTAAATGTCGCAAGCTCGACAGAGAAACTGTTAAATATTGTCTATGAGTCCTGGGGGCGTTTCGTCTAAGTGTAGAATTTGCGAATCCTCGTTGGTTTCCGCATAGTGATAATGTTTCAGACGTTGCCCGTTTACGGTGAACGGTTCTGTAGATTGTCCTTTAATTTCTACCGCTCCACTGGGAAAGATTTTAGTGATATGGAAAGGTCCTGACCATCTGGATCGTAGTTTTCCCGGGAATAATTTTAGTCTGGAGTTAAATAAGAGTACTGCGTCGCCTTGCTTGAAGATTTTCCTTGATATACGCTTATCATGCCATTGTTTTGTTCTTTCTTTATAGATTTTGGCATTTTCATAGGCGTCTCTTCTGAGTTCCTCTAATTCGTTTATGTCAAGGATTCTCTTTTCACCGGCGGCTTTATAATTCAAATTTAAATTTCTAATAGCCCAATAGGCTTTGTGTTCTAATTCTACCGGGAGGTGACAGGATTTTCCATAAATGAGCTTAAATGGGGTCGTCCCTATGGGAGTTTTATAAGCAGTTCGGTATGCCCATAAAGCTTCTGGTAATTTCAATGACCAATCTTTCCTTGAAGTGGCGACCGTTTTTTCTAGTATTTGCTTGATTTCTCTGTTAGATACTTCCACTTGTCCACTGGTTTGAGGGTGGTAAGGTGTTGCTATCCTATGTCTCACTCCATATTTAAGTAGTAGTTTTTCGAGTACCTTGGATATAAAGTGCGATCCACCATCACTGACTACTATCCTTGGGATGCCAAATCTCGGAAAAATTATATTTTTAAAGAGTCTAGTTACTACTCGGGTGTCATTAGTTGGAGAAGCTATAGCTTCGATCCACTTTGATACGTAGTCAACCGCCACGAGTATGTACTTGTTACCGAAAGAGGATGGAAACGGTCCCATGAAGTCTATTCCCCACACGTCAAAAATCTCTACTTCCAAAATACCATTTTGTGGCATCTCGTCACGTCTAGATATGTTTCCCGTGCGTTGACATCTGTCACACTCCTTAATAGCCGCATGTACGTCCTTCCATATAGTTGGCCAATAAAAGCCAGCTTGTAGGATTTTAGAGCAGGTCTTGGATGTACTTGTGTGTCCACCATAAGGCGCGGAGTGACAGTGTTGGATTATATTTTCTACCTCTTCTTCGGGTACACATCGACGGAAAATACCATCGGGACCTCTTTTGAAAAGTAAGGGATCATCCCAGTAATAGTGTTTTATGTCATGGAAGAATCTTTTCTTCTGCTGGTAAGATAAAGTAGGTGGAACTATTCCGGCAGCTAAATAATTTACTAGATCAGCGTACCATGGTATGACAGATATAGCTAAGGTGGTTTCTACTTGCATGTCGGAGTTGTTCTCTTCCAAAGTAGCTATGAGTTTGTCATACGAGAAATCATCATTAATGGATGTTCTTTCTGGTTCAAGGTTCTCAAGTCTAGAGAGGTGGTCTGCTACTACGTTCTCAGTTCCTTTCTTGTCCTTGATTTCTAAGTCGAATTCTTGTAGTAACAAGATCCATCTTAGGAGTCTAGGTTTAGCATCCTTTTTTGTTAGAAGGTACCTGATAGCAGCATGATCAGTGTAAACTATTATTTTGGCTCCTACCAAATAAGAACGAAATTTATCTAGCGCAAATACTACTGCTAGGAGTTCTTTTTCGGTTGTGGCATAATTCATCTGTGCTTCATCCAGGGTTCTGCTAGCGTAATATATAACATGGAGCTTTTTATCCTTTCTTTGTCCTAAAACAGCACCTACAGCATAATCACTGGCATCGCACATTATTTCGAATGGTTCATTCCAGTCTGGTGTCTGCATAATGGGTGCGGAGATCAATGCTTGTTTAAGAGTTTGAAATGCTTTTAAACAGTTATCGTCGAATATGAATTCAGCATCTTTCATTAATAGTCCGGTTAAGGGTTTAGTTATCTTAGAGAAGTCTTTGATGAATCGTCGGTAGAAACCGGCGTGTCCTAAAAAGCTTCGTACTTCTCTCACGGTTCTTGGGGGTTGAAGATTTTCGATTACCTCTATTTTGGCTTTGTCTACTTCAATTCCTCTGTTCGAGATGATGTGTCCTAAAACAATTCCTTCTTGTACCATAAAGTGGCACTTTTCCCAATTAAGTACTAAGTTTACTTTTACACATCGTTCAAGAACTCTTTCCAGGTTTTCAAGGCATTCTTCGAAACTTTGTCCGTACACAGAAAAGTCATCCATGAATACTTCCATGATGTTTTCGAGAAAGTCGGCGAAAATTGCCATCATGCATCTTTGAAAAGTTGCAGGGGCATTACACAGACCAAACGGCATTCGTCTATACGCGAAGGTACCAAAAGGGCATGTGAATGTTGTCTTTTCTTGGTCATCAGGGTGAATTGGTATTTGAAAGAAGCCTGAATAACCGTCTAAATAACAGAAATGTGAATGTTTAGCTAATCGTTCTAACATTTGGTCAATGAATGGTAAAGGGAAATGATCTTTTCGGGTTGCTTTGTTTAGTTTCCTATAATCAATGCACATTCTCCATCCCGATTCGATTCGTTTAGTTATAGTTTCTCCTTTTTCGTTTTCAATAACGGTTATGCCTCCTTTCTTTGGTACAACGTGTACAGGACTGACCCATTTGCTATCAGATATAGGATATATAATACCTGCTTCTAATAACTTGGTTATTTCTTTTTTCACTACCTCACTTAGGATCGGATTTAGTCTTCTCTGGTGTTCCCTAGAGGTTTTACCGTCTTCTTCTAACATGATGCGATGCATACAAATAGAAGGGCTTATTCCTTTAAGATCGGTTATGTGGTATCCTAGTGCGGTTGGATATTTTCTTAAGATATGTAGGAGTTTTTCTGTTTCGAGTCTTCCTAGATCTGCATTGACTATCACAGGTCGTTCAAGTTCTAAGTCTAGGAATTCATATCTCAGATTTTTGGGAAGTGTTTTCAAATCAGGGGTTGGTTTGTTAAGACACTGCGTAGGATCTGGTGTTATTGCTAAGCATTGTTTAGATTTGTCTTCTAAAAGATAGTCTGATGATTTGTCTTCTCCTGACTCTGCTTCTTTTATGCATTCATCGATGATATCCATGAAGTAACATGTATCTTCTATTGCAGGTGCTTTCAAGAATTTGGAAAGAATGAATTCAATTTTCTCTTCACCTACTTCGAAGGTGAGTCTTCCTCGTTTTACGTCTATGATTGCACCGGCAGTTGCTAAGAATGGTCTTCCTAGTATAATAGGTGTAGTATCATCTTCTCTAATGTCCATAATTGTGAAGTCAGTGGGAATGTAAAACTGACCTATGCGTACGGGAACGTTTTCAAGGATTCCTACAGGATATTTGATGGAACGATCTGCTAGTTGTACAGACATCTTGGTCGGTCTTAATTCTCCCATTTCCAGTCTCTTACATATGGATAAAGGCATAACGCTAATTCCGGCTCCTAAATCGCATAAGGCTTTGTCGATGACAAATTTTCCTATGTGACAGGGTATAGAGAAGCTACCTGGATCCTTGAGTTTAGGGGGCATGTTTTGGATTATAGCGCTACATTCGGCAGGGAGTGTAACGGTTTCACTATCCTCAAGTTTCCTTTTATTAGAAAGAATTTCTTTTAAGAATTTAGCATATGAGGGCATCTGCGTAATAGCTTCGGTAAATGGAATTGTAACGTTTAATTGCTTAAGGAGATCAACAAATTTTCTGAATTGGCCTACATCTTTGGTTTTAACAAGCCTTTGAGGGTAAGGTATAGGTGGTTTGTAAGGTGGTGGAGGTACATAAGGTTCCTTCTTTTCTAGGGTATCCTTATTACTCTCTTCCTTTTCCTTAGGTTCACTTTCCTCAGTAGATTTCTTAGGGTTTTGGTTTTCTATCCTTGGATCAGACGGTCCTTCCACTTCCGTTCCACTTCTTAATATAATTGCATGAGCTTGGCTTCTCGGATTAGGTTGGGGCTGTCCAGGGAATGTACCGGTTGGTGCAGCAGTAGGTGCTTGTTGTTGAGCTACTTGAGATATTTGGGTTTCTAACATTTTGTTATGGGTAGCCAAGGCATCTACTTTGCTTGCTAGTTGTTTAAGTTGTTCGCCAGTGTGTATGTTCTGGTTTAAGAAATCTTTATTGGTTTGTTGTTGGGAAGCTATAAAGTTTTCCATCATGATTTCCAAGTTGGATTTTCTAGGGGTATTATTGTTAGGATTTGGTTTCTGATATCCCGGAGGTATAGATGGGGTTTGATTCGGAGACTGTCCAGGTGCGTATAAAGCATTATTACTCTTATATGAAAAGTTTGGATGATTCTTCCAATTTGGGTTATAGGTATTCGAATAGGGGCTTCCTTGAGCATAGTTTACTTGCTCTGTTTGGATTCCAGTCAAGAGTTGACATTCCGCAGGAGTGTGGCCTTGGATTCCACAGACCTCGCAATTCTGAGTTATAGCAACCACGGCGGTTGGTGGTGATACGTTTAAACTTTCAATTTTCTGGACCAAAGCATCCACTTTTGCATTGACGTGATCAAGGTTACTTATCTCGTACATGCCAGTTTTCGGTTGAGGTTTTTCCACTGTTGTTCGTTCGGTTCCCCACTGATAGTGGTTTTGGGCCATGCTCTCGATAAGCTGGTAAGCATCAGCATAAGGTTTGTTCATTAGTGCACCACCTGCAGCGGCGTCTATTGTTAACCTTGTATTGTATAAGAGACCATTATAAAATGTGTGAATTACTAACCAGTCTTCCAAACCATGGTGTGGGCAAAGTCTCATCATGTCTTTGTATCTTTCCCATGCTTCGAAAAGAGACTCGTTGTCTTTCTGTTTAAATCCGTTTATCTGGGCTCTTAACATAGCTGTTTTGCTTGGCGGAAAATATCGGGCAAGAAAAACTTTCTTCAACTCGTTCCATGTGGTGACTGAGTTGGAAGGAAGAGATTGAAGCCATCTTCTAGCGCTATCTCTTAATGAGAAAGGAAAAAGACGAAGTCGAATTGCCTCTGAAGTGACACCATTAGCTTTAACAGTATCAGCATATTGAACAAGTACGGATAAATGAAGGTTTGGATCTTCGGTAAGATTTCCAGAGAATTGGTTCTGTTGCACAGCCTGCAACAGTGAAGGTTTAAGTTCAAAGTTGTTTGCTTCGATTGCGGGCGGAGCAATACTTGAATGCGGTTCATCTTGCGATGGAGCGGCGTAATCTCTAAGAGCACGAGCTGGTTCTGCCATCTCGGTTAAAGAAGGAAAAATGTTTTTGATATCAGGAAGGTTTATAGGAGGGAGATTGTTTTCAGCACGATATTCCCGAATTCGTCGTAAGACTCGGAGATATAGTTCGATATCGTTGATTCGTAAATAGAGCGGTTCGCCTTGAGAGCGAGTGCGTGGCATACAAATCAACGAAAGAAAGAATAGAAGGAAAAAGAAACCTTAGTCTCTACAGCGTAACGGAAGAGTTACGATATCGATTGAATAACAGTCCCCGGCAACGGCGCCAAAAACTTGATCGCTCGACTGTGTGAGTCGAGAATGGGATACAAACTGCAAGTGCACAGTTCTATCGCGTAGTTTTAAAAGATATCGATCCCACAGGGACTTATGAATCGATGTACCGTTATCTAAGGTTACTACGTAAATCTAAGGTGAAAATGTTTGATTGTTTGGGGAAGGGAGCTAAGAGCTAAACTAATATCTAGATTAAATATCAATAAAACGGATATCGGTATGTAGTTCGTCAAAACTAGGGAATCAATTCCTTGTCGGTCTCTCGGTTTTAAAATAAATCGTTTCGACTAACTTTATTGGTTAAAGGTTTTATCTCAAACTCTCGCTCTGTTGAAGAAACCATGATCTTATGTTAATGTTGCTGTCACTTATAATTAAGTCAAAAATCATATTTTGAAAACAATAAAGTTGCAGAAACTCTTTTTAAGAAAATACTGACCGTTTTAAACACCCTTATCTCAAACTTTCGCTCTGTTGACTTAGGTTATACAATTAAATCTAAATGCTTAACTCTCGTCCTCACATTCAATCTTTAAAAATACTTTTTGGAAAAAAGTCAGAATTTAATTAATTCTAAAACTTGCTCTCGCCCTGAGATAGATTTAATGACTAACTTACACTGTCCAGTTAAAACCTCAAACTCTCGCTCTGTTGGTTTCAACTTCTTTATGTCTTTTACTTTTGTAAAAAATCTTGTTATTAAACCTGTAAGTTAAGACCATAAAAAGATTGATTCTAATTTTAAGTTTGAATAGACCGACTTAGTTTTGATCCCTCTTTCTGCTTACTTTACATACCGATACCTAGGCAAATTAGCCAGACATGCTAAATAAATAAGAATCTATATCATGCATAAACAGACTCATTCCAGGCATGCAATGTAAATAAACAGTAGAATAAAGCATAAAAATTAAATACCAATTAAAGAACCTGAATGCGTAATACAATGGTCTTGAACACTCCACCACAAGCCGGTAGGATTTGTTCTTCGATTCTTCAATTAAACAGTAATTTAAATCAAGGAAATAAAAAAAACTCGAAAATAACGTAAGGTTAAATCCGGTATAAAGTTGCCCAGTAGTTTCCGGTGTAGAAACTACTACGCGAAAAATATCTAAAAGCTAAGAACGGGGAAAATAAATTGCAAGGGAAAAAGAAAACAAAGCTTGCAAAATAAAATAAATAAAGTGAACGATGCTGGAAAGGAAGAAAAATAGGCAAAGGCGTGAAAAAATAAATTTGGCAGAGCTTCCGCAAGACTGAGCGTGCAAAAACTGTGTGTCTGGAAGTTCCCAATTTGCTGCTATTTATAAGCTGCTGGTGTAACCACTTTTCAAGGGTTTCCGCGTGCATGGTAGTAGGCTTCCGAGGGTTAAGCGTAAGTGGAAGTGGGCTTCAACGTGGTCAGTTGAGTTCCTTGCGCCAAAAATATAGAGGACTGGTGTGACGTTCGTCACACCATGTGTGACGTCCGTCACAAGGCTGCTTCGCGTGACGCTCGTCACGCGTCCTGTGACGTCCGTCACAGGCACAACATTGGTGACTTGTGCGCTTTGGGCTGGGCTTTGGCCTTTGGTTCCTTTTCTCTCCTTTTTGTTGCTTTTTACCCCTCCTTTTCTTCCCTTTTTCACTTTTGCTTCAAAATGGGTACCTGATATAAATAGAAAAGAAATACTGCATAATATCTGATAAAATGGGATAAATTAGCGTAAATGATAAAATAATTTAATTGAATTAAGTCTTAAAAAGCGATATAATTTCGTGTTATCAGTGCCCCGAATGACTTTACAAAAATGGTAAATATGGGGATGAGGCTAGAAGAAGGAGTCTGTGAAGGACGTCTGTCTAAAGAAGAAGTATCATCTAGCAAGAAATATGGGGGTAGTTTATCCAAGAGGAATGAGGGAGAAACTAATTCAGTAACTGTGGGGAGGCAGAGGAGACGTCATGTTAGAAAGAGTTCTCAACCTCGTTAACATTAACATAAAGTTTCATTAGTAATTCATGTATTTTCCAATAATTCCAACAATCAATCAGTTATGATTCAGCAACAACAACGTCAACAATAACCACAACAAAGAACCAACTACAACAACAACACCAATAACCATCAAAGTTTTGAGAGGAAGAAGGTCTCATTTGACCCAATTCCCATGTCATATGCAAAATTATATCCATCATTGGTTCTCAAGAACCTCATTCAACCCATAAATCCTCCACAAATTCCCGAGCCACTTCCATGGTCGTTCAAACCTGAACTTCACTGTGCTTTTCACCAGGGAGCCCCTGGCCACGATATCGAGAACTGATATTCGTTGAAGTATGAAGTACAAAAGCTTGTGAAGAGTGGGATGGTATCCTTTGAAGACCGAGCGCCTAATTTGAAAGCTAATTCGTTGCGTACTCATGGTAATGCTTCAGTCAATATGGTAGAGGGTTGTCCTGGTGAGTACAAGGTTTATGATGCTCGCCATATCAGACAATATTTGGTGGCAATTCATAAAGATATTTGTTTGGTCAGTCACTGTGAGCATGACCATGATGGTTGTGTCATATGCAGTATGAACCCTCGTGGATATGTTATTGTCAAGAGGGATATTCAGAGGTTGATGGATGAAGGACTTATTCAGATTTGTCAGTCAAGAGATATAAATGATGTGAATGTAATTGTGTATGTGTTCAAGACCCCTGAGCGAGTAATTATCCAGTTTGGTAGTAGCAACAACAACAATGTCAATAGATTGGTATCACCGTTAGTTATACGGTTAGCGGGACCTGTTCCGTATGCATCTGATAAAGCTGTGTCATATCAATACAACGCCATAATGGTTGAGAATGGTCAAGAGGTTCCTCTACCAATAGAAGATTTTGTGGTAAATATTGCTGATATTGCGAAGGTGACCTGTAGCGGTCGTGTGTTTGGTCCAGTCTTTTCAAAATAAATAAAATATGTTTCCGCAAGTAAGAAGGCAGAGATTCCAGTAGCGAAACCGATTAGTGCTCCAATGTGTCAGTCTGGTGAATCCAGCAAACTGAAGGCTAGTGATGATGATGAGGTGTTAAAATTGATAAAAAGAAGTGAGTTTAATGTGGTGGAGTAGTTGCTCCAAAGCCCGTCAAAGATCTTCGTGTTGTCATTGTTGATGAATTCTGAGGCACATATGATGGCATTATAGAAAGTGCTCGAACATGCTTATGTTAAACATGATGTGACTGTGGATCAGTTTGACCATATTGTTGCCAATATTACTTCTTGCAATAATTTGAGCCTTTATGATGAAGAGCTTCATGAGGAAGGCATAAATCACAATTTGGCGTTGCATATTTTGATGAATTTTAAGGAGGACGCTTTGTCCAATGTGCTGGTTAACACTGGGTCATCATTGAATATGCTTCTGAAGTCAACTTTGTAAAGACTTTCTTACCAAGGCGCCCCAATGAGGTACATTGGCGTGATTGTTAAGGCGTTTGATGTTTCTCGTAAAACCGTCATTGATGAAGTGGACCTTCCATTGAAGATAGGTCCGAGTGATTTCCAAATTACCTTCCAGGTAATGGATACCCATCTGGCCTACAGTTGTCTATTGGGAAGGCCATGGATTCATGAAGCAGGAGCAGTAATGTCTACTCTACACCAAAAGCTAAAATTTGTGAAGAACGACAAGCTTGTCGTTGTTGGTGGAGAGAAGGCACTATTGGTAATCCATTTATCATCCTTTTCTTATGTTGAAGCTAAGGAGGAGGTTGGAACGCCATTCCAAGCCTTGTCTATGGATGAGGAGAAGAAAACTAGTGCACCCATGTCTTCTTTAAAGGATGCACAAAAGGCTATTGAGGCTGGCAACATTGTTTAGTGGGGTCATATGTTAGAGATTGTTGAGAACAAGAATAGGGCTGGATTGGGATTTCAACCAGGGTCGTTCAATGTCAAAACTGAATATGTGCAACCAAGTTTCCGCAGTGGACGGTTCATTCATGGGGGTGATCAACACTTAGCTACTGTGATTGGGGATGATGACGATGAAGACGAAGCTTGGGCCCACTTTGTGACACATGGCCAGACTTGCAACAATTGGGTTGCTGTTGATGTTCCTACTATTATCCATCGCTCTAAGTAATTTTGTATCTTGAGCCGAATTTTGTCACAACCTAGAATGATTTGAAGAAAGTATTCCTATAGATATACTTTCCTGCCTCCATAGTTGCATCGATCATAAAGGAAATATGTGGTATTAGACAAGACAATGAATCATTGGTTGAGTATTAGGAGAGATTCAAACAGTTAGTGTCTAGTTGCCCACAACACCGGATTATCGAACAGTTGCTTATCTGGTATTTTATCAGGGTTTGCTACTGATGGATAGAAACATTTTAGATGTTGTTAGTAGTGGAGCACTTGTTGATAAGACTTCAGCTGCTACCAAAGCCTTGATTTAGAACATGTCATTCAACTCCCACCAGTCGACAACCAGAAATAGTTATGTGATCCAAGCAAAAGGTGTGAATGAGATTCAAGTTTCTTCTTCCAACAATGCTCTAAAAACCAGAATTGATGAACTTACCTCTTTAGTGAAACATTTGACAATAAGTAAAGCTCAAACAACAAATTTGTGTGGTATTTGTACTTCTGCATAACAACCAACTAACACATGTCATATTCTGCAAGATGAGTCGGTCAATGAGTTGCCTCAAGGATATGCAGCAGCCCTTTACAATCAAGGCAACAATCAGAACATGTACAACACTCTTGACTTGTCCACTAACAAATATCATCTCAACTGGAGAAACCACTTAAACCTTCGGTATGGGAATCCACAACATAGCCAACAACAATTGATGCTACCCCTGCCACCACCATAGAACCCTCCCAAGTAACAACCTCTGAATCTTTCGGACCTTCACTTGAGGATCTTGTCAAGAAAATGGTTGTGAATAATCTTCAGTTTCAACAACAAACAAATTCTAGTACTCGGACTTTGCAAACACAAATTGGACAACTTGTCACTTCAATGAATGTCATGCAACAAGCTCAAGGATCGAACCAACTACCTGCCAAAATAGTAGTGAATCCAAAAGGCCCTAATGTGAGTGAAATTTCCTTGAGATCCAAAAAATTTGCAACACCATCCCCAGAAAAAAATAAAAAAAATTGTTACTACAGAACCTAAACCTTCTATTATTGTTGAGGCTGAAAAAGAGTATGTACCATCTATCCCATCCCCACAAAGAGTTCTAAAAAATAAGAAAATTGATTACGAAAGAGAGAGAGAGAGAGAGAGAGAGAGAGAGAGAGAGAGAGAGAGAGAGATTTTGGATGTATTCGGAAAGGTGGCAATGAACATTCCACTACTTGATGTGATTAAGCAGGTCCCAAAATACTCAAAATTTCTGAAAGATTTATGCACACACAAGAGGGGGCTTTTGGAAAACGAGACAGTGAATTTGAGATGAAATGTTTCGGCCCTTATTCAGACTAAACCTTCACCTACTGGTTCAACCCTTAATCAGGCTATGCCACAAAAGTGCAAGGATCCAGGAATTTTTACTATTCCTTGTACCATTGGGGATAGTAAATTCAAAAATTGCATGCCAGATTTAGGAGAGGGCATACTGTTATGCCTACTTTTGTGTATAATAATCTTAATCTTGGTCCTTTGCGGCATGCATGTTTAATCATTCAATTGGAAAATAGAAGCAATGCTCTCCCCGCTAGAGTAGTGGAAGATGTCCTTGTGCAAGTTAATGACTTGATTTTTCCTGTAGATTTTTACACTATGGACATGCATGGAGAAACAAATTCAAGAAGATCACCAATCATTTTGGGTAGACCTTTCATGAAAACAACTAAAAAAAAAATTGATGTTGATGATGAAACCATGTCCATGGAATTTGGTGACATCGTTTCTAAATTCAACATTTTTGATGCTATGAAACATCCCTTAGAAGAGCGTTTTATTTTTCAAATAGAGTTGCTTTCTGAAGTTGTTGATGAAGCTTATTCTGATTTATTTTCAACTGATTTTCCATCATTGTCTGGTTTTGATGATATTTACTCATGTAGGGATTTTACTAACACAAACCTTTGTGTTGTTTGTGCTGAGATTGATGCTGCCTTGCAGGGTGATAGTGTAAATGCAACTGCTTATGCACCTGAAGCTCTTGACAGTCCGGCTACCTCAAACATACCGTCCATTGAACAACCTCCTTCCTTAGAGCTTAAGCCACTTCCTAAAAATCTGAAATATGCTTATTTAGATACGAATATAAAACTTCTGGTCATAATTTCTTCTAACCTTGATTTTGATCAAGAAAACAAGCTTTTGGAGGTTTTGAAGAAGCATAAGAAGGTGATTGGGCGGACTTTGGATGACATTCCAGGTATTATCCCCTCCATGTGTATGCATAAGATTTTTCTTGAAGAAGGAGCTAAGGTAGTGAGGCAGCCCCAAAGGATACTTAGTCCTTTAATTCTTGATGTTATGAAGAAAGAGGCAACCAAGTTGTTGCAAGCAGGTATCATATATCCCATCTCTGGCAGTAATTGGGTGAGTCTAATTCAGGTTGTACCTAAGAAATCTGGACTCATTGTGGTCAAAAATGAAAAGAATGAAATTGTTCCCACTAGAGTGTAGAGAACTTGGAGGATTTATATTGACTACAGGAGGTTAAACCAGGAAACTAGAAAGGATTACTTTCCTTTACCGTTCATTGATCAGATGCTTGAACGGTTGGCTGGTAAATCGCATTATTGTTTTTTTGATGGTTTTTCAGGTTATTTGTAGACCCACATTGCACTAAAGGATCAAGAAAGACATATTTTACATGCCCATTCGGTACATTTGCTCATAGGAGGATTCCATTTGGATTGTGAAATGTCCCTGGCACTTTCCAGCGATGCATGATTAGTATTTTTTCTGAATTTATTGAAAATTGCATGGAAGTGTTTATGGATAATTTCACTGTTTATGGTTCTTCACTTGATGCATGTTTGAACAGTTTAAATATGGTTTTAGAGAGATGCATCGAAACAGACCTTGTTTTAAATTATGAAAAATGTCATTTTATGGTTGAACGGGAAATTTTTTTGGAGCACATAATTTCTGAAAAAGGAATCCCAGTAGATCCTGCTAAGATTGATGTGATTTCTACACTACCTTATGCATCTTACATTCGCGAGATTCGTTCTTTTCTTGGTCAGTGCATATCGATGCGCATTCTTATACTATTGTACTTAGACATTTCTCTAGTTTGTTTTATTAATTTTACTATTTTATTGTGTTTTTAGAATTAAGTTTATGTTTGCCTTTATTTTAATTTCGTATTTTATTTTTAGCATTAACAGTTATTTGATGGATATTCACTGTGCAAACCATAACTTGAGCTACGGGAATCAGATTGACACGTTCTAATATGTGTTGGAAAGCTAAGAGAAAGTGCTACAAGTTTGATGTTAAAGTAAAAATCATATACGGAGTGAAGGAGAGTCGAATAATTCTGTGAAGTTCCAGACTTAATTAAAATAGTTAGTTTGGGCTGGTTTTTGTAATTTTCGAGCCGGATCCCATAAGGGTCCGAAATTCCCTTTTTTTATAAGGATTTTTGTTGCTACTGTTCACTCTCTCATCATTCACTGTTTACACAATAATTTTGAATCTTTGTACGAAAATCTATGAAGAACTAATCACTTTTATTGATATATTGTATTCAGGTTCTGATACTTGAGATTAATATAACTTGGAAATTTAATTTGTATTTTCTTTCAATTCTGCTATGTGTTTATCATTTGCTTAATCTAATTTATCATAGAGTAATTTTGTTTGGTTTGATTGATTTGTTGTTCCCTAATTTTGATTGCGTGTTACTGTATGCTTAATCCGTTAATTTGCTTTATTCTTAACTGATTGCTTAATTCGGAAAACAGGAAACATAATTCTTATAATTTCATTCACGCTTGTTGATTGATAGTGTGATCGAACAGGGATGGAATTTGCTTAGGGAAGTGAAGTTATAATAATTGATGATAGGTAGGAACCGAATTAGTAGATCAACTTATTTTATAATCACTTTTCATAATTACTTTTTTTATAATCCAAAAATATAAACTCCCCCCAAAAAATTGATTCCAGTAGGTTAATAATAATCCAAGAGCCCTTGCGATACGATACTGGAGTGTCGCTTCCCTTTTTACTATGTTTTGTCTTAAACTTGTTTTTGACCCTTGTGCGATAGAGGATCAATGTTCTACCTTATTCTGAGAATATCAAAATCATTGATAAATCCACTGCTCATACCATCTTTAATTCCCTATGTGCTACATATGAAAGGAATCAACAGGTTTAGAAAGCTAAGGCTAACCTTATAGTTCAACAATATAAGTTGTTTATAATGAAAGAAGATGAGAACATTGAAACCATGTTTTCAAGGTTTCAAGTTCTTGTGTATGGGCTTCAAATTTTGAACAATAGTTACACCACCTATGATCATGTCAAAAAGATTCTTGGGAGTCTTATTGTCAGATACAAACCTTAGGTGATAGCTATTTAGGAAGCTAAAGATCTGAACAATATCAGTCTTAAAAGTCTGATAAGTAATCCCCAACGCCATTAGTTAGAACTCAATGGAGATGAAGAACCAATCAAGAAATCAAAGTTTATGGCTTTGAAATCTGTTGGGATATCTGAGAAATCATCTTATACATGGGAACATAAAGAACCCACTCATGATGAAGCTTCTGATGAAGATTCTGAAAATATGAAATGCCTTTCATCATAAAAAGATTTAAGTATCTTGCAAACAAGAACATGAGGTTCTCTGGCAGAAGATCTGGTTCTAGAGGAACGAGCTCCAGAGATAATAAGAGTGATCAGAAAGGATGCTTCAACTATCAGAAGCCTAATCATTTCATAGTTGATTGTCCCGATCTTCAAAATGACAAAGCTAAAATGGAAAGATTTCTGAAGAACAACTTCAGAATTAAGTTCAAGAAAAGTTTCATGACAACATTGGATGAACTTTATGAAGAAGAAGAAGCTGACAAGAGTAAAGAAGAAGCCAATGTAGCTTTGGCGGCTTCAACATTCTCATACTCATAATCAGAAGCTAGTTCTGACTCAGATTCAGAAGATGTAGAAGATGTATTCTTTAAACTCTCTAGATCTGATTTAATTACTTTAGGTCAGGATCTTATGGATAGATGTCAGCATAAAGCCAAACATATGAAAATTATAAGAAATCAATATGATCTTACAAGAGATTGAAAATCTTGAAAGAGATCAAATTGCTTTGATAAAATATATGTCTGACAAACCTCTTAATGAGTATGAATTGGCTCTTCGAGAGTTTGTCACATATGGCTTTAATAAAACTAAACTTGCATCCATGATTTAATGTGTAAGTAGAAGAAAAGGAGAAGATCTTGGTTATGATTAAAAACCTTGTAATCTAAGGACTGAAATCTTGATGAAACCATCAGATCATTCTTCTTCAAGCTCTGCTAAAAAAGGGTTGTACTCTCCTTTTGTGTCTGCTAGTAAAGAAAAGGGTTCAAACCAAACAGAACCTATAACTGCAGAGTCAGAGGTTCTAAAGAAATTAAAACCTGAGATCCGAATATCAAAGGTCTTTAAGAAATTATAATCGATGCCTTTAAAGTCAAAGTTTCTAAAAGAATAAGAACCTGAAACCTCAAAGTCAAAGGTTCTAAAGACGTTAGAGCCTAAGACATTAAGTTACAAGGTTATGAAAGGTCCAAAACCTAAGATTGTGAATCACTTAAGACAACAAACTTTTAAATCTAATATCTTGAAAGATCCAAAGCCTTATTACAAAGCTAAAACCCAAAATAAGAAAAGGCCTATTAGAACTAACACTAAAGGACCCATAAAAGTATGGGTACCAAAGAATGAGATTGTTTTGATGCATACATGCTGAAAGGGAAGAACAAAGCAATAATTTAACTTCCAGGATAGTGGCTAACTACAAAACTCAATAAGAGAAAATCTTATGTTCCAAATCCTGACTCAGATAGAGGAAAAAGATATGGAATCTAGAAGAAACTAGTATGGTAAAATTATTGGTGCTAGGATGACTAAAATTGTATTATCAGAAGCTGGTGCTTCAGATGCTTAACCATGTTTTGGAGTTCATCCAATTGATATGACCACTAAATAGGATCATGTTGGTTATCAGAAGAGCATTGTTGGAACACAAATTATTCCTTAAAATAAAAATCTAATTTGAAGATTAGTATCTTCTCAAATGTGTATAACTTTGAAACCTGAATGGTTAAAGAGTCCATACATACCATATATGATAACAACGGACCTAAACTGTGATTTATCAGTACTATCTCTTGTCAGGAGAATCTTCAGATGTTGGTTGTTTAGAAGCTGATGATGCAAAACCAAATCCAACTTCTTAAACACAACCTAAGCAAAGAAATTTTGAAGAAGCTCCTTGTATTTCTCAAAGACGTTATGCCATTAAGAAGGTCCTTCAACCTTATCAGACAATGAATGGACTATAGCAATGCAAGAAGAACTGGACCAGTCTCAATGAAATGATTTGTGGAATTTGGATACCAAACTATTAGGACAAGATTTGGTTATGCATCTATGAATTTGAGTTTTGATGATAAAAATGTAGTATTTGTGTGAGAACAATTTTAGTACTCTAATGGTTTGTTATTGTGTACCTTTAATAGCCAATTTTGATTATGAGTTTATGACGTGCAACGTCATCAGTTTCTGAACATTTTTTCCAAATTCTTCTTTTGCATTGAATCACTCATGAGAAGTTCTAAAGGATGTTATGTTGCTGATGTAATGTTCTTTCTACTTCTGCACGGGTTCCCTCTTAAGAAGTTCTGAAAGTCACCATGTTGTTGTTGCATTGTTCTTTCTGCTTCTACACTTATTCACTCCTCAGAAGTTCTAGAAAGAAGCTATGTTGCTACTTATAGCAATAAATTCATGACCATTAAGCTATGGATAAACTTAACGTTAATAAAACCAGAGTCGCCACCGCGCTTTTATTATTTCCAAAGGCAAAGGGAAAAGTACGAACAAAACCCCAAAGATAAGAAGTTTTCAAACCAAAACTAATAAAATGTCAGAGATTACAGGTAAGGGGGTTGGTTACACAAAGGGAAGGTGTTAGCATCCAAAGTGTCCTAGGTACTCCTAGGGAGCCCTTTTTTATGTGTGTATGTGTTTCAGTATAAAAGATGTTTGCAACAAATAGAGTGTGGGGATGAGAAAATAATTCATTGATTATATTTTTATGTTTGACAAGACCTTCGAACTTGTGCCTATGTACCAACATAAAAATGAGGGATCAAAACCTCGTAGTTCGTGGTATCAATTTCAAAGTGAGTGAATTGCTTTTAACAAAATTTTAAGTTTGAAAGAGGCACAAAAGGCCTAAAAGAGATTGAATGAGTGTTAGTTATTTTTGTCTTTCGAAATTTTAAGTCTAATATGGTTATATTCATTTACAAGTTTGATTAAGAAAAAGAGTTCGGAAAATGCAATGGCCTAAGGCCAAAGTTTCTAATTTGCAATAAAGTCTAAGTTTAGAATTCACAAGTAAAGAAGGTTTTTCAAAAAGAATGGACCATATGATCTCCCTCATTAATTGAGGTGGCAGATCAAATGGTGATCAACGCGCTTTCCACATGCAGTGCAGTCAAATGAGACACACGTGTGATAATCACAATCAACGCCCAAGATTAAAACATTTTAAAAGGATCCTATGGTTGAGATGCTTCCAATACATCGTCGGAGCCAAAGCTCCAGTCTTCTTCTCCGGTGGACCTCACCGGACTGGTCCACCTTCAACCATCACTAAAATGAAAAAGCAAGACATGGATTCAAAGAAAAAATGCCCAGGAGCTCGAATCTGGCCTCAATTTTGTACTATTCTAAGTATATAAAAAGATACAGGGATTTGAATTTTGAGGATCACGACCTGAGTTGCTTCGATTTGACCTCAAAGCAACTCAATCTTGTTGCCTACATTGGTAGGACTTCAGCAAACCAAAAATCAACAAGAATAGTGGAGAATTAAGAGAGAGTCAAAGAGAAGAAGTTTCCTAAAAATCACCTTCGAGTTGATCTAATTCCACTTGATCTTGATCTGGATTTGATTGCTTTCTCCTCCTCTTGCTTGCAAAAATCAAATGAGATGCAAAGGGAAGTGAATTTCTGGAGTTTGAACTTCCAAACAGAAGATGAAGTTCAAGCTCGATTTCAAGAGAAATCTCAGAAAATTCTATGGTAGTGAGGGTTTGAATTGGTCTAGTAAAGCTTGGGCAAGGTGTTGATGATGAATCTGAAGCCTTAAGCTTGTTTAAATAGGCAATGCATTTGATATTTGCACCACTTGAATTTTGGACAAATTTGGAAACCTTCTTGCATGGGTGCATGGGCAACGGTTTGGGCCTTAAGAATGATGCAATCCACTTCCCATTCGTGTGTAAAGAGTACTGAATGCATCATGTGTAAGCATGCAAAAGAATTTGATCATTTGAAATCCAATCTTGCCAAAACACTTTCCATAATGAAGCCATGAGAAAGTCCCTTAATTTTAATCCAAATGAGATGATCTTGATGTTTTGGAAAGGTGAGATCAAGGGGAACAAATTTCATGTTTAACACTTTTTCATTTGAATCTTGGATCATGATGAACTTTTAGGTGGATGTTTGGGAAATCAAACATATTTGAAATTTTTCTAAGTCCCAAGTTAAATGTTCACTTCTTCCACCTTAAATAACTTTTTCTATGGACTTCAAATGAGAAACGTTCCTTCATCAAAGTTGTAGCTCTTTAAAGCCTCTTCAATTTTGTCACAATATTGACCTCATTTGGATTTGGCATGAAGGAGGTATGCATTTTAGAAGTTGAGGAAAATCACTTGTTCAATGGTAATGACCCAAAATGACCTATAATGTTTCCTTCTGGCACATGAATTTAAAAGATGAATTTGAACTTACTCCAAACAGAAAAGTTTAAGTAGACATATTGAAATTGATAATGCAATTTTAATGGCTTTACTAGCATAAAAAAGAGCAAGTTATGGCCTTAGGAAGTTGACATCTAAAATAGGGTTTAGACAAAATGACCTATAATCGTTCACCATAAAAAATGACTTTCCAAGACAAAATAGCTCTAGAAATCAACATGAAAGTTGTTTGCAATGTCATTTAGAGTAACATTTATCTTGGAATCATTTCCATATGACAAAAATTGTAGGATATAGGGTCTAGGGAACCCCAGTTTTGACCAGTTGACTTTCTCTGGTCAGCCACCATGAACCTTCTTGCTAGCTTGACATTCTATTGACTTTGGGGACTCATGGAGGATCATATAAGCATAAGATGATGAAATGTTAGGTATCCCTTGAAATATTTGATCAATTTTTGAAGAAACTTGTTGAAGAAGTCACACAAGATACCTAGATGAATTAGGGTTTCCAAGGCAAACAAACGCCAAACTCTTGATGATTTCTTGATCAAAATAAAATGTGAAGATCATAGGGATTCATATATGGTGTCTAGAGCCATTGTGGACCAATTATTGATTGATCTCCTTGCATTGAGGGTCTCAAACCCTAGATATGAGCCTGATGGAGCATAGGTGAGCATGTGCACTACAGACAAAATGACATATTTTTCGTATTTTAGTAAATAAAGATAAATGGAGTATGATACAATAAAATGTGCTTGGTGATTTCTCCCAATGGAAACCCAATGAATGAGGGGTAAAGAGGATGCCAAGTTGTGATCCCAATGCTAATGCATATAATGAGATATCATGAGGGATCTTAGGGTCAAAATTGGGGTCTTACAGTTGCCCCTATTTAAAAACGTTCCTGATGAGGAGATGAAGGTTAAAATCTTCGTATCGACTCAGTAGAATGGACTTAAATAACAACATATAGAAACAAATTTTGGTCCCTAAGAGACCTCATGATGCATATGATATGAAATGTCAAAAATAATCTCTGTGGGGAAAATGTTGCCACAAAGGAAAAAGAATCCAGAGAGACTGAATGTCCGCAGGAGCACAATGCATTCCATAAGGAAAACTCACTAGGGAGACAGAGACTCTGGGGATAAAGAGTTGTGCGTAGGCCAGGCTACGACTTAAAACTATTGGGGGACACGAGAGATTCCATGAAAATAAATCAATGGGAAGACTCAGTCGGGGATAAAAGAAAAATCTGCAGGGGAAACGGGTAGATCATGACAAAATTGAAATGCCCAAACCCAATAGGAAACGGAGATTTCACTAAGGAAATATGCACTCAAACTCAACTGGGGAAGAAAAGAACTTCAACATAGGAGTATCAAAAGTATATTATCTACCACCGGTTACTAGGTGAGGAGATAACAAAATCTATCGGAGAGGACATCCGTTACCGGTCAGGGTAAACATATCAAGGATGACTCGCTGAGGGAAACCAGGAGGTGTATTCATTACCAGTTACTGGGTAAGAATAACCTGCTGGGGAAAAGCCAAATAGGGTTTACAACTATCAGTTATTGGGCAGAAGACCTAAGAGAGAGAATATTTGTCACTGATTAAAGTGAACATATCAAGGATAAACTCAAAGGAATAATATCTGTCATCGGTTAAGATGAACATATCAAGGATAGACCACCTGGGGAATTAGAAAGAATATCTGTTACCGGTTAGGGTAAACATATCAAGGATAAACTCTGAGGGGAGAAACAAGAATTATATCTATCGATTACTGGATAGAATGCCAAAGAAATAATATTCGTCACCAGTTAGGATGAACATATCAAGGATAAACTCCGTAAAAAAGGAAAGAAGGATTTACAACTACCGATTACTGGGACGAAGACCAAAAAGAGGAGGAAACCCGTCATCGGTTAGGATGAACATATAAAGGATTAACTCTCTAGGGAGAATAGGGATTACAACTACCTTTTCACTAGGTAGAATACCAAATGAGAGAATATTCGTCACCGGTTAGGATGAACATATCAAGGATAGACTCAAAACAGGGGAAGAAAATATCCTACATCGGTTAGGATGAACATATCAAGGATAGACTTCTGGGGGGAAATGTGAAAACTAATCTGGTGGTGAGAAAGAGGAAATAGAATACTTTTATTGGGTATTGGGAAAAAGTAAAGTACTCATAAATCGAGAAGAATATTACCAGTTACTAGGTAACAGAGTCTCAGAGGACCCAAAAGCATCTATTTAGGCAAGATCTAGAAAGAAAGGTCAATCAAAGATTCAACCCAATGAGGATATAACTCAGGAGGGAAATGGTTCCATCCAGATAATCAAATGGGGAGGAAAATGAAATAATAATCATCCACGAGGAAATAGCTCAGTGGGGAATGAGAAAGATTGAATTGTTTCTGCTTAAGGGGCTGACACTTTACAATTGAAAGAGGATGGACACAACAAAAATGCGCGGGGGAAAGGATACCACCATAGCAGAGGATAAGAGAAATAATGACACTCAAAATGTAATAATGTAATAATGGATATATATATATATATGTATATATATATATATATATAATATATATATATATATATATATATATATATATATATATATATATATATATATATATATGATGATGATGATGATTATGCTGACAAAGCAATCACAAAGGATACAAAATGTCGCCGATCAGAATAATCAATACAACATCTCAGCCAATCTCAACAGGAGGATCTCAACCCAATGAGGATATAACTCAGGAAGGAAATGGTTCCATCCAGATAATCAAAAGGGGCGAAAACTGAAATAATAATCATCCACGAGGAAATAGCTCAGTGTGGAATGAGAAAGATTGAATTGTTTCTGCTTAAGGGGCTGACACTTTACAATTGAAAGAGGATGGACACAACGAAACTGCGCGGGGGAAGGATACCACCATAGCAGAGGATCAGAGAAATAATGATTCTCAAAATGTAATAATGTAATAATGGATGTATATATATATATATATATATATATATATATATATATATATATATATATATATATATATATATATATATATATATATATATATATATATATATATATATATATATATATATATATATATATATATATATATATGATGATTATTCTGACAAAAAAATCACAAAGGATACAAATGTCGCTGACCTGAATCATCACTA